>NC_081317.1:83349806-83649806 GCF_026419965.1 Kogia breviceps
AAACTCCCTTACTGTTTGTTCACGTGACTGTTCTCTTTATGGTGTTTGACCAGTGATGCCATGAGTTCAGGAAGATCTTTGCTGAAGAGTCTTTTCCCCTCTTGTTTATCCATTGTCAGTGTTTTATGTTGATCGTGCGAAGGACATTAAAGTCCTAAAACATCTAAATCTTTGTCAATGAATTTCTTTACATGCTTTTTAGACAGATTGTTCTTTAAAAAACTTTATGTTGGGAAAACTTGAGTCTAAAAATAGCATCTGTGAAGGGTATTTTGTTCAAAAAGGTGTAAGACTTGAGTCCTGTACATCCATGTTTTTAATGATTCCGCATACTGGTAGCTTTCCGTTGGCTTTTGGAATGGACAGTATCAACAAACCACGTTACAACACAGCTCACGGTATAAAGTTCTATGAACTTTGTCCCACTTAGGCTGAAACATGCCACTAGGACAGTTTTGAGCTATCTTCGTGTTTCGTTGGATTGTGTAATGAGGACTATACTGATCTTTCGTCCCCGCTCTGCACCAATTAGTTGGGTTAGTTGGGTTTCCTGCTTAGGGCTAAGCCTTGCCAATCTTGGTTCTCTCGTCTGTGAAAAGGAGAATTGAAATAACTCCCCCACTTATCTCAGGGATGGTTGAAGAGCTTAAAACGAGGGCTCAATGCAAGATGTACTGAAAACCACAGTAAATTTTTAAATGGCAAAAGCCAGCCAGTGCTTGGACACCATCCAAGTGTTCACATATAATAGTGATCAGAGTCTATTTTGCCTCCTTCCTCATCCATTCATATGATGGGGACAAGTCCCTGTGGTTTGTACCGGCCCCAGATCTCTTGAATCTCCACTTATTTCCATTCCCGTTGCCACAGCCAGCTCTGTCAGCCCTCCGCGGATCATGTCAGCAGCCTCATCTGCCCCTACCTGCCCCTACCAGCACAGCCCGTTGGACGATCACTTCCCCTTCATGCTCCTCCTTGGTTCATAAAAAAGCCCAGGCTTCTGAGCCCAATGGTCACAGCTTTGTGGTGTCTGGTCTGGCTTCTTCTTTCTTGTGTTTCTGGTTCTTGGAATGTGACGTGCATATATGCCCATGCTACATCAGGTAAGCCTGAACGTCCTGCCCCCGCTCAGCAAGACTGACATTCCTTCAAGTCACCTGCCAACCTCCTGACCTTGTTTGTGTCTCCTGCATTGGAAGGATGTGCTTTTCCTTTGTTCTTACAAGCTTGACCCTTTTATCCCGTCACAGCACCTCCATTCTGTGTTTTCCTGTGCCGAGAGTGTCTGCTTATGTGCCTTCCCCATCAGAGCAAGGAACAAGCCCTGTTTCTCCACCTCCATCACCTGGCATCCTGCCTTGCCCTTAGGAGGTGCTCAACGATTGTCCGTTTAATGAATGGAAAGGCAGGGCTTCCTGAATTTCGTAAACAGCCTGCAATAAAGGCAGAGGTACAATCTCACATACGTGGGTGTTTTAATTTTTCAAAAGCTTACTATGTAATTTCATTTTATACTAAAATTTAGAATCTTGGAGGGCTCCCAGACTCTTCCTTATATTTGTGTGAAAGTGTTTGGAAAACGGTGAGCAACTGCATTCATGCCAGGACAAAGGGTAGTCACTGTTGTCTGGAGCACAGATCGCTGGAAGATACTCATTGAGCGAAAACCTTGACCTTTGAATGTCTCAGGTGAGTGAACGGACGCCAATCTGCTGACCACATGGAGAGAGGGGAAGGGGAGATAAGGACGCAGGCCCCAGGTCAACAGGCTGCGGGAGCCACAACTGGCCAGTCTTTAAGATTAAAAGCAAAGTGGACAGACGGGTGTCTTTCAGGCCTTGGGAAATCTGTGTAAGGCTTGGTGGCCTCATCTTCCTTTAGAGCCTCCAAAGTGTCCTTCTCCCAAACTGATTTTGACTATTTTTCTCTTTCAAAATTTGACGACACATAATCATGTTAATACCACCTAAGTGAGAAAAAACAGATTTGTTCCTACGTTGCTTATGTTTACCTCCACACACTGCTTCATCCCCAGCACTGCGGCTCTGTTCTTTGCCTGCACAAGAAAGAAAATTGGAATTGTTCTGTTCCGCGCTAGTCTGTGTTTATCTAAATATCTAATGCTGTCTCATCACAACTTAGCAGATGCTGGAAGGTTTGGCAAGCCCTTAGGTGAACTATGTGATGTAACAAATAATTAGTCCCTTTTCTCCCCTTTAGAGCTGAAGGAGCCACTGAGACCCCGTAAAATGGACAAGACCCATTGATAGATGTCCAGCTCTGCCGAAGGCCCTTGCAGGTCTGGCCTTGTATCACTCTGGGATTAATGTTTGTTGTATCGTGTTCTTTGGAAGGAAAATAAAATGAAGAAGAATTTTCTCACATTTGATCAGAATGAACATAATTAAAAAGTGATATGCTACTGCATCTGCAAAGAAATCAATCACTTTAATTGGAAAGAAGATTCCTTGCCTCTGTTAGTAATTGGGCTCTTGGTAATTTAGAATCGGAATCCATGACAGTTTGTGATAAATTGTCTCCTTTTGGGCCAAAGAAGGTAAGAAGTTCTAATTACCCATGGATTATTCCAGAGTGGGTGGAAAAGCTTGATCAAAGAGATATTGGGAGAGAGCTAGAAAAGCTAGCAGTGAGCAAAGATTTATTGAATTTCTTTCTAAGAAGCTAAAGAATAAAATAGTTCATTTGTTGTGACAAAAACAAGAGCCTGTGGTATTTGAAATCCCAGAGCAAATTGGATTTTCTAAGAAAATAGGGAACTGGGCAAATTAGAAAAAGTTCACGTACACAGAGGTTCTATAGTTAGGTTATAGAAATTGGCCTTGCTTACCTGTTAGCACATGAGGATATTGACAGCCTTGGGCCTCACTTGGGGAAAAGTATGGAATTCACACTTGGCATGTTTAAATGTATAAGTAATTGGCACTGAGTTTAAGGAAGTTCAAAATGTTTCATTCAAATGAAAGCGTAATTTAAGTTAGTAGAAATGTACTCAGGGTCCTAATGAATGAATCTACTGACCCAATCCCTGTTGGTACCCTAGCCTTTGTTTCTCTTCAGATTGCCTAACAATACCTGAAGAATAAGGTGGATTTTAGGTTGATGCATTTATTTTGACTTGTGTGTGTTTATTTTACATATCTATATAGAGGTAGATATATAGTTATAGATATAATTTCAAAACTAAAGAAAAGTTGCAAGATTAGTACAAAGAACTCTTGTATATGCTTTACCTAGATTCACCAATTATTAATATTTAACTTTATTTCCTTTGGCATTCACCGTCTCTCCATATAGACATGTTTTTTTCTCCTGAACCCTCTAAGGGTAAGGAGACATTGTGCCCTTTTCCCTGTAAATAGTGACTACTTCCTAAGAGCAACAACATTTTCTTACCAAACCACAGCACAGTGGTCTAAGTCAGAAATTTAACATTGATACTGTTGACTGGTCTACCGTCCATATTCAAATTTTGCCACTTATTCCAGTAACATCCTTAATGGCTAATTTTTTCGGCCCAGGAACCAATCTACAGTCATGCATTGCACTTAGTTCTCATGTCACTTTGGTCTAAATATGAAATAATTCTTCAGCCTCTTTGTTCTTCCTATTATTGAGAGTTTGTGAAGAGTATAGGCTGGTTGTTGTGTAGAACAATCCTCGGTCTGGGTCTGTCCTCTGTTTCCTCATGGTTGTTTCATGTTGTGCGCTTTGGATGGGGTTCCACAGAGGTGACAGTGTGTCTCTCTGTGCATCCTTACAGGAGCCACCTGATGGCCATCTGTCTCATTAGCATCTTGGTTAAGGTGGTGCCCAAGAACTTTCTCCACTGTCAAGTTATTATTTGTCCCTTTGTAGTTAATAAGTAATTTATGGAGAGAGATTTTGAGACTCAAGAGTATTCTGTTCTTCGTCAAACTTTTGAATTACATATCTGGTTCATAGAACTGGAAATTCAGGTGGATTTATTTGACGGAGAAGGTGAAGTGATTCTTAATGCTTATTTTCCACGAGTATTTTTCCAAGCCATTCTTCTCTCTCCCAAAGGAAAAAGAATCCTAAAATATAAGCAGGGGTGTGCAGAACAGTTCATTGAGAAGTCAGAAGGCAACCGTTGGAGGATATATATTCCAGGAGCCCTGAGAGTAACAAACGTATTTTGAGAATGTGAACAGTAGGGTCAAGTGTGCTTTTTGGTGAATCAGGGAAGGAGGAAAAGAATCCCCTGATCAGGATATAGGGACCAACTTGCAGACTTTTCCTTCCCTGTCTAGTCCAGTTTGTTTATTTCTCAATAGTTTTAGAAGTACAACCCTTTGGCCACACAGACCTTTAATCGAATAACCAGATCATGAACCACAGAGCCTGATTATGCTTTGAAAGATGTGCTATATATAACAACGTAAAGTTAAAATTGCTTCTAATGACTCTAGCCTAGCAGAATAACCCCCAGGAGAAAAGTAAAATCTTGGCTTCCATCTAGCCCGGTGAAAAGCCGTAGGCATCCCAAGAAATGAAACTTGAAGTTGAAACATAAGAAATGTAGGAAGTTACAGGTCATTCTGGGGGAAAAAAATAACCATCTTATCCAGCAGAGTAAAAAGCGGCTAGAGGCTGAATCATTCTTTCCTGTTCCCTTCCCCCAGTTTAAAACCATAGTTTCTTTAGGTTAAAAGTCCAGGGGTTGAAGCAGAAATCTTTAGGAGTTCTTAGGAAATGACAGGTGAGCAGGTTAATAACCTCAGGTAGCAACTATTCTGCTGTAAAACACACTGGGGAAGATACTCCTGAATTTCTGATGCATTTAAATCTACTGCAGTCTAACATATTTTCTAAAGAACTATGTTCAAATTAAGGCTCCAGCTGATGTTACCCAGTCGCCTCCCCCATTAAGCCACCCCCAGTTCTCCCAATGGCATATTGTTCAATATATGGTGTCCTCCATGAGCAAGGTTCTTGTGGATACAGGGGCAAGATATATCAGTTAGGATTTTGTTAGTCACAATACATAGAAAATTTGGTCCAAACTGGCTAAAGCAAAAAAAAAAAAAAAAGAAGAAGAAGAAGAAGAAGAATTATTGGTTGACGTAACTGAAAAGTCCAAAGACAAGGGCCAGCCCAGGTCTAGTTTACTCCAGAGTCCCATGGTGGGTATTCTTTGGAGCCACCTTCCTAGGACTCGGCGTCTTTGTCCTCCTTTGTGTCATGCTTCAGGATAACCACATTGGTGACACTGCCTCTTCAGAACAGGTCTGTAGCTCTGCTTTCCTTGCCAGAGTGTCCAGCCTCACTCTGCTTGGGCTGCCTTAGGTCAGGTTCTCGTTCCTGTGCCAACGAGTAGGACCCAGAGGAAGGGACATATTAACTGGCTGGAATACAATAGGGCCCATCCTTGGAGCTGGGTAGGTGGCCAGTCCCACCTAACCGTATGGAAGCCTGTGCGGTTTGCCAAATAAGTTCTGCTTTTTGTTGCCCTTATGGAGCTTACAGCTTAGTCAGGGAGGCAGACAAACAAATAAGCAAATGGATACAAGTTATGAAATAAAAGAACAGAGCTGTGAGACTTAAGTGTCAGGGGGACACAGTCCAGACGGAGAAGTGGGAAGTGACATTTGAGTTGAGATCCGAATGGTCGAGCAGGAGTTAATCAAGAAAAGAGGTTAGGGAGAGACAAAAGCCACGTGAGCATTTGGGGAGACATTTATCACTTTACTTTCTCTTAAGAGAGTTGGTGGGCTTCCCTGGTGGCGCAGTGGTTGGGAATCCGCCTGCCAGTGCAGGGGACACGGGTTCGTGCCCCGGTCCGGGAAGTTCCCACATGCTGTGCAGCGGCTGGGCCCGTGAGCCATGGCCGCTGAGGCTGTGCTCTGCAACGGGAGAGGCCACAACAGTGAGAGGCCCGCATACCGCAAAAAAAAAAAAAAAAAAGAGAGTTGGTGTGTGATGCTCAAAATATTGAACAACTAGTGTGGTACCCTATAGAGAGGCCAAAGTTACTAGTGGCCACAGGAGGATGACTACAGGAAAGCACCAGCTCGCCATAGGTGGCCACAGATGAGTGGCCCAGTGCTGGGGTCTGAGGCCCACGGGGCTACGGCTGGGGCAGAGACTGTTAACCAACTAGGATGGAAGTGGTAGATAGGTATATAAATAACTGGTATGGCAGCAGAGGCGTGTACCTGCTGGATTTCAAGCCTGAGTGTACCCCCTTTTTTCCGGGCCTCTTTCCACTACTTACTGACCACCAAACCTTCCCTATGCGATATTCAATAAACGTTGACTAAACATGTAGATGACTATACTGATAGCATGGGAAAATTATCTACATTCATGCCTGATTGATATTGATAGAAGATTTCGCCCCAGAGCAAATTAGCAAATGCTTCCTTAGATTCCACAGAGCATCTTAGACGTTGATTTTCAACTAGAGGCTTCTGGGATTTGAATCAGCATCTGCCTGAGGTTTGCAAGTTGAGGGGACTCTCAGCCTGGAGACACATGTTGATTCCACTGTAGAGTGTTGGAAGCCCGCATGGAGTAATAAACTTAATAGTTGTGTTTTGTTTGAACCATTTGATTGTTATTAATTTAACGGGCACGTTAAAAAAAAACATGAGATGAAGCATTAACCTCCTGATTCCTGCCTTTTCTTGAAGGGGGAGAAAATGTGGGCCTGCATTTCAGCATGGGGGTTTGTCTGCAGCCAGTAGAGGTGGCCTCTTTAGACGGTGTGCTCTAATTTACCTTTCTTCCACCTTTCTCACTGTTTTCATATTTGTTACGTACTGGCCCTTGGGTACCGGGTCTGAAAATGGCAAGATTTGAGCTTTCTATTAGAAAACCATCGCAAGGTGAAACGAGGACGATGGTCCTGGACACCACGCTTCTGGCCTTCTCCACTGTTTTAACCCCAGCAGCAGGAGCATAAACTTTCCAGCTGTGTGAAGGACTCAGAACTGAGCCAGAGCCATCCGCAAACCAGCTGAAGTTAGTCTGTTAGATTTGTGCAGGCTGAAAGCTTTAAATAAACATTTCCAGTCATACCTTCTGGTCATTTCCCTTTAGTGTGCAGTTTCCACCTCCAAGTTCTTCTCTTACACCCCGAGAGCCTGGCCCAGAACTAACCGAGGAGCCGCCACTTGGGTGAGTCATTGTCATTAGCCTCCCTTTAGTCTCTTAAGCATCTCTCCTGTTTAGGAATGAAGTCTAGTTGTATAAGATTTCAAGTAAAAACTCCCATCCGCAAGTCACTGGCCCATTCATTCAGCCTTACCTAGTTAGTTAGCAAAATGGGGAATCGTGTTGACAAGACCATTATCCTTAAGCGATTTGGAGCCTAGAAGGGAGATTAAAATGCCAACATGCAATTGTCATACTCTGGGACAAGTGCCTATCAGGTAGGGTTGCAGATAAAATACAGGACACCCGGTTAAACTTGCACGGTGTATGTGTTAAATCTGATAACCCTAGCACCGGGGAAAGTGTTGGGTGCAAGGGAACACAGGTGAGGAGGACCAGGGAAGTCTTCCTAGAAGCACTGCCATTGAGGCCAACATGAGAGGGGTTAAGCCAGAAGAGGTGGAGGATAGGGGAGGGCTCTGTGAAGACAGAGAATAGCACGTGTGAAGGCCCTGACTTGATAGGTGCCCCGGGGAATTCAGGGGCCTGAGGTTCAGGATGTGGGAATGTGGAGGGTGGATGGGTATGTCAGGGGAGGGGAGACTGGAGACGCGATGAAGTCCTGCCATGGAATGTGGACTGGATCCTAAGCACAGGGCCAGCCATGGTAGGACTTGAAGCGGCAGAGTGACGTCAGATATGCATTGGAGAAAAATCCTTGTGGCTGGAGTGTAGTGACTGATTCGAAGAGGGAGGCTGGAGACAGGAGAAGGCAGAGCGGTGCTTGCTGCAGTAACGATAGTGAGTGATGGCGGTGGCTGTAAGGGAGAGAGAGGAATGGATGCGCTACTTAGAGGAGGGATGGGTAGATGCGGGAGATGAGGGAAGAGAAAGGTCGCGTATGAAGGTGGTTCCCCTCAGTGGGACAGGAGAGGTAGGAGAAGTGGGCACTGCGCTGGCCTTTGCCTGTTTGCCTCAGGCCGGCTCCCTGCCTGTCCACTGCTCTGCTCCGTCTCACAGGGCTGATCCTGCAAACCCCATCGCCCAGATTTCCTCGCCAACTCTTTTCCAGGTGGGTTCAGCCAATGGAGAGCATTGGCCGGAGGTTGGAGGGCAGGGTGATGGGAGAAGCCAACGTATTTTCCCTCGCCCTCCACCCTCCGCTCTCTGTTTGGGCAGCTGCAGCAAGGCTGGTGGCCGCTGTGCTCTGAGTGGCTGCCCCACCAGGCCGGCCCTCCCTCTGGGCTGCCAGCTCCTGCCTGGCAGCTGTGGCAACACCACTTCCTTCTTTGCCCCCCAGCCCAGCAGTGGGGTGGGTGTGCTTTCCTCTGCTGTGACTCTCTGGGATGTCTCACCATCCCATTTGGCCTTTTAGCTTTTTCATCACCATGTGAAATTTGTCGTATTGAACTGCCTGTCACGGGCTGTTTTTCTGAGTGGACATTCAGTAATACGGACGTGATGGATTTGAGGTGCCTTATGAGACATTTAAATGGAGACGTTTAATAGAAAGTTGTATATAGATTGAAAGCTGCAGAGAGTGGTCTTAGCTGGAAACAGAGTTAGCTGGTAATGGAAACTAGGGGAGAGGATAAGGTCCTGCAGGGAGGTGGCATAGTAGATGAAGAGCAGAAAGCCTAATACAGTGCCCCGAGAAATACCCCAAGGAAGGTCAGCTCAGAAAGAGACTGGAAGGGTGCCAAGAGACAGAAAACTGTCAGGAGGGTTGGGTGGCTCAGAAGCCAACGGAAGAGATTTTCAAGACAGAGACGTTGTTTAAGATATAAGTCGGGGGCTTCCCTGGCAGTGTAGTGGTTGAGAGCCCGCCTGCTGATGCAGGGGACACGGGTTCGTGCCCCGGTCCGGGAAGATCCCACATGCCGCGGAGCGGCTGGGCCCGTGAGCCATGGCCGCTGAGCCTGCGCGTCTGGAGCCTGTGCTCCGCAACGGGAGAGGTCATGACAGTGAGAGGCCCGCATACTGCAAAAAAATAAAATAAAATAGAATAAAATAAAGATATAACTCAGCTTGGCGGTCACGTAGGTAAGGATTGAGAAGTAGTCCCCTGGACTTGTCAACGGAGAAATCATCGGGGGCTTCAAGGAGATCCGTTTCATGAGAGTAGTGGGGCAGAAACCAGATCGCAGTGTAGATGGGAGGGGAGCAATGGGGGGCAAGTCAAGAAACTGGTGGCAAAGGGAAAGAAGGGAGGGGTGGATAGAAGGACAGGAGAATAGAGTGGAGGAGGGTATTTCCTTGTGGCTCTTTAACTCTGGCTGGGAGGGGCCAACAGAGGACAGCGTGAAGATGTAGGAAGAGAGGGTGGCATCCCGAGCCCAAGGAGGACTGGCCTCTGTCTTCAGCTCCCACCAGCTAGATGTTCCCTTTCTCTAGCTTTCCACGTAGGCTGTGGAAGTTGCCCCTTGCCTCCTTGGATCAGTTGCCCTTGATTCGTTCGTCCTTTTCTTATTTCTCAGCACATCTGGGTCATACGTTAGGTGAAGACAAACAAATCACTACTGACGGTTAATTTTCTTGAAAAATCCCCCAGGCAGGTACCATTTTGGAGAACTACATATTGTTCCTCAAAAAGCCAAAGTAGCCCATTTTTCCTCTCTCATTGGGAGAGATTGCTGTTTCTTGGGGAACCCAATGAAGAGGGTGACTCGCACTTAGGAATGACATTGCTTGAAAAGTGCAAAAGGTGAGGTAGTTTGGCTCTGAGGGGCCTCTGAGGCCTGAGACTTCCTGAGAGATGGCAGACTCACAGCTCCCATTTCCCTCTGACCCTGGGCTCTGAGCTCATCAAATGAGATGGTAAATAAAGTCACTGACACGGTTTAAAGGATAATTTTGTTCTCTCCTTTTCATTCAGAGCAAATTTAATGGAATTTGTTTACAACATATGGATGAAATATCCATACGATGGGGCTTGACTATATCCTCATGATTCCCCTTCCCTTTTGCATTTTCTACATCTGGCCCCTTTAGCTCTGCAGACTTAACCCCACACCATCAATCCACCCAGTGCTCTCCACTACCGCCTCCTGCAGTAGCTATCAGGTCCAGGGAGGTTGGTTCACTGTGAGCAAGTAACTGTCAACTCCATGGACAGGTGGAAGTGACTTGGCAGCCGGAATGAGCCCACCCTGAGTTAATTATACCAATGAGAGTCAAGGAGAACGGGGATGCAGCTGGTCTGCAGAGCCCCGGCAGTTCTGAGACACATGCTCCTGGATCCACACGTTGCTCCATATCCAGCCTTGCCTTTCTTGGTTCTCTCTCTTGACTCCATTCAGGTTTCTGCTCTCCTTGTCCCTTTGGGGAGGGAGGTCAGTACCGGCCCAGGTGTAGTCCCCAAATGCTTCCTACTTCCAGGCCCTACGTAGGCTTGTATATCCACTTGCTTGGGTTGCCCTGGCATTCGTGATAACAAGTTGAGTGGTTTCTGCCCTAGGCTCTGTTTTCTGGCGTCCTTCCTTGCTGAAATGTCAGAGGACGCCATTGAGCGGGCATAACCGCCGGTTGACCCGAGAGCTGGACCCGGGCAATCAGAGACTCCTCACCCCCTCCCCTGACCTTGGAATATACATTCTGTCCACCATTCCCACAGTGGGAACCATTTTCAAGAACTCAGCCTTGAGAGAGTAATGTGTTCTTGAGACCATGTGGACAGTATATGTGACTGAACCCTGTCAGGGTCTCTGTGTAAACTCAAGATTCTGGCGGGTGGGTGCTGAGATCTATTCGTCTTTCAGCTGACCAAGGCAAGCCTTGTAAGCAGGTTCCCTTGCTTGTTAAAACTGCGACCGACTAGTCTGGAGCAGGCTGCCTCTTTCTTCAGTCTCTCGTTGTCCTCTGTGTATAGAGGCCAGTTTGCACGCCAGCAGATAATCTTAATGCTTTGTTTTCTTCCAAGTATGTGCAAATCAAATAATGCTCTTGTGATGAAAATTATTCAGAGAACCAAACATATACTTTCTATCACATCTTTGATGTACTAGTTGGTGTTAAATTGACATGTTTCTTCACCTGTGTTCTTTGCACTGTTGTTTTCATTCGTGTCTGTTTTTCTTCAGATGATTGTCTACTGATTTATACAAATATGTGAATTTGGATAAACGAATATATTTTACTCTCAATTTCAGTTTGCATCCTTTGCTCTCCAACAATCATTGGAGTGCTGTTTTCAACATGTCCATGCAGGGATTCAAAATAACGAAAATGCTTTCGAAAAATAATGTCGTAGGTTGACAGAGTGGTTTATAAATGATAGCATATGCTTACGCTCTTAATGCTTCCTCACAACCCTGCTTATTGGGGCTGGTATTGCTGCTACACCTGTTGGGGCAGCTGAGGGCTGGCTGTAGCCGGGCCGGGGGCCTGACTGGGCCACACGCCTCTTATACCCCAGCTAGTGACTGGGGCTTGTGCTCACGGGGGCTGCAGGGCTCCGAGAGGGAGAGTAGAAGCATCGTGGGACCTAGCTCGGAACTGGCCCACCATTGTTTCTGTTGCCTTCTATTGGCCATGGCACGTCACCTAACTTCAAGGGTGGGGAAATCAACTCTGCCTCTTGATGGGAGAAGTTCAATGTCACACTGCAAAGAGTGAGGACACAAGGAGTCAACCTGGAGCCATTTTTGCAATTTGGGATGGCGCTTGGTGCCTTCCTCAAGGAGGTCGTCCAGAACCACTTTTCAAACATCCCAGGTTCCTGTAAATGTCCACCTCTGGTTTGGCGGCCCCTAAAAATTCCCAGTCAGTTTTGGTGAGGGGACACTTGGTGACAGTGTTGTCTTTCGAAATGAGTAGTTCCATTATCGACTTTACATTGCTCCCCATACATTATTTATAAGGTTTCCCTGTTTGTATGTGCAAAATATTTATGTGTATATTTTGAGAACTAAATTGTACAGGCCTCTTTTTTTCTTTTACACACCCTAGAGACGTTATAGAGGCAGTAAAAGTGTCCAAATTTTTGAGAAATTGGAATAATCAAGAGTTACCTGTATGGAATGCTGTTAACGATGGCAGTTCACCCTATGGTACCTTTCATCTGAGACACTTAGGGTCTGTTAACAGATTAAAAGAAGTAAAAGACACTGATCTAGAGAATTTTTATTATCTTGTGCTCTGAAAACTTGGATTTTCATTGGTTTGAATGGGCCTGAAAATGCATTTTTATTACTAGGGCCATAGAAGCCTCTAGTGGTATTCTTTTGTTTTGTTTTGTTTTGCGGTATGCGGGCCTCTCACTGTTGCGGCCTCACCAGTTGCGGAGCACAGGCTCCGGACGCGCAGGCTCAGCGGCCATGGCTCACGGGTCCAGCCGCTCCGCGGCATGTGGGATCCTCCCGGACCGGGGCACGAACCCGTGTCCCCTGCATCGGCAGACAGACTCCCAACCACTGCGCCACCAGGGAACCCCAGGAAGCCCTCAAGCTGTATTCTTAATAAAGCAAGATGAGTTATAAGCAATCATCTGATGGAGGGTAAATGTACCACACTCTATTTTAAGAAAAATACAATATAAAAGTCTTACCATGGAAGAAAATCTTTATATGATCTTTAAAAAAAAAAGACTTCAAGAAAAATAAAGACATGACACTCTATTAAATTTAAAGTCAGTGACTTCTAAGCAAAGCAAAGACAGTCTGATTAAGGCCATTGAATTGTTCTGGCATTTTTTTATGTCTCACCCATTTCTGTGGCCTTTTTAGAATGTAAGCTTTCAGGGCACAGAGAACAACTTCATCTTGACGTAGGACTGAGCAAATGCGCGGAGAGGTTCTCAATAAATAGGCATTAAATCCTAAGTCCAGAAGGGGCCTTGAGATTCCTTCTCTTTACTCCTTAGTAGAACTGTTTTAACCAGCCCAGAAAAACAGAGTTTTTTCTTTAAATCTCAAAATTCAGAGAGTCCACAATCAGAACTTACTTCTCATATTGCCTTGTGGTCTGCTGTGGGCATCTGTCGAATGGTGTGAACTGTGCGTGGGGACCGTGGCCTACCCTCCAGGCCCACGGTTTGGGCTGCTGTGGTGTCATGCTGTGCCGAGGGGCCTTCTTCTTTGGAGGTCTGGGCTCCAGTGAGCCTTGGTCATGTTCTTTTATGGAACCTTGGGTGCTTGACCGCTCTGACCCTCAGTCTCATTTGCAGGTTCTGGGGAGGATTAAATGAGCTCATGTGATATCCAAGTGACTGAGGCAGAGTAGGCTCAGGATGGATCTTTGCTTCGTTTTCATTGGCTGCGGAGAAGAACATGACCCTAGGGGTGAGCTCCTTGGACTCCAGCTTGGTGCCTCTCCAACTTTAATATGGGTATACCTCCTTGTGGATCTTGTTAAATGCAGGTTCTTATTCAGTAGTTCTGCGGTGGGGCCTGGATTCTGTACTTCTAACAAGCTCCTAGGTGATGGTGACCCTGGTAGCAAGGGTCCAGCTCCTGCCTTTCTCCCTTCTTTCTAGTAGAGCAGAATGTCTGCCCCCGGGAGGAGAAAACATCTGCAACCTGACTACTGTTAACCAGCTTCCCTCACAGGCAAGGGGCCTGTACCACTGCTACCCAACCATTTTGCCTGAGGCGCAGCAAGCCAAAACACTGAGATGCTGAGGTTTGCAGCAAAGAGGAGGTTTATTCACAAAGCAGCCAAGCGAGGAAGAGACGGGAGAGTAAGTCTCAAATCTGCCTCCCTGAAGGCAAGGGGCTTGGGGCTTCTGTGGGGTAAAGAATAAAGAAGCAGGGCAGTATGAGGCGTGGGGAGCAGGCGGAAAGGTGATTGGAAAAAGGTGTGGTCATCATTGTTCTGAGCTGGCGTAACTAGGCTACAGGCCTCGGCACGTTCTCAGGGTGGAGTTTTCGGCCCGCTGATGGCAGAAGGTCAAAAGGCACTTGCCCAGTTGGAGGGTCGGTGTTCCTCTCCAGTTTTAAGCAGCTCAGCCTAACTAGACACAGCTGACTCCAAATTCCTGGACAATACAGGGGCAAACATCTTATTGCTTATGCTACATGCTACTTGGAGGACGTGCAAGTCTTCAAGCTACCTTGATGAGTGAAGACAAGATTTGACTAATCGTTACACATGGTTTCACCTCCAGGCAAGCAGAAGAGAGTCTGCCCCCTGGCACCTGGAATCGGAGGCAGATGGTTTAAAAACGGGCTTTCCCACCCTCTGTGTGATCTTAGGTAGATTATTGAACCTTCCTGTGCCTCTTTCTCCACCAGCAGCATGGGGACACTCAAAGTCCCTCTCTTGGGGGCTGTTATGGGGGTTCAATGAGATATAGAAGCATGCACAGGCACATGGGAGACACCCAGTGTGTGTTACCTTCGCGCTTATTTTTATTAGGAGACCAGTATTGTTAGAAGATATGGTGTCAACAAGACTAAATAGTCTCTAAAACAAAAGCTCCTACAAAAATGTCAGCCTCCTTCCTTCCTGCATCTTGAACACACAGGAAAGAAATGGGTGGAGTAAGAAAGCCCACACTAGGGGCCTCTTGCCTCTAGCAAATAGGGTCAAGGGACTGCCTTGAGGGCCAGTGTGTCTGTCCCTGTCACTCCAGTCTTTTCTTTGATTTCTCCCCCTTATCCTCTGTGGGCGGATTCATCTCTTATTGCATTAAAACAAACCTATGCATACTTGGAAACTTCACTTCTTTTTAAATTGAAAAAACTCCCGACTAAGAGGAAAGAGCCGTTTCAGGATGGACTTTAATTGGCCATTAGTGCGCTTACCCGGCGGTGGAAATCGCTTGGCCTTTGTCTTCAGACCGTGCCGGGCACCCACGGAAGGCATTAATAGCCCATTAACGCACACCCTGTCATTGCTTTCTTTCCTAATTAATACCGCCTGCTTTAGGGATAGGAGAACACAGCTATAAAATTATCTATTGCTTCAGCAATGAGGGAGAAAAAAAATGTTATCAGCACCTCGTGCCTATCACATAATGGCTGAACTAGAAAATCAGAAGGGTCAGCACGGGTTTTATTTTCTTAATCCTTATCTCAGGGTAGAGAAAGGTCAATCCCAAACTGAACCCCAAGTTTAGGTCATGAAGCCCTCGGGTTCCTTATATTATCTCAGAAATATGGGAAAGTAGAAAGGAATGATAAAGTGTAGGGCAGGTTAGCCTCATTTTCCTGTGAAGCTTGAGGAGAGGGAGGGAGGAGGTGGATGACCATGGGCAGTTGGGCAGGTTGTGCACCATACAACACCATAAATGTAGAACGTTTGCACGTATTATTAGGACAACTTTCCGACAGATGGAAATAGTGTCTTGAGGAAGTACCTTTTTCTGTTTCTCTTAGAGAAATGCTTCTCAGTGGGGGTGATTTTGTCCCCTAGGGGATATTTGGCAATATCTGGAGACATTTTTGGTTGTCACAAGTAGCTGATGTGTTACTGCCATCTCGTAGGTAAGGACAGGGATGCTACTAAACATCCTACAGTGCACATGGCAGTCACACATAACAAAGAATTAGCTAGCTCAAAATGTCACTAGAGCCGGGGCTGAGAAACCCGGATCTAGAGGATGAAGGTGAACCTCCCTGTCTCTGGTATCTTTTCCCTGCTTGTTCTGGAGAAATGATTGCTGGAGAGCGAGTGATCCATTTCTGACTGTACATCCAATATGCTCCAGCACCCTGTAGTATACCATGAACTCATAGGGCCAACGTGCCTGGAGGAACCCAAGGCTACCTGATGGCAGAGCTGTGTCCTGCAGAGCTGTGGATCAGGGTGACAGCCATCATGGGAAAAGCCTTCCTGCCTCCAGGCCTTCGGTTCACCAGACACAGGTGTCTCTTCCTTCCATCCATGGGCCTCTGAGATGAACCAGCTTTCCTTGTCTCTCCTAAGATTCCCAGGTTGTGAGTCCTTGCCTCTCAAGAGTGGGGCACAGTATCCTCAGGTTTGCCTTCCACGCTGCCTCCTGGACCAGTTTTGGAAGGTTTGTGGATGATCAATTGGGGGCTAATAGGTAGAAAATTGAGACAAGACAGAGAACTCCAAGACTGGTGACTGGGTTCAAATTCCAGCTTTTCCACATGTCAGATGTATGGCCTTAGGCAATTCATTGAACCTCTCTGTGCCTCAGTTTTCTTGTCTGTAAAATGGGGGTGAGAATAATAGTGCCCACTTCACAGGGCTATGGTGAGGATCGAGCTAGTATTTGGCATGTAGCAAACAACGTGTAAGTGGTAGGTGTTCCAGGCCTCATTCTGTGTTACTTTTTGGTATCTGTATTAGTTTGCTAGGGCTGTCGTAACAAAACACCAAACAGTGTGGGTAGCTTAAACAACAGAAATTTATTTCTCACAGTTCTGGAGGCTGGAAGTCCAAGGTCAAGGTGTCAGCAGGCTTGGTTTCCTCTGAGGTCCATGAGGGAAAGACCTGTTTTAGGCCTCTCTCCTTGGCTTGCAGAGGGCTGCCTTCTCCCTGTGTCCTCACGTGGCTTTTACCCTCTGGGCAGGTCTGGTGTCTCTCTGTGTGTCTAATCTCCATTCCTTATAAGGACACCAGTCAGATTGGACTGGGATCCACCCTATGGCTTCAGGTTAACTTAATTACCTCTTTAAAAGCCTGATCTCCCAATACAGTCACATGCTGAGGTACTGGGGGTTAGGGCCTCATCTTGTGAATTTTGGGAGGGACACAACTCAGCCCATGAAACCTGACAAGGACCTGGTCACAACACCAACATGGTCCTGAATGTTTAACTGTGATACCAGATGCAAAACAAGCCAGGACAGACCTTAAAGCCATTACTCTAAGTGAAATTAGAGAAAGACAAATACTGTATGATTTCACATATATGAAGAACTGAAGAAAACTGAGCTCACAGAAACAGAGAACAGATTAGTGGTTGCCAGAGGTGGGAGTGGAGCGGGGAATGAGAAAGATGGTCAAAAGATACAAACGTGCAGTTACAAGAGGAACAACTCCTGGGGATGTAATGTACAGCGTGATGACTAAAGTTAACAATACTATTTTTTTTTTAACATCTTTATTGGGGTGTAATTGCTTTACAATGGTGTGTTAGTTTCTGCTTTATAACAAAGTGAATCAGCTATACGTATACATATATCCCCATATCTCTTCCCTCTTGCGTCTCCCTCCCACCCTCCCTATCCCACTCCTCTAGGTGGTCACAAAGCACCGAACAATACTATTTTTTAATTTGGAAGTTGCTAAGAGTGTAGATCTTAAAAGTTCTCATCACAAGAAAAAAATTGTAACTATGTGAGGTGGTAAATGTTAACAAATTTATTGTGATAATTATTTTGCAATTTATACACATATCAAATTACTATGTTGTACACCTGAAATTAATATAATGTTATATACAACTATATCTCAGTAAAATGGGGGGAAAAAAGGAATTCAATACCTCAGGTATAAAGCCTCCCTCCTCCTTCCCTCTCACATTCCCGGGAAGACCTCAGGCCCGGGCCTTACACCTGCCTTGATTATATTCCTTTTAACTGTGGCAGTAAATGGTAGGTGCTTCCCTTCCCTTCTGGTTCATAAAACAAACATCTACATATTAAATGAATTAAATCAAAGAAAGTAATTTATCCAGCTACAGTGGAATCAAAATAGATTTTGATGTAGGAAAATTTGGAAAATCCCAAAATATTTAGATTTAAGCAATATAATTCTAAATAACCCATGATTCAAAGGGAGGAATGACAAAATATTTTGCAATTGATAAAAATGAAAATACAATATTTTGAATTTGGGGGACATAGCTGAAGCAGTACTTGGAGAAAATTATAACAAATAATTACAGTAAATGTTTCAAATCAAAAAACTAAACTAACTTAAAAACTACGAAGAGAAAATTATAACCAATGCAATCAAAAGCAAGAAAATAATAGAGAGATTAATAAAAAATTCAATGCAATCCCTATCAAAATACTGATAGCATTTTTCACAGAGCTAGAACAAAAAATTTTAAAATTCATATGGAAACACATAAGACCCTGAAGGGCCAAAGCAATCTTGAGAAAGAACAAGACAGCTGGAAGAATCATGCTCCCTGACTTCAGACTATACTACAAAGTTACAGTAATCAAAACAGTATGGTACTGGCACAAAAACAGATCATAGATCAATGGAACAGGATAGAAAGGCAAGCAATAAACTCATGCACTTATGGTCAATTAACATATGACAAAGGAGACAAGAATACAATGAAGAAAATACAGTCTCTTCAATAAGCGGTGCTGGGAAAATTGGACAACTACATGTAAGAGAATGAAATTAGAACATTCTCTAACACCATATACATAAATAAACTCAAAATGAATTAAAGACCTAAATGTAAGATCAGATACTATAAAACTCCTAGAGGCAGAACAAACCTTCCTTTGCTCGTCACTGGGGAATATGCTAGAGCTACACTGTAAGAGTGATCACATATCTCAGATTTTTCTGAACAATTGTGGTTTCAAAAATTCTGTCCTTTGGGCTTCTCTGGTGGCGCAGTGGTTGAGAGTCCTCCTGCCAATGCAGGCGACATGGGTTCGTGCCCCGGTCCGGGAGGATCCCACATGCCGCGGAGCGGCTGGGCCCGTGAGTCATGGCTGCCGAGCCTGCGCATCCGGAGCCTGTGCTCCACAACGGGAGGGGCCACAACAGTGAGAGGCCCGCGTACCACAAAAAAAATAAAAATAAAAAAATTCTGTCCTTTTGTCCACCTAAGAATGCTGGTATTTTTGATACTACAGGTTCCAAAATGTGGTTCAGAAATCATGGTCATGGTGCCTGCCGTGCCAGGATGTCAACTTGGAGGGATGGGGAGGGCGTGGCTGGTGGCAGGTGGGGAAAGCCAGCAGCCAGAAGGAGGAGAGAACAAAGAAAAAGACCCAGGAAATTCGTTAACTCTAGAATAAATTCCCAAATAGTAATAGTTTGCTGTAGCAGCAGGTCCTAGCCTCCAGTTTACTGCTAAATCTAGTCCTCAAGTAGCACAGCCGTCAGAACATTTAATACAAAATTCCCTAGCTGTAAAACAGAAATATTAATACCTGCTTGTCGTGTTTGGAAGTTATTTCAAAAAGTAATGCTAATATCAATAAAGCCCTTTATAAATGAGCTAAAGGAACTCGGTATTACTTTTTTTCAGTCACTCTTCATAGCTACCAAGCAGTAACGGCTCTATTTGTACTGAATCCCAAAGTGTCTCTGTATCCTGGAAGTATTGCAATGATTGTCTTCACACCTGCAAAATATTCCTGCACCATGTATACAAATGATTATGGCTCCACTCAGGGGCCTCATCTAGGAGCTACTGCATGTGAAGATCAAATTGATACACATTAGGGCATCCTCAGCAGTCTTTGGCAAAGGCCTATAGATTACTTCGCTGTCCAATTTGTTAATTGGACAGCAGACCCTGAGTGGAAAGAACAATGCACTCGTCAGTTGGGAAAAGCTCCTCCAAGTATCAACAAATACAAGCAAGGCAATCTCAGTGTGAAGGTTGTTTAGAACTGGGCTTGTATTTTGGACAATAAACTCTTTTTATGATAGCCTCCCAGTCATTAAGTATCTCTGCTGTAAGAGAAAACTGGGGCTATTAACTTCTCCAGATAGAACCAGAGGGAAAAGCAATCATTTCTTTTATAAGCAGAAGGGAAGGTTCTGCTCAATAAAGATCAATTAAACATCTCTGTTAAAAGACTGCTTGGAGCTGGTGCCAAAGGAAATTCCACTGTATTAACCTGTGCTCCCTCCCTCCTTCCCCACCTCTGTATCTTGCACTGGGGAAAATTTTAAGAGGACACTGGCTATTGTAAGCTTTATAAGGTGACAGTAGCTCTCACATCCGTGGCTGAATGATCTTTGATGTTGAGCGACTTTTCATGCATTTAGCAGGGGTATTCCCAGAGGATGGCAGGCAAATCAAATGCTCCTCTGAATTCAGCTGAGAATCAGTCATCCTCATGAGGGAGTAAAAAAGAATATAACAATAGGTACCTGGAATAATGATGTGGTGGTCCGAGCTACTAATTCCCAGGATGCAGGAAGAGTTTTGGGGGCCCTAGAAGATCCGTTGCATAAAGAAAACCCTCCACAATCTCCACCAACATCTTATACTTATCACCTCATTCTTGTCCTTTAAAATACAGTGTGCTTCTACTCTCTGGCTTAGACTGCATCCTCTCATGTAAATTCCATCTATTCTTGCTTTCTGAGCTCCCATATGGGTTTTTTACACTTCATTTATAATACCTGCCTGGCAGTTAATTTTCCGAACGTCTGTCCCTCCTCCAAGATGTAAACTTGTCTATCTTTTCATCCCCTATCACCCGTCCACCCCCAATATCTGGTTTGATGCTTTGCATATGACAGGCATGTTGAAATAAGCCTGCACGTTGGTTTTGGGTAAACATTATTGCAGTTGGTATCTTGATAATCACATTCCTGAAAGGTGGGCTGTGCACACTGGCCTGAGCCACATGAGAATTCAGACAGAATGAATGAATATGGATCTAAAGGGACACATCCAGCTATATTTAAACACAGAAGTTATTGGACTTAAAAGTCCCCAGCAGTTAATTCCAACATCAAAGTCCTGGGTATCTCTATAATAATTTTCTATTGCCTTATAACAAATCAGTACAAACTTAGTAGTTTGCCATATGTAACTTTATTATCTCACGGTCTCCATAGGTCAGAAGTCCCGGCATGGCATGGCTGAATTCTCTGCCGAGCTGGGAGTCTCATCAGTTGATGTCAGGGTCTTGGCCGGGGCTCCAGTTCTAATCTGGGGCTCAGTGTTGGCTTCCAAGCTCACATTGGTTGGAAGAACTCAGTTCCTTATGGTTGTAGGACTGAGCACCCCTTTCCTTGCTGGCTGTCAGCAGGGGTGCTCTCAGCTCCTAGAGGTCACCCACTGTCCTTGCCACATGGCCCCTACATCTCAAACTCCAGCAACGGAGACTCTTCCTCCATGTTGAATCCTCCTCTCACTTTAATTCTCTCTGAGTTCTCTACCTCTGAAGTCCAGACTCAGGTTTAAAGGGCTCACTTGATTTGATCAGGTCCATCAGGGTGATTTCCCTATCTTAAGGTCAACTGATTTTGGACCTTAATTTATCTGCAAAATCCCCGCAAAGTAGCACTTAAATTAGTGTGATTGGATCATTGGAGGAAGGTGTGTATTCAGCAGGGGATGGCGATCCTAGAGGCCATCTTAGAATTCCACCTACTGCACTCACCAATGCCAAAGTGAAAGCTTTGCTTATCTGCTGGTGCCTGACTTACGTCCTCCCCTATGTGACAGAGGATGTCACAAACCTGCATGTGACATTAAAAGTGCTGCTCCCTAAAGAGGGAGGGAAGACACAACCTTGACTTTATCCCTTGATGAGAGTGATGTTTCATGGTGTTGGGAAGATTTTCATTGGGTCGATTGCCTGATTGAGACACAGCCTTAGTGAGGTGACAGATAGCAGGCATTAATGTCTCTTTTTTAATGGTATGATGAATGGTCTAAGAGAAGGGTCAGCAAACTGTAGCCAGCCGCCTGTTTTTGTAAATAAATTATTGGACCACAGACAGGCCAGTTCATTCATGAATTTTCTCTGGCTCCTTTTGCGTTGAGTAGTTGCGACAGAGACCTAACGGGCCCACACAGCCAAAAATACGCCCTGGCGCTGGCCACCCCGATCTAAGACCATTCCTGCAGTCCTCTGATGATAAGAATCACCTGGATCATTTGTTAAAAAGACAATTTCTGGATCCGGATTGGAACCCTTGAGTGAGAATCTCCAGGGTAGGGCCTTTGGGAAGGTAGAGTAAACAAGCTTCCCAGGTGATTCTTATCCCCAGGCAACTATTGGTCTCAGGTGCGCCTGCTTACCAGTTAAGGAGGAGGTTTTAAAAGAGGCAGTGGGGGTAGGGTTGCGGGCAGTTTACCTCGGAGAGCGGAGGCCTCGCGATTTCCCTGCTAGGACTGCACCCCAGCTCTGCTTCTCCCTGAACTTCGCCACTTCAGGTAAGTGACTTTTAACTGTCTTCCGCTGAGAAATGAGGGTAACGGTGCCCAGTTGGCAGTGTGTGTGTATACACGCTGAGAGCCTAATACAATGCTCGGGAGTGGTCACCCTCACTAAGAGGAGCAGGGCCATGTAAACACAGGGGACCCCACTGTGGAAACATCTCATAAATAAGACAGGCCCAGCCGGGCTTTGCAGTAGTCCACGGTGTATAGCTGTTTTCCTCAGAAGGAAAAACTCCCTTAAAGGAATCTCCCATTACGTTCAGGACAGTAATAAGGCCCTTTAGAAACACAATTCTCCACAGAATGCTGAGTATTGTAAGAGGTTATCATTGGCTGTTTTAGGATATAGCTGAGTTTGCAAAGGGATATTTAATTTTATGATTGAAAACTCTGGTACTTAGCAGGAGACATATATATATGTACTCTGTTTGTGAGGTTAATGTTTTTAAAAAATCTTTGCCTGACGAGATCAAGCAGTTTCAGCCATTCTTGTAGCTGTTGAAAGACGGTTTTTAGATAAATTGCCCATAAATCCTTGCAAGATACAGGACCCAATAATACTTCAGGTTACCAGGGAGTTTCATATTTTACTAAAAGGGGGGAAAAATTAGTCTTGAATCTTTTAGTCCAATGACCAAAGAATTGCTCCATTGATTTTGTTCAGCTACTCATGTGGGTGTGCAATTGATGCTGATTTGATCTTATTTAAAGTTTACTTTTGCTGGGAAGTATTAATTCGAATGTAGTATGGGTAATACTGTAATACTAGGGCCTCTTTAAAGCTACTTTACACAGCTTGTGTAAACACCCTAGGGTAGTTTCCTCTTAACGTTTTACAAATATAGAACTTGAGTTTGCTGTATGTTTTTCCTCTTTTTAACAGAAGAGGGAGGCAAAGGCTTGGCTAAATAATGTACCTAAAACCCAGGCTAGAGGGAAATGGATTCATATTCTTAGAGGAACAGGTAAACAAGAACAGGATGAATTCTGCCAGGTATGATTTAGGTTTGTGAAGGAAGGGAAAAAAAGCACAATTGGCAAATGAGTGTGCTTTGCTGATTTCTTTATTTTTAAACTTAGTTTTAAAAGAAAGTACCAGCGGGAACGGAGAAAAACGAATCTGCAGAGGGTAGGAATAGGGGTATTCTTCATTTTCATTAAATGCAGTGTTGGAATCGTGCTGTGCCTTGAAACACAGCAGGATGAACAGGGTAGTTCAGGGTCTGCCTGGATTAACTCCCTAAGCAAATTTCTAGGTTGCCAGGCCAGCTGGTTGAGCTCCAGGCTAGTGGCTAGTGATGCCGTGTTATTCCTTTCCGCTCACCTCAAGGGGAAAACCTGGAAGTGCTGAACATTGGTAGCTGCATGTACCCCTTTTGGGATGTCCAATGCTGAGAGATTCTCTTAGGCTCATGTCTCCTGTGCAGATGCCCCCGCCCCCAAGCTCCCAGAGTTCCTATGGCTCACACCTGGTGCCAGTCAGCAGCCACGGACCTGCCTGTAGGCCCTCGTGAAGGCCTGCTGCTAATAGAGAATTCAGAGGAGCTGCTCCTGATGGGGCGCCATCTTGGCTAGAGGCTGCCTATATCTTCTGTGGGATTTGCCTCCCTGGTTTCCAAGGGGGCAGATGGGAGCTGCCGGGCCTTATTTGATGGGAGACATGAATATCTGGGCTAGGTTCACGTCAGAGATTTATTGCTTTCCTGATAGGTATGAGGGATAATTTTTTGTTTGCTTTGTTTTGTATGTGGGTGGTATCATGGAAATACTTGGGGATGGTAATTATTAGAGTCAGCTGAACTGAATTTGCTCTCACTTAGCAGTGTGATGTTGGACAGGTCTTTTAACCTTTCTGGTCTCCATCTGTAGAATGGGAATTATAATACCAGTCTCATTTTCCTCTGAGATTGTCATGAAGAGCCAGTGAAAGTGCTTTTGGAATGGCAATGTACTCTGTATACAGTGTGTGTGTGGCAGATAGCATCCCAGTTTGAATTTCAATGAGATTCAGAACTGTGATTAACAAGGCAAGCAGAGCCAGGATGGGGTGAGGCAAGCAGGGTGGGTAGGGCGCTAAGTGAAGGAGGCACTCCCTCACGGGGGTGTTTACGTGTGGCTCTGAACCAGCGAGACGCTGAGAGTCAGTGTCTCCTTAAATTTTGCACTCTAGTCACCCTGCTTGCCTCACCCAAATCCCTGTCCTGAGTGAAAGTAAAATACATGCCCATGAAAATTATACGTGATACACTTGTTCTAACAAAGTCCACCTGTACCTAATTAACCTTGGCAGAGCTTACAACTGGGACAATTTTTGGGGTGTCTTTCCTGGCATTTTTCATACATGTACAACCTTAAACTAGCTTTTGTTCTCACCTCATGGGCAGCACAGAAACATGGGAAAGAAACACCAGTCTAATCTCACAGCCTCATGCGTGTTCTAGATCTTTGTCACGGGTGTATTTGTAGACTCTGTGTAGGGGTCACACAGCACATGACACCGCAAAACATTGAACCTATGTCACCCAGCTTTCCCTCCCGTACACCAAGTCTTCAGTAGCTGCTCCAGGACCCCCCCTCCCCCGTCTTTAAAAACTCAAGGTACTTCTTTTCTTCCATCTGCTGGCTGCCTGGCTGCCTGCCTGCCTCTCTCATCCACTACTTACTTCCTCTTCCATCTCTTCTCAAGAAGACAAATCGGGCCATTTGAGGACTCTTAACACTTGTATCTCTCTTACTGTCGCCCAGATCAGTTCCATAAAGGATCTGAGTGGTAAAAAAAAACGAACGACTCCCCTTCAGGAATGGGTGTGAGGGAGAAAGGTTGTCAATAGTTCCATAGGTTTTGTTCCTGACATATAATATCCATATGTACATCTCCCCTGCCCCTCCTCCACATTTCTGAAATGCGATCACGCTGTCCCTAACGTCTTCTAACTCAGCGGTCCCCAGCCTTTTCGGCACCAGGGACCGGTTTCGTAGAAGACAATGGTTCCACGGGGGATGGGGGGTTGGGGGCTCAGGCGGTCATGCAAGCGATGGGGAGCCGCAGTTGAAGCTTCGCTGGTTTGTCCGCCGCTCACCCTGGTTCCTAACAGGCTGTGGACCCCTGTTTTAACTGGCATTGTTTCACTTAACAATGCATCGCAGAGATCTCCAGTGGTACTTACAAGCTGACATCATTGTTTTTAACAGCTGCCTATATTCTACCCTGTCAGTGTGTCATAATTTAACCCCTTCTGTACTAGGAGATGTGTGTTTCTCCTTTTTCACTCTTGCAAATAATCTGCATTGAAAATCCTCCTACACTTTTCACTTCCTTGTGCGCTTAAAAGTTGAATTTGCTGGGTCAAACAAGATGTGCTCTTTTTTTTTTTTTTTTTTTTTTTTTTGTGGTACGCGGGCCTCTCACTGCTGTGGCCTCTCCCGTTGCGGAGCACAGGCTCCGGACGCGCGGGCTCAGCGGCCACGGCTCACGGGCCCAGCCGCTCCACGGCACGAACCCGTGTCCCCTGCATCGGCAGGTGGACTCTCAACCACTGCGCCACCAGGGAAGCCCAGGATGTGCATTTTGATAGCACATATGAGAAGGTTGATTTTGAGCACAGCATGGGCTCTGTCCCTGGTATTTTTCTTCCTGTCCAACCTCCGCTAGATTCACCTTCACATACAGTTTTCATTTACAGCTTAAGGGCTGTAAGTAAAAACTGTAAGAGCTGTTTTTCTAAAATACCCTCGGTAAGTTATCGTGTATGGCACCAGTGTGACTGCTTTGGGAATGGTAGCTCCCAGGAGGAATGAGATGTTTCCCTCACTCCATATAGACCATCCTGCAGTTTGGCCTGCGGAGGCCTCGGGGTGCTTGAAGGCGCAGGAGAGGGAGCTGTGCAGACCCAGCGCCGCCCAGTGGCCGCTGAGAGGACGACGGCGTTGTTTGCAGGCACAGACACCAAATCCCTGGCAACTCCTAGGAATGCTTAAGGGGTATTTTACTGGACGCTGAAGTCCTGCATGAACAGCAAGGGGACTGGAGATAGTGACATTTGGGTTATTGTTAAAGTGACTCCATGTGTAGCCCTGGCGCCTGGGGCAACTCAGGTGACTGTTGCTTTGGAGTGAATTTGCGTTTTATGTCTCACACGGTATCTGCAGATAGTAGAACGAGACAGTGGCAATATACGAGGAGCGAGTCGTTTCTAAGCAGTGCTTATCTGACTTCAGGGACCTCTGCCATAACTCTGTGATCCATAAGTTTGGAACCACTGAGAAGGGATATTGAAAAGCTGAGTGCAAATGAAATCATTAACTCAATGTCAAGGGGAGTGTGCTCTTTAAAGGAATCCTGGGGTGAATTCTCACCATACGGAAGGAACACCCGGTTATTCCTATTCAGGATCCTAAAATGACTCCCTAATGTAACAAATCAACTTCTCTGGGCAGCTTGTTACCCCTTCATAACGAGTACCCACACTATAATGAGCCCTGCTTCCTGTGGCTCTGATCAGGGCAGGTGCTGTCACTGCTACCCGCAAACAGAAGGCTTATTTTTGCTTCTAAGTCATTGCTTCTGCTTTTTGTACCTCGTGACACCTCTGCCCCTTTAGTAATCTAAAGCCTACCATCTTTGCTGCCCTTCTTAACACCCACTGCTCCAAGTCCTCTGAGCAACTTGGGCTTTTAGCGACTTTGGATTTTGTGAACTCCTGAAGCTTTTAGACTTGGTGTCAGACATTTGCTGTGGTCTCTGTTTCGGGTCTGTCACTTGTCTTCTCAGCTAGGCTGTGATTTCTGACATCAGCGATGCTTCATGTTTTCATAGCTCCTTGAAGGGAGATGCTGGACACAAAATAGTGTAATATTTCAGTGACTTGCGTGATGAAAAAATGAAAGCCTTTTTGTAAACGGAGATCTTCATATATTAGATCTGCTTTATGTAGAAATAAAAAATCTTCATTCGGGCTTCCCTGGTGGTGCAGTGGTTGACAGTCTGCCTGCCGATGCAGGGGACACGGGTTTGTGCCACGGTCCGGTAGGATTCCACATGCTGCGCAGCGGCTGGGCCCGTGAGCCATGGCCGCTGAGCCTGCGCGTCCGGAGCCTGTGCTCCGCAACGCGAGAGGCCACAGCAGTGAGAGGCCCGCGTACCGCAAAACAAACAAAAAACTTCATTCAATCACGCATGCGCACGCACGCACGCACATATACACGTACACACGCTCACGCAGGGGTGGTCCCAGGTGTAGGCATAGCCTTCAGCTCAGAACCGAGATACGTTCCGGCGAAAAGTGTGCCCACCAATGTGGACAGTCAAGCCGGTGGCTCATAAAAACAGAGCCAAGCTGCGTGGATGGGGACTGGGAAATCCAGACCACGTGGATCACGTGTCCACTTTCCCAGGCCTGGCGTGCTGCTCGGGAAACACCTGTTGGGTGAGTCGTGGTCATATATCTACTGGGTTCAGCTCTGCTTCCTCTTGCTCTACTTTGTGTTGACTTTATGTGAACAATGTATTGCTGGCCTCTGGGTTGAGAGGAGTTATTTAATGCACACAGGCCAATGGACAACTGCTAACTGTTGTGAGTTCAGGGGATTTATACCAATTACTTAACTGCCTGAATACCAACCTTCCTATTAGCTTTATAATAAGATGAGCTTGGGTTTTACGTTTATCCCGAGAAGACAGACTTGTCCAAATCATCTATATTTTAGCAGGCAGTACCAAACTTCAGGCCTCAGAAACACATTTTAAATAATTTTGCCATGCCATATATTTTAAGTATCATTAAAAAGCCATTTTCTTACTTTAAAAAATATGTGTGCAGTAGATTTTGTGAAGCCTATAACAAGTCTATGAAAAATTGATTATTTTCCCACAGGGATATGTTCAGATTTTCATTCTGCTTGCCAAATGAAAAATCTAGCATGCGTAGGTCCTTTATTTTATTTATGCCCTCTGAGTATAATCACCATGTTCCCAAACAAACAGAAATGGGTTACTCGGTTTGAGTAGCCTAATCCCTTTCTGTGGTGGGCAAAGGAGTTCGTGCAGCCCTAAACTCGGAAGCGTGGATTTCCTTTTCAAATGCCTCATTTTCTTATTCTTTGCCTTTCAGTCAGCTCCATGTAAACTGGGTCAGAATATAACATGGGTGCTGAAGTGAGTTTCGGCTGCTGGTGGAAAGTATGTGTGATGGAAATAGGTCGCTTTAGGGCCCAAGGATGTTGCAGAGAGAGGTTTACAGTCAAAGGTAATAATTGTTCTGTCCTTTAGTTAGCATTCCTTTTTTTTTTTTTTTTTTTAACTGAACAATATGTGCCAATGGCTCCCGCGTACTTTCGTCTCAGTTATCTGGCCCTCATAACCCTCAAGCTGGTTATGGCGTTGGCTGCTTTCCCAGCGGTCATTCTCTCCCTGATCGTGAACCATGGCTCAGCACCCTGGTGGAGGGATAGGGAGGGATGGGGTATCATCATGCTCCCCTGTGCCTGAGTCTCTTCTGAATTACTCCCTCTCCACCGTTCTGAGAGTCCTGGATACTTGTTAAGCCCCCAGAACAGACAAGTTGGGGGAATTGGGCACCTTGTGCAGGTGACAGTGGTATAGATATAGCACCTCACCCATAGCTAAGGTGGAAGTAGAAACAGCCTGCTGAGCTGGGGTGGCGGGTGCACACACAGCTCTTACTTCACAAACAAGGATGAAATAGGCAACACACAGAGGCTCAAGAGACTGTCGTGATGAGTAACTGAGTACAGGGGGCCATGGCGGTGCTCTGTAAGCTTGGACACTTACACTGGGGCTACATTGTGGATGACCTCAAGGACCATGGTGGTGAGTGTGAACCGATTTGGCCTTGAGAAGGGCCAGGAGGGTTTTGCAGCTGGAGACTTTTGAGAGTGTGATTTGACCCGAGGCTTTTGAAGTTGTCTTAAAGAGAATTGAGAAGCTGTCCTATCTAGTGGTTTTAAACCTTTGCTTTGATGATCTCCCCGAGGGGCTGTTCTGGTGGGAGGATCTGGGGAAAGAAGCCCAGAGGCTGGGACCTTAGGCTCCTTTTCCCACTGATTTAGCAGTTCCGCCTCTGTTTTACTTCTTGAGCTGCCGGGCAAGAGTCCTTTCATCCGTCCTTTCCTCCTTTCCTCCCTTCCTGTGGTTAAACACATAAGATGGAAAATTTTGTTAACTGTTTTTAAGTGTACAGCTCAGTAGTGTTAAGTATTCTTAGTGCTAAATAGATCTCCAGACTTTTTCCTCTTGCAAACTGCAACTCTATTCTCTTTAAATAACAATTCCCCCCTTTCTCCTGCCTCCAGCCCTTGGTAACCACCATTCTACGTTGTTTCTAAGAATTTGACTAGCCAAGGAAGATTTCTCTTCAAAAAGCAATCAAGCAGCCGAGAAGGTTTGATGGCCTCCTGGTGTATCCATCATTCCTCATTGTCTGCACCCGACCCCCAGACAATGAGGAAACTGAAATCCTGGAGGTCCTGGGAGGCCAAGGTGGCCACACAATGCAGGTGTTATTCACACAGATACTTAAGCCGGATTGCTAGGTTCAAATTTTGGTTCTGATGCTCTGTATGTGACACTGGGCAAGTGATTTAACTCAGTGCCTCAGTTTGCTCATCTGTTAAAGGGACATGATGATAACAGAATCTGCTTTATATCCTTGTTGTGAAGATTAAGTGAGGTAATCTATATAAAGCACTGGGAATAGGGCCTGACACTTATATGTGTGTGCTATTATTGTTAAGTGACTTCCTAGCATGACACAGTTCCTTTTAAGGAGAACTGTGACTTTGGGCCTACAACCGGCTCCCGTGGTGCATGTCTTTTGAGTTTCCACTTCAGACTGAATAGTTAGATAGCTCTGACTGGCAAGATTTCCTCCTACACATCCCTGTCTCTCATCTAGGGCATACCATTGATCTTGAAGGATGCTCCATCAATATCTTAATACTCGGAGAAAAGTCATGCCGTTCATATCATACAGCACAAGAAGAACGGTCATCCGATGGCATTAATTCAACCAATATTTATTGAATGATTTGATGTGAGGAAACCTGGGGTAGATGCTGGGGGCACTGAGCAAACCAGCCCCCAGTCCCTGTTCTCGAGGAGCTTGTGTTCTCTTGGGGCAAAGCTTTGTAATGCAGCCCTTTTAATAAATGAAATGTTTTTCCTGAACTCGTCTAGCTAAGGAAGATGCAAAGTTTGCTTAAAAATATTCAGGTTTGGAAATGAACGCTCTAGACCTGTTGCTGATGTTGCTTTTGAAAACTGGTTCGTAAAAATAGATACTAAATATGGTGTAGAAATACTAATGATTTCAGATTTGAGGCGATTTTTCAGATACAAAGTTTGCAAGTCGGTTTATCTCCAGTGCTTATTCTGGGGTTGTATGTTCAGTACAGTCCCTCATACTTAGAGCTCGGTAAGGACAGTGTAAGACTCACTTTACCTGTCCTTCAGTCAGATGTCAGGAGGAATGCCTACACCTCTCCTGGCTTCATCCTTTCCTCCTCAATGTGGGCAGATGACATTCAGACTCGGAGGAGGCAGAAGCAGGGGTAGTGCGGTTGGGACTGATCTTCTAGAGGGAAGAAAATAGGAATTGCTGTCACAGGCTGGGGCTTTCCAGCTACAAGAAGAGATCTGCGGTACAGATATCATGCTGCTTGCTACCTCCTTGGCTATTTGGGTCATAGCCGGTGCTGTAAAGTACAGCTTTTCTTTCCTGGGGTCCTACAGGTACTTCATTGGTAGGTACATCCCAACACAGCATTTCCAGGCTGCCACTGCTAGTCAGTCAAGGTGGTTGGGTGATAGGCATCCCATGTACTGTTAGAAATTGCTGGGACTGCTGTGGTGGCCTTGAAGCTAACAGACACAATCACCAGCAGCCGTGGCCCATTGTTCATTGCCCACTATCCCCACTTCTTTCCCCTTAAGAGGCTGCTCTTTTGTTCAAGTAGGGTGGAGAACCCGTGATCTTAGAGAACAGGGGCCCCTCTTTTAATCCTAAGGGATGAAGCATGGAGGTCTGGGCCAGTTATAATAAACCCATTCCCAAACCCAAACCCATCCTCCTTTACAACTCCAAGTGGCGATGCGACACTGGCCAACGAGTCTGGTGGTTTCTAGGAAAAATTTTTTAAAAATGTCCCATATAGGACTTCCCTGGTGGCACAGTGGTTAAGAATCCACCTACCGGTGCAGGGGACACAGGTTCGATCCCTGGTCTAGGAGGATCCCACATGCTGCAGAGCAACTAAGCCCATGTGCCACAACTACGGAGCCCGTGTGCCACATCTACTGAAGCCTGCGCGCCTAGAGCCCGTGCTCCACAGCAAGAGAAGCCACCGCAGTGAGAAGCCCACACACCACAATGAAGAGCAGCCTCTGCTCGCCGCAACTAGAGAAAGCCCGCACACAGCAACGAAGACCCAGCGCAGCCAAAAAAAAAAGAAAGAAAAATTCCCATGTGAAGATGGAATGTAATGAAGAGTAGCCTTATGCCCCTCTTTCTTCCCAAGGTGGAACGCTATTGTGATGAGGCAATATCTGGAGCAGTAGCAGCCAATTTAAAACCCTACGTTTAAAAAATATATGAAAATCAGAGAAACCAGGTGAAGCCAGACTGGCAGGCTGTCACCAAAACTGGACTACCCGCTCCCAGATTTCCTGTTGCATGAGACGATTAGATGTCTTTATCACATGTGTTATTCTGGCTCTGTTACTGGAGAGTGGAAGGATTCTAACTGATGCAACATTTTAATACTCGTCTTTGAGATTAGATGCCCACATCACAGATGGGTTTCCATTATTGTGACGATTATGTAACCAAGAGAGCACAAGGCCTAAATGTACTGAGTCACCTGACTTTTGACACAGGTTCATTGGACTTTAGTGCTGGGGAAACAACTTTAGAGAACTTCGAATCCTGGGTTTCCTGTGTTAGGTTCTGTGAAACTTGTAGGCCTGTAAGTCACTTCCACCTAGAAGGGTTCCATGCCCAATTAAGTTTGGGAATCCCTCCTATGGCATCCCCCTCTCAGAGGAACAGGTTGTGTGTCTATAGTTCCATTCCATCTGTCACTGCTTTTGTTCAGGACCCCTTTTCTCTCTTGTTTGGACCTCTGCAGTAGCCTTATTTCTGGTATCCCCACATTCCCTTTTTCCCCACCATCTTTGATTCATCTTACATGTTACCTCCATTCACTTATGGCTGAGCACATGCTGGGTACTGCCACTGTTCTAGTTGCTGGGGATACAACAGTATCCTGCCCTCATGGAGCTTATATTCTAGTCAAGGGAGCGATGTTGTAGTAGAGAAAAATATGCAGTATAGGAGAGAATTAGAGCTTTGGAGAAAAACCAATCAAGGAAGGGGGAAGAGGTACAACTTTGAATAGAGTTTCATGGCAGGCGTTTCTGTGAACATTAACATTTAGGTGGAGGCCCAAGGAAAAGCTCTCCAGGGAGAGAGAACACCATGTATACAGGTTTTGAAGTGGGAGAAGATTTGTGGAAGAATGAGAAGGAGAGAATCAGTGGAGTGGAGGGAGGAGAGGAAGTAGTGGGGCCTGTGGTCAGCTGAGGAGTGGAGACCAGTCACGTGATGCCTGCTGGACCCCTGCAGGTACGTGGCTTTGCTGACTGAGGTGGGACGTGTCAGGGAAGTTCTGAGCAGGGGAGTGACGTTAACAGACATATTTTATTTTTAATTTAATTTAATTTTATTTTTTTTAAAAATTTTTAAACATCTTTATTGGAGTATGATTGCTTTACAATGGTATGTTAGTTTCTGCTGTATAACAAAGTGAATCAGCCATACATATACAGACATCCCCATATCTCCTAACAGACATATTTTTAAATGATGTGTCTGCTTGCCGCAGTGAGAGTAGATTATGGAGGTGGTGCTGGAAGGGAAGTAGAGGAGACCCAGTCGCGGGTCACTGCAGTAATCCAGGCAAGAGATGATGGCTTGGACCCCAGGTGGTTGCAGGGGGAGAAGTGAGAATTGACTGGATTCCAGATGTAGTTTTTAAAAAAATATTTATTTATTGGCTGCATCGGGTCTTAGTTGTGGCACACAGGCTCATTAGTTGTGGCGCGCGGGCTTAGTTGCCCCGTAGCATGTGGGATCTCAGTTCCCTGACCGGGGATCAAACCAATGTCCTCTGCATTGCAAGACGGATTCTTAACCACTGGACCACCAGGGAAGTCCCTCCAGATGTATTTTGATAGTGACAGGATATCATGACAAATTGGACGTAGTTATGTGAAAATGTAGGATCGAGGGTGATTGTAAGCTTTTTTTAAACTATGCAACTAGAAGGATGGACTTTCCTTTTATCATGATGGGGAAGACTCTGGGAAGAGCAGGTTGGGGGGGGCGGACAGGAGCTCAGTCTTGGACAAGCTTGAGGTGCTCATTAGACATGTAAGTGGAGATGTTTAGTAGTCACTTACGTATAAGCCCTTGTAATGCACACCTGGAGTTCTTGGTCGAGGTACAGGCTGAAGAGGCAGTCAGCAAATCCATCATACTAAGTGCAGTGAGACGATGAGAACACCTAGGAGTTTAGGGTAGGTGGAGAAGAGAAGAGGTACAAGGACTGAGTCCTGGAATGCTCCAGAGTTCACAGATCGGGGGTCAGTAAGAGCCTGAGAAGGAGCAGCTAGAAGGAAGAGGAAGACTAAGACATGGTGGAAGCTGAAGACATTTCCAGGATGGAGGGATCAGCTGGGTAACATGCCACTGAGGACTGAGAAGTGACCCAGGATTTAGCAAGGAGAGGTCACTTATGGGATTGACGGGGAAGTTTTGGTGGAATGCTGAGGGCAAAAGTCAGAGTGGAGCAGAGGAGAGGGACAGTGAGTCTAGACAAGTCCTGGAAGGAGTTTTGCTGTAAAAGGGAAGACACATGCGGAGGTAGCTGAAGGGGAAAGTGGGTCCAAGGGAATATTTTGTCACAGCAGAAATTATACTGAGCAAAATTAAATGGGCAAGGAAGATTTTATTCAAGCCTATTGCAGTAGGGAAGAGAGGCCAGATCTCAGTCTGAGCCCAACTCAACTGAAGCAGAGGGTGGTAGGGTTTTTAAGGGCTGTAGTGAGAGGGAGCTGTAGGCCATCCATGTCTGCTAATTGGTTTTACCCCAAGGAAAAGTAAACTTCTCATATCTCAGTGATAGGAGGGAGTTTTACAACTTGGAGCAAGGTGCCCACTGAGGTTAGGCTCCTACCCTTTCATAGAAACTGGGTGATGAACGTGCTGTCCCCTTGGATTGTATTTCAAGAGAAGTTTCCCAGGACCTGGAGAAAGACAGCCCTGGGCTGAAAACCAAGAGGCTTTAAAAAAGATGTATGTGCTTTTTAAAGGGGGCAGAGAGAATTTACAAGTTTTCTAAAGAAAATGCTTTAAGAAAAGGGAAGTCAGGGGCCTAGTGTCAGGGAGAATCCTATCTCAAGTTTAGTCAGCTTGAGGGGATTAAGGCCATCTTGGCCAGTTTCTAAAACAGATACATCATCTTCCTATTAAATTTCTGACATCTTCAGGATAATCAAGTCTCTTTCCTAGTCTGCTACAGCCTCATCTGTATCCACCCTGCCTCCTCCTGAGGCCTACTGATACCCCCAGCACTCTTGGCTGTGTCTGGACGACTCTAGAAAGTGTTGTGCAGCCTTACCTCTTCCTATGTGTTCCTCCTCTCTGGTTACCTTTCAGGGCCCTCCCTGTTCAGGGCACAGCTCTTTTTTCATCTTCTCTGTGGGACTCTCCCTGACACTCACACCCAGGAGGATCCATGGTTTTCTTATCTATGGACTCCTAGAGTCTATGCTGCTTTTATGGCACTGCCTCAGTTTTAAGAGCCTCAGTTAATTTTGAGTTCCTCAAGGGCATAAGCATATTTTATTCATCTTACTGGTTCTGGCTAAAGAAGGTTTGGTTCTTGGTAATCATGTGAGTAAGATATGTATATAAGGTTGTTAGAGACTTGTTCTTTCTTGCTAAGACATAGATCTCATCAACTAGGGAAAAGGCATAGAGCATTTTATTTATAATACTTGGCATGCTATGCAGCTAGTGTTTATTTTGAGTACAGGTCTTCCAGCAGTTTCCACTGCCTAAGAAATATGTGTGATACAAAGGAAGTAATTGCCTATGTTTCTGCTTAATGGCAAGAATTTGATTCTGAGTCTATAAGCCCTACTAGGAGTAGATTTAATAATTTGGCTACTATGACATGTGCTGGTTGAGATCTCATGACTTTGAGACTTCACCCACCATATGGATTCTGAGTAAAGAAGTTCACAAATGATTCCTATTTTAGGTTGTATGATGATACACAGAGAGCCGTGCCAGAGCCAGTTTCTATTCCCCAGCTGTGTAAGTTGAGTGTGTGTAACTCCATGAATACAGACTGACAAGTTGGTTTAATATCACCTCGAGAGAGGGCTTCAGCTACAGACTTGTTGGAATGATGAAATAATACAGCTTTGCAGGCCGTAATAGGTTTGGCAGGAGGTTTCACGGGGTATGGGGCTTTAGGGTTCAACTTTGGAGCCGCTGAGAAGGGCTGATGCTTTCACCTGTAACTGTGCTGGGGGAGCTCCCTCTGATTAGAGATTCAGACCTTTGAATGGGGCTAGAGAGGGAAAACAAGGCTTTAGAGTTAGCAGGAGAAAATGAACATGAAGGAAAAAAAAAAAAACCAATAAGTGGTCACGGAGCTGGCAAGAGTGAAGGCAATAATGAGACAGAATTCGTTCTTACTGACAACTTGAAATTGCCTGGAACATTATAAAATCAATCAGCCTGTGAAAAGCAGACTCACAGTGACCACTGGCTGGTGTGATATTTGCAATTTGTCTGGACACAAATTTAGAGAAGCCAGCGGAGATTTAGCCTAATAAACAGCTTTTGGCTGGTACAAAGCTTTTGAAAAGAGGGCTCAAAATTAGCTTCAACCAGGGTTCTCTTTCTCCAGCAATCTTGAAATCAGTAGAACTGAAATTGGTCGATTACCCATTTTTCCAATCAAATATCTGTTGCTGTTTTGCTGTCTTTACAATGAATTATAAAAAGTCGTAGTGTCTTTTCCTATTGAATATTCCTTTGTGGATTGTTTCTCTGCTTTTTATCCTCTCTAGTTGCATTTAGAACTGTTGGAGTGGCCCTCAAATTTTTGATTAACTACAGGAAACTATTATCCTACTAAAGTTACTCTTCCAACATTTGCAATGGTTGCTGAGCCTATAGGAACTCTTCAAGGAGTTTCAGTCTCTAGAAAGAGGCAGATGATCAGCCCTCAGCTGCAATAGGTTCAGAGAGGTGTTTGATTGTATTTGGTGGCTAAGACTTGGCAGGGCAGGGATTGTGTAGGGTTACTAACTTTATCCCCGGAACGTGGCATAAATGGAGCTTTGTTCAATGGTTTAAAAAAAAAAAGACTCCCCAGCAGGTGGATGTGTTGAGAAAGGGAATTTCAGACACAGGGGACAGCAAGTACAGAGTCGCAGGAGTATGAACAGATCTCCAGGTTTACGTGATGGCCGGGTGGTGGAGGGCTGCGGGTGGAAGTGCCAGTGGAGGTGGCTCAGGTCGGGAAGGGCGCCCTCTGCAGGCCACACGGAGCAGCGCAAGTTCGTGCACACAGCAGGTGCTCACAAGTGTTTACCACGTAGCTGAAGGAACGAAAGGAAGGCCTTCAAACCAGGGAGGCCCCTGATTAGATTTGTTTTAAATTTCTCCTGCCTGCCACTGTGAGGAATGATCTGGAAGGGGAGAGTCCGGAACAGAATCCTCACAGGGTGGGGGGGGATAGTGTCCCCCAAGGGACACTGGGTAACGTATGGAAGTGTTGTAGGTTGTTATAACTTGGGGCTTGTTACTTGTTACTGGCATCCAGGTACACATCTTAGAATGAAGAGGACAGCTCCTACCCTGAATCCCCCCTCCCCCAAATTATCCAACCCCAAGAGCAGATAGTGCTGAGGCTGAGAAAGACAGGTCTAGAATGAGAACATCCTTAGCACACAGGTTGTAAATTTACTGAAGCTACTACTGAAATGTATAGAGAAAATGTTTCTTAAGTTTGCTTAGAGCTGGTCTGATATTCCTCAAGAGCCCCACTTACCAGGTTGAAGGAAAAAAATGAACGCTGTGAAGTCTAATGTGGTTTAGAACTTGGTAGGATCCCAGTAATTGTAAAGTCCCTTTAGAGTGTGATCAGTCTTTGGGAGATAATTGCATAGTCTCTTCTATTGCCATACCCCCTCCTTTGTTTTCCTGATCTTCTCCAATTTAGTATCAGAATTCATGAGGGGGGCTCATGAGATCTCATGGTGCCTGGAAAATTGTTTGAGGAGCTCAGGGACCACTGCTGGGTAGAACTGCCATCCTATGATTTTCAACCTAGACTGGCCCAGCAATATATTCTTTTGTTTACATATTTGAGTTCCATGTAAAATTTTGAAAAAAGGGCTGTTCTGCTTAAAAAAAAAAAAAAAAAAAAATTAAAAACCGCTGATCCAAAACACCTTTGAGGCCATCTGCACTGGAATGTGAATTAAAGGCTTAGATTGGTGTCCTGTGACACATCAAGGCATTTTTATGGGTGTCATGACATTTGTTTCTAGGTTTTGTTCCTGAGAATTGGGCTGCCCAAACCTTTTAGTCATGTCCAATTTTGTCATCGTCGTGTAGATGTGTATAAAATCTTTTCATCATGGTCCATGTGTTCTTTACAAAGGTAGCAATTTCTCATTGAAAACTACCCTCCTAAGGGAACATAATAGATTTCATGGTCCCCCAATGAAGAGGGAAGGTGCTAACTAGCCGTGTGGCTCCAAGTACATCATTATAGTAACTGCTTCTCTTTAAGGAGTGAAGAGCTGGTATTACAGCCTTAAAATTCCCTTTTAGTACCAATAAGAAAACGTTGTCACACTTGTTCTGTGAATAAGGTTTCTTCAGTAACTCCTTCTGCATGGCTGAGTCTCTTCTGTTTCACCTGTGAGATTAGAGGACCGTTAGATGAGAGAAGGCTTTTGGAACAGGGCTGCAAAGGGTTTATGATGAGGCATTTATAAGTGTCAATTACCATGAATATAATAGCAGTCAATATTTGTTGCTTGCTTACTATGATCTGAGCATTGCTCTGAGCACATCTCATTTGTTAACTTGAATCCTCACCGCAGCCCTACAAGCAGGTGCTGAGACGGGAACTGAGATGTGAGGAGGTCAAGGTCACACTTGACCGAACTCTGATTCAAACCCCCGTGGCCTCGTTCCAAGGTCCAAGTGCTGGGTTTTCTGTGTGTACTGATTGTTCTCCCTGCATTAATGCTTTCTGAGTTAGGATCGTCTGTCTGCCTGCACTAGGAAAGCAACATCATGTCGTCAGTGTCCTTAAGCAAAGATTAGGAACACTTACATCTCCCTGCCTTGCACTTTAAATATCTTTTGGGGGGGGGGTCTGGTGAAAATTATTCTTCTAGATATCGAGTTGTAAGTGCCAGAACTCTTCCCATTTTATGACTGTCCCCTTGTCATGTGTCATCTACCCTGGATTTGTGTGGCTCAGGGATGGGGGGTCTAGCAGGGCATTGATGATTCATTCATCCACGCATTTAGCAAATACTTCAAGTCCATGATGGACACAGCACGTGCCAGCATTGTGGGCGTTAGAGAGAGATATGCCTGCTTCTTCCAGCGGGTTTGATGTCAATGTATTTGGTAAAGAAAGAAGATGCACATTTATTAAGCACCAACTGTGTACCAAGTACTGTACTAGGCATTTTACGTTTGTTCTTATTTGATACCTCTAACAACCTTGAGAGGTAGGTACTATCTCCCTCTGATGGATGGAAAACAGTCTCAGAGACTGAGGTAATTGTTTAAGGTCACACAGCCAAAATAAGGGCGAAGCCAGGAATCAACCCCTGGAGCAGATTAAAAAAGAAAAAGCTTTAATGAGATCTGTTATGTACAGATCTTGCCGCATCCAAAGAAAAGAAGAACCAGTTAGTTCTGGAGAACAGTGTTTTTTTTTCAAACCACTTTCCGTGGAATTCGTTCCAGAAGATGTTTCTTCCAGGAGTGGTGGAGGGGAACCAGATTGTTTGGTAGTCCCGTGTGAGGAGGGCCACTTTCTTCTCAGTGGTCCATAGTGTTCATGAGCACGGCGAGCCCGCCGGAAGTACTGCAGAAGGAAGACTTTTGACTCTGTTTAATCCAAGCACTGTTGCCAGACTTCAAGGTGATCAGCAGCAGGCCAGCTTGGGAAATTGATTTTGAAGGAAGGAACCTTTAGGGGGAGAAGCAAGGATATGGATAGACTACCACTGGCTAGTTAAAGCCTCCTTGGGTCACTTAGAGGCTGAGGGAGAGGGGTCCAAACCGTGCAGCACAAACTCTTCTCTGCCAGGAGTAATTTTATCTGTAAGGTCACATTTGCTGCCTGTTTTATATATATATATATAAAATATATATAATATACATATATAATATATATAATATATTATATATATGTATATATATAATATAAATTTTCGATTTATTTATTGGTTGAGGTACAATTCTCAAAGCATAAAACTCACCTTTTAAAGTATACAATTTGGTGGTGTCAGGATATTCATAAGGTTAATATAAGGATATTCATAAGTACAACCATCACTCTGATTCCAGAACATTTTCATCACCCCCAAAAGCAACACTGTACCCATTAAAGTCACGTCCCATCCCCCTCCACTCCACTGCCTGGCAACCGCCAATCTACTTCCTGACTCTGGATTTGCCTATTCTGGACACGTCATATAAATGGAATCACATGTGGTTTTCTGATGCCTGGCTTCTTTTGATTAGCCAAATGTTTCAAGGTTTAACTGTGTTAAAAATATGTATCAGTACTTCATTCCCTTTTATGGCTGAATAATGTTGCATTGTTGGATACACCATCTTGCATTTGCCATGTGGGAAAGAAAGATGGTAGCCGGAGAGGACCCTGTATTCTCTGTGACTGGGGAAGGGTGTGAGGTGGATGGCTATCGTTTTTGGCCCTCTGTTCCTTGCTCAGAGGTCATATAAAACCTGATCCTCAGGCCAGGGCAGGGGAACCAGGCCTGATCCATCAGAAGCTTGGATCCAGTTCAGGTATGTGACCCAGGTCGCATTTGGATTGGTTGGAACAGAGAGGCCTGTCCCTTGGCTGGGGTCGCTGCGGGACAGTGTGCTAACCTTTGTCAGCACTTGCAGAGAATCTGCCTGAGCGTGGTGTGACATAAAGGAAAGCAGGGGTCTTGTAACCCTACCTGAAACAAGGGGGTCTTGTGAAACCCTTAGGCGGTTTTTGACTGGTAATGTTAACCATCAGAATGTTTCAGGTGGGTAGGGTTGACTGCTCTCTAACCTTGCTTCCTGATGATAAGGAAAACCGGTCTCACACAAATTCTGTCACGTATACAGACGGCTAATAAGTACATTTACGTGTGAGCAGGAACCACGTAGTTTGATTTACTCTTTTAGCTTTATGAATTTAAAAATCCTTGTTGTTTTAGGCCTGCAGTAAAGAGTCTGACTTCCTTTTTTGATGTTTGCTGAGAACTTGTAAGCCTCTTTCCTTCCTCTTCCCCTTCCTGTCCCAGGTGTGGGTAAGCAGGTCAGAAAGCCTAGGTGCTCCTTCCTTTGGTGAGAGGGCGGGAGGGATTCAAACCACGCACCCCTTTCCTTGTGCAAACTCTCTCCCCATCCCCACCTCCTAATCACAGTAAGAACCCTGGCCAGTCTCCTTGTTTTCAGTCTTGACCTCTGAACCCAGAATTCCACTCTGAATTTCTAGAGTGCTAGAAATTCAGCTGGTATGAATTGGGTTCCTGTCAGTTACTCCTAAAACACTTCTGAACAAAATAGAGTGCTAGAAATTCAGACTGGAGGGTGGACAGGTCTGTATTTGTCCCTCCTACCCTGTCTCCAAAAATTTCTGAAAAGCACAGGAGTCCCTCCTGTGTCTGCAGAATGGCCACATCAAAGTCTTTGCGTGGAAGGTTCGCTTGAGGCAGAGATGATGGTATCCCAGAGGCAAGATTCTTTTCCGTTAAGATCAGCGTAAGTTAACTAGAAATCTTCCAAATCCATGGCTTGGCACATGCCTGGTTAGGGATGAAGTACTGGGAGGGGATCGCCAGGGGTAAAAGCCATAGGTCTTGCAGAAATGATAAGCAAACATAATTCTTGCAAGGAGAAGAATATCTCAAATATTTGCCAGTCCACGTATCTTGAATATCTTTAACTTGACGTTAAGAACTTAATCCTAGCATTCATCATGTTAATTAGCCGCTATCTTCTTAGTCTCACTGTTAATTGGTAAAGCCTCTGTGTTGATAGAGATTTGGATAATAGAACTGTGTGTAGTTGTCTCTTGTAGGTTCCCATTTTTTGTATAATGTTTCTATTAGGGCTACACATTGTCCCTAGAGTTGAAGCTTAACCAATATAGACATGATTTCATTTGTCTGTGCTGAAGCATTTGAAAATTACAGATCTTCTAACACCTGACCTTTGTAGAGATCCTGGGTCCAGTTAAGCCTGATGCTAGATCTTTCTGTGAACTTGACAATTACATGAGTCAGTCAATTCCTTCTATGTTTCAGCTTAAGCTGGTATGAATTGGGTTCCTGTCAGTTACTCCTAAAACACTTCTGAACAAAATAGAGTGCTAGAAATTCCGAGTGGAGGGTGGACGGGCCTATATTTGTCCCTCCTACGCTGTTTCTCAATTTTCTCCAACTAAACAATTTCTGAAATTTGTGTAGCTGAATTTTTAAGGAAAATAGTAAAACCTTCAGTGTTCTTACCCAGACCCAGTTCTCAGTGGCAGAAAATGCAAATCTCCTGGGCTGCAATGTTAAGTATTGTTCTAAATTTCAAAGCTGTCTTACTGAAATCATGTTCCAGCTTTATTCCCCTCCAGCCAAGCTTCATGGGTGGGCTCTTTGTTCAACAGTTTTCCTTAGAAGATTGCAACACTGGGAGGAAAATGGAAAGCTCTCCTCAGCCTCAGAGCACATGTTAACAGCACAGGAGGTACTAGGGTCCTCAGAAATAAAGATCATTACAAAAGAAGGGTACTTGTTTGCTTTTCATGCAAATCAGCATTTCCAGAGGGCTCCAACATTTAAAAAACCAACTGAGGTTAAAAAAAAATGACAGAGTGCTCTCCCGATAAACCCCTGCCTCTGCTCCAGGGTGAAAACAGGGTGTCTTCCATGGGGGTCTCTGCCTTTTTGGCTCTCGAAGTCATTCAGTGCTGATAACGGGAAGAAGAGCCCCAAGTGGCTCGGGCAGCACTTCTGATGCCTAACTGCAAGGCACTGTGCTCTGCACTGATGAGGTGATGGAGCGAGAGGCAGACATGCCTTCGTGGACCTTGCCCCCTCCAGTGGGAAGATGGGCAATGAGCAAGGGAAGAGATTCGTGGATCTCTGGTTTTTAAAATTGAGTGCAGTAGTAGCGCTACAGAGAAAACGAAGCGTGCTGGACCTGTTGGGAGTGACAGGGCTGACGGATGTCGGGGAGCAAGGAGGGAGGACTCAGCTGCCTCTAGAGGTGAGCCAGGGGAGCCTTCACAGGAGTAAGGGCTAATGATCCATTTGTCTGCGCGGGTGAATTGTTTCTAGTGACAAGTAGCCTAAGTGACTGAGGTCTTACCGTGGGCTTATTAGACAAGAGAATTGGTAGGCAGACTTAGTCATTTAACAACCAGTCAGCGGAGGTAGTCATTCAAACCTTGTATTGTGTGCTAAGCACTGGCCGTATGACATAGAGGCTGGGTTTGGGTTTGAAGGTCATTTAGGGCCTGGCTACGAGGAGCGTGGTCCACTGACGGGCAGCATCGGTATCCCAGGGAGCCTGTTAGAAATGCAGACTCTCAGGCCCCACCCCAGACCTGCTGAATCAGTCTGCTTTTTAAGCAAGATGCCTAAGACTCATGGTTTCGGAGGATCCTTCACATTGGAGAAGCGCTGGCTTAGGCAACAGAGTTAGGAATGAGTAGAGCCGGAACCTGCCCGCAACTAGATCTTGAGTTTGTTGATGGAGACAGACAGACACGCGAATACTTGACTTCCTAGTGTGAAAGCTACAAGCAACAAGGGGCTGTGAGTCCGGAGGAGGGTGTGAGTTACACTCAGCTGGCATGGGTGGGGTGGGGAGGGGAGGAAGGTCAGGGAAGGCGCCCCAGAGTGGTGACACCACAGCTTGACGGGGATGAACTGGTCAGATGCACACACGACTTTTAAATGGGGAAAGGCCACACAGATGGGCGTTGGAGGCACTGCATTCGGGGTTTGTGGGAAGACGGAGTGGGGGAGGGTGAAGCAGAGCTCAGGAGGCCAGTGTCCCAGATGAGGCAAGAAGGAGCTGAATCCTGGTGGTCGGGTTCACCCAGGCCTGGGAGGCCTTGGAAGAACTGCTTGAACGTCTAGGAGAAGACGGCACGGAGCAGGCAGGCCTGGAAGGCTTGGAAAGAGCCCGGTGTGCCCTCTCTATGCTTGAGCTGACTGTACTCAGTCTTACCAGAAAACCTGGGAGGTTCCCAGGTTCCGGATTTCCCCCCAGCTGGCCGGCTCCCTCCCTCTGCACAGATCTGCTGCCTTTGCATGTGGAGGTCGGGTGCGCTGACCCAGCTCAGAGCTAGTTGGCCTGATGCGGGGGTTGGTGGAGACAGTAAGGGAGGGCAGCCTGCTTCAGTGATTGGCAGATCATCACTCCTGCTTTCCTCTCTGGGTTTCTTGCTCATAAACACACGGAGACTTCCTCAAAGTGTTAGAGAACTTTCGAGGGAAGGAGAAAAAACAGTGCCATTGACTGTTTGCAATTTTAGTGATGCTGTATTTAGCAGACAGGGAGAACAGATCTGAGATGGAATGCCTGTTGCCAGGGACCAAGTCTAAATGTCTCCATGACTTCATTTTAGAACAGTGGTTTCCCAAACTCTTCTTTAAACAGAAAACTTAAGAAAAAAACTTTCACATACTGAGCTGCTGTGTTAAGCGGTGCCCCTGCAGCTTTTGCGGGTTGGCGAGGGTGGTGATGAGACTCCCCCGCAGTGGGCCTCCTACTTACCCAGAAGGACTGTGAAACCACAGGGTTCTTGAGACACCAGTTGGAAATCAATGTTTTGGTATAAAGAGAAGATAGGCCAACTCAACTCCTGTATAGAGTTGCATGTATGCATATAAGCATATATACATATTCCTACAAAGCCCCCCAAACAGACAAGACAAAACAATTGCCCGCCATATAAATGCTTAACAACGTGGATTTTAGAAAAGACATAAGCTGTAAATTGAGTGTTAAATCATGAGGAAGCACAGTGAAAGTTCTTGAGAAGACGGTGGGATGTCTCCCAGCCCGTTTCATTCACCCCTCACTGCGGGGAGAGACCCCGGCTTAGCCTCTGCCCGCCTTTTTCCTGTATGATTAGGTGCTGGTGGGAGCAAGGCAGCCACAGGAGAGCACGGGTGAGCTGGCGAGTTTTCCAGCAAACAGCCTTGTGGGGCGAGTCAGTCTGGCCTCCCAGGCGGCAATCTGGAGACCTTGACGGAACATGCTAACACATATATGGAATCTAAAAAAAAAGGTTCAGAAGAACCCAGGGGCAGGACAGGAACAGAGATGCAGACATAGAGAATGGGCTTGAAGACACGGGGAGGGGGAAGGGTAAGCTGTGATGAAGTGAGAGAGTGGCACTGACATATACACTACCAAACGTAAAATAGATAGCTAGTGGGAAGCAGCTGCATAAGCACCGGGAGATCAGCTCGGTGCTTTGTGACCACCTAGAGGGGTGGGATAGGGAGGGTGAGAGGGAGGGAGACGCAAGAGGGAGGGGATATGGGGATATATGTATATGTATAGGGGATTCACTTTGTTATAAAGCAGAAACTAACACAACATTGTAAAGCAATTATACTCCAATAAAGATGTTAAAAACAAAAAAAAGTCTGTTTGCTTCTTCCTTCGTCCAAGCCTCAGCCTCCCCTCATAGACTGAGAATTCGTTAAAAAAAAAAAAACAAAAAACCCAAATCAGGGAAATTCCCCAAAGAGCCCTAACGGTGGAACAACGAAAACATCCATCGTAAACAGCAGGTTTGTCTTCTGACCGGTTTTGTTTGCAAATGATAACAGTCACAGGTAATTTTTCATTTCAATTGGAGGAGCAGGTATTAAAAAGAGGGCGGGGGCGAGGGAGGAGAGGGAGGACGAGAGCCAGCGCATCTCCCAAGTGCCTGATTCACTCCCAGGTCTACAACCGAATGCGAGCGCGGAGGGCTCGGCAGTGCCTCTCACTCCATCATGCGAGATCTAATTGTGGCTGCTCGGCCTGTTGGCAGATGCAGTTTCTACATAACAACAGCCCAGAGACAGGGCTGCGTGATTAATGCCTCCAGCTGTCGTATGCCCCATTATCTGTGCATTTGCATAACTTAATGGTTCAGGACAGGGGAGAGAGGATGCTTAATTTAATGTTTAGCAGGCTCTTGATAGCTGAATAATTTGAGAACTGTCAAGGGGGGTCAGTCCTACAGCGATTCAGCGAGACGGCTATGATTTCTGCATGTCGTTAAAATTCTTACTTAGGATAAATTTTTTTTTTAAGGAAAAAAAATCAACAATGCCTGAAAGCAAGCACTGATTCCCGCCCCCCGTAACCATTTCCTCCCCGAGGCAAATGGAAATGTTGTTTTTGACAGCAGTTAGACGTCTGAAGACAGCTGGGAGGGTGGGTTCACACTCACCTCCTTCCTTCATCTCTCCTCCCAGGACGCCCAGGAATCAGCCCCCTCCCACTCTGAGTTTGTCTCCTCTTGTTCTTTTTGTTCCCTCAACCGTCTTCCCCTCTGTTCTGTGTTTTATGACCCATTTGCAACCCTTCCCCCTCAAGCCCCCACCCCGGCCTCTAGCTGAAAGGCGGGGCGGGGTGGGGTGGGGGGGAGGAGGGGCGAGGGGGGAGGAGCAGATTGCTTGAAATCAACTAACAGCCCAAACTGCTTTCAGTAGGAAACACTGTCAGTTTCATTAGTTGCTAATGAATATTATTAAACTAATCTGTCATTTGTTTTCTAATTATGTGTCACCAGGCATCACAGTGGCAGCTGCTGGTGAACAATTTTCCTCCTTGAATCCTGTTTTTAAAAGAACTGCTAGGAATGATTAGCAATAATTTGAACCTGGTAATAAGCTTTTCCGCCTTTCCCCAGCCTGTCAGCAATTTTTCTTCTCCACGTTTATAATACTACCAGGATCTTATCACCACCTGGCCTCACCAGGCTGCTCCCAGGGTGAGACCCCAGCCCACTCCAAACTTGGGACAGCCCTACTTCTGAAGTCTTCAGTTCCACTGAGACCACAGCTTCTCATCATTTCCCTTCATGGTTTTCTGAGTCTGGAATGTGGGCAGGACCCAGCGTGTTGCACGGACTGGGTCATTCAGTGCTCAGCTGGTCTGGAGGTTCCTGGTGGGTTTTGCTCGCATGCCTGGCCCCTTGACGGAAGGGGCTAGTTGGATGCAGGGCTCAGGTGGCGCCCTGCTCCCTCTGTGTGGTCTCTGTCTCATCACGTGGTCCCTCCAGCAGGGTAGTTGAACTTCTTCTACGGTTGCCAAGGCTCCAAGAGAGTGTTTCACAGATCAGAAGTAGAAGCTGCCAGTGTCTGAAGGCCTGACCTAGAAGTTCACATAGCATCATTTCTACCGTATTCTGTTGGACAGTGCAGTCAGGGTCTACCCAAACTCGGTCTACTCCTAACTTGAGCTGTTGAGTGCATCCCAGAAAATTGCACATCCTACAAGGTGGACCCTCTGAAAGCAAGTGGGTTCAGATCTCAGTTGGGTCATCAAAGCTGCGCGGTCAGCCTTCTCTTGTGTTTGATTTCTCTCCCTTCCTGTGATAGTTATAAGAAACGTTTACCCCCTCCTGGAATGCCCAGTGTAGCTCTTCCTCTCGAAGGGCCTCATTTGATCTAATTCTTAGCAGGTGGCCTTGCCTTCTGTTTCTCAGAGGTATGAACGTTCTCTGTCACTTGAACACGTCATCTTCAAACCCCTGTCTCAGAGATGTCCTGCCCTCCTTTCACATTGGCCCTATACTATTTGCACCCTTCATTTCCACACTTTTCCTCAAGGTCTGACCAGTATTAATCCTTCCTTCTCTGGGTCCCTTCTCTCAGCCTAAGAACACGCTCAATCTTGTCATTGAAATACTAGTGCTATCTTGTTTGAAAGAGTTGTCTGTATGTATAGAACTTGGTCTCACTTGCTAATTTTTTCTCATCTGCTTCCTTGCTCATTGCAATCAAATCCTTGGATCTTCCTGACAAAGGTTACTAGGGGCCCCTGATCGCGGGATCCAATGGTGGAACTAATTTTTCGTCCTTACGTTGCTTGGTTTCTCTGCACAGCTCACCACTCCTTTCCTCGCAAACTTCTCTTTTGGCCGCCCCGCGCAGCTTGCGGAATGCTTAGGCGCCAAAACCAGATCACTGGTGGCCTGGGGTGGAGGGGGGGGGAAAGACTGCAAAGGAGCACAAGGAAATTTGGGGGCTGGGGTGGGAATATTGTGTGTTTTGATTGTGGTGGTGGTTTTTCATGAGGGTAAGTATCTGTCAAAACTCACCCTGTTGTCTGCTTTGACGGATGCCGTTTATTGTATGTAAATTATACCTCGATAAGGTTGACGCAACTCCCCCCTCCAAATCAGTTGTGGGGAGCGGGGCCAACAGGCCTAGACACATTGGTCTGTCACTAGTAGACAAAACTTGGTCATGACCCTGCCTGCCCACCAGACTGTCACTCTGAGCTTGAACCCAAGTCCAGCCTGAGCCCTCCCTCCCAAGCCAGTGTCCTTGGGAAAGAGCAAGAGGGGTGTCCCATTAATAGGAGTGGGTGGCAAGGGAGAAAGGGGGAGCGTGCGGGGTGCTGGGCTCCAGTCAGTGGCCATCCAGGGGCTTTTTCTTCTGCTGTTGCATACCTTCCTCAGCGGCCTTTGGGACAGGCCTACCAGACCCATTGTCACCGGAGGGTTAGGTGCAGCATGCGGGATCTTTGTTCCCTGACCAGGGATCAAACCTGTGCCCCCTTCAGTGGAAGCACTGAGCCCTAACCACTGGATGGCCAGGGAACTCCCTCCTCTCAAACTTTTGCTGGTTTCAGACTCATTTTACGTTTTTTTTTTTTTTTTTTCCCCTTGACTTCTCCCTTTCTCAAATGTTAATAGTCCCCTGAAGTCTGTCCTTGGGTCTTGGCTCATGCTGTCTGCTTTCCCTCCATGGTGCAATTCGTGGGCGTGTCAATTGCTGTCTAGTCTGAAGACCCTCAAACAGATCTAGCCCCGATCCCTTTCCTGAGCAACAGGCTTATATTTATAGAATTCCCCACTGGACATCTTGGCCTGGATGTCCCACAGACAACTCAGACTTCACATATCCAAAGTAGGACCTGTCAACTAAAAAACAGCACAACCTGAACGACAGACCGGTTTCTTAGCCTGCTTCATTTTCCTGTTTCGAGCCTTCAACCTGCAATTCTTGTACTCCTTTTCCTTGCTTTTCACGTTCACTTAATCACTAACTGGTAGTGATTCCCTCTCTCCTAAGTATCACTCATCTTGCCTTCATATCGATCCTTATTATCTGGTCAGGATGATGCCAAATAGGTGACTGGCTTCCTTTCTCTTCATCTCCTCTACCGTTATTCTGTTATCCACAGAGCCACCAAAGACATGCTTCCAGTTGCAAATTTGAATAAATCATTGCCCTGCTCCTGATCCTTCCATGGCTCCTCATTGTCTAGAAGTTAAAGCTCAAACTTGTAGCCTGGCATAGTAAACGCTTTCTGCCATGCAGCTTCATCCCTCCATTCCCTTCCTTATACCCTATGCTTCAGCCTCATTCCTGTTTTATGTTTTCTTACCTTTGCATTTGATGTTGTCTTCCTGCCTGAAATCCCTCCCTTCCTCTCTCATTAGGCAGTTCCTACAGATAACTCTAATTCTCCACGTAAGTTTCTGTAAGCTATTTTAGATCTTGCTCCCTGAAAACATTTGGCCATGTCTAGAGAAATTCTTAATTGTCACAAGTTGGGCATGATATCAGTCAGGGCTGCTGCTAAATGTTCTATAATATAAAAGACAGAGCCCCTGCGGCCAGCCACATCCTCCACCGCCATATTCATCACTGCACCCGCACTAGCTCTAACCCTTGCCCTTACAATATGAAGCCCCCTACCTACACCATACCCCCTTATTAACATAAACCTAGGGGTACTATTCATACTGGCAATATCTAGCCTAGCCGTTTACTCCATCCTCTGGTCCGGCTGAGCCTCCAATTCAAAATACGCACTAATCGGAGCCCTCCGAGCAGTAGCACAAACAATCTCATACGAAGTGACACTAGCTATCATCCTCCTATCAGTCCTACTAATAAACGGCTCCTTCACTCTATCAACACTAACCACAACCCAAGAACAACTCTGGCTACTTTTCCCCTCATGACCTCTAGCCATAATATGATTTATCTCTACCCTAGCAGAAACCAACCGAGCCCCCTTTGATCTGACAGAGGGAGAATCAGAACTCGTCTCCGGCTTCAACGTGGGGAGCTGTCTTTTATATTATAAAAGAATTACCTGGCCTAAAATGTCAGTAGTGCTGAGGTTGAGAAACTGTTTTAGAACAGTTTTCATTGTGCTACTCTTCCTTGCTATTTCTAAGTTTTTCCTGCTTACTCTACTGGCTGTTCTTGAAACTCTTATCAGTCACTCACACTTTAGAGTGAATGAGCCTTGGTTGGTTTCTTGAATAGATTGAGTGGTAGAGGAAAGTAGCTTAAGAAAGAGACAGGATGCAAAGGAAGCACTACAGTTTTTGCTTGTCTCGCAAGCTTATCCTCTTCCATTCTCTAGATTTTCAGATTCTCCCTTTTCTTCTTTATAGTCTCAAACAATTCTCAGAACATCTCCAGGCAACCTTTATTTGCCTTAGTTTACTAGGACTTCTAACAGTGAATCTCAAGAGAAGTGCTACTTACCTGTCTCTTGGCTTCGGGCTCCATTTGCACTCTTCCATGCTCTCCTGTGTATCGTGGCGGGCTAGAAGTCTGACAACTGCATTTCTAAACTCCCCCTGCTCAATGGTTTCTAGCTACTTTCTACAAATTGGAGGCACTGGTGGGAGATTGGGAGGCATGAGGAAGGAAACAATATTTTATGTGCTTCTCCGGTGCAGCAGAGATGGTAGTGGTGGTAGACAAGTCTAGACTTGAGGCATCCTGCCCAGGCAGTGGGTATTGCAGCAACAAAGCACCTGTAGACTCTGGTTCCAGTAGCAACCATGACTGCTGTGGACAATTTTAGACTCGACTTTCTGCAAAGAAACCCTGGCTGTTGTCCCAGCAACACCAGCATGGAATGTTCTGGCAATGGTGTAGGGATCGTGGATGCTGAGTAACCTTTTCCTTTTGTTCCTCCAGTCCTAGGATGGGAACAACTTCTTGCAATTATTGGCCTGTGGCTAAGTTCACCTGTTCTCTTTTCTCTCTGTCAGCTCTGCAGATTTTCGTTTCCTGTACTAAATTTTCTGTCTGCACCTATAGTGGTTTCCGTTTTCCTGATGAGACATGGAATGGTACAGCACTAGTATGGCACAATCCCATTCCCAGGAATTTTTCTTTTTTCTGGGTTATTGAGGTTTAGATTAATCACTATAAAATTTTACTTCCTGGAGATTAGGGTGTGAATCCTAGTAAATGGGGTGTTTGAACTCCAAAATAAAGAGAAAAATGGTCTCTTGCAGAGAGGTAAGATTTTAAAAACGTTTCTGATTGAGAAGGGCTTCAAAGCAAGATTCCCCTACCTCACTTCCATAAACCTTTTTTTTTTAAACATCTTTATTGGAGTGTAATTGCGTTACAATTTTATATTAGTTTCTGCTGTATAAGAAAGTGAATCAGTTATACATATACATATATCCCCATATCCCCTCCCTCTTGCGTCTCCCTCCCACCCTCCTTATCCCACCCCTCTAGGTGGACACAAAGCGCCGAGCTGATCTCCCCGTGCCCATAAATCTTCATAGCCTTCTGACATTGAATGAATTGATAGGTTTGATCTAATTGTCTCTTCTCTGAAGTTAAAAGCAAGTCCTGATTTTATTTTATTTTTCTGAGGAAATACATTCCTTGGATACCACAACTCTGAATACCAACCACAGCAGTACCTGCTTTGACAATCTTGCCTGCTGTATTAGCATGAAATAGTTATGCAGGAACCAGAATAGCCTCATTTGCTTCTTCACGTAATCATGTACCAAGCAGGCATCTTTTCTGAGAAGATACGCAAAGCTTCTGATTCCTTCCTTCCTATCATAATTAGAAAACAGTTCAAACTACCCTCGCTGTCCGTAGTGAGGTCCTTGGCTCCGCTGTCCCCCACCCCACGCCAAACACTCACATGCTTACCACGCAGGATGCTTTTCTGTTGTTCAAATAATAAAAGCTTGTACCTGACTTTGGGTTTTTGTATTAGCTTCCCGGAAATCCTCTGCCTCTAGATCTTCTCGTGGTTAGCTCTTTACCGTTCACTTCTCAGAGTTAATACCGCTTCTTCAAAGATGACTTCATTCATGTACGTGTACAGCGTTGTTCCCCACCCCAACTTATTCTCCACTCCATAATTCTCTTCAGTGTTTCATAGTTCATACTGCTCTGTCATCATCGGAAATTATGTAATTTGTTTACTTGTTGATTATCTGCCTTCTACCACTATAATGTAAACTCTACGAAGATGGGGAGTTTACCTGTTTGCCCTTACAGCTTTATCTCCAGAGTTTAGGGTGTTCTGTGGAAGACAGTAAGTGCCTAACAGACAGTTGCTGAATGACTCGATTACTGTGCTCACTGTGCTTTCTATTCGGTTCAGCAAGTGTTGATGGTGTCTGCACTCTGTGGATGGTACTGTGGTGAGAGGCAGAGGACACGGCGCCTCTCAGCTGGGGTTCAGTGTGGTGAGAATGGGGTCTGTCAATAACCACGACCCCCTCCCCACCAAAAACCAGTTGCTACTGAGCTCTCACAATATGCCGGGCACTTTGCTAAGTGTCTCCAGACTTCATCTCATTCAGTCCTCTCAACACTTCATGACATAGGTATGAATCACCCCATTTTACAGGTGAGAGAACTGAAATCTAGAGGGGTCATAGTTACCCTAAATCATGCAGGTAGTACATGACAAAGCCCCAGACTGAACTTAAGTCGGCCTGAGTCTAAAGCTGTACTTGGTACCACTTTACGACATACGTGTTTTCAAATACCTTACTTTGCCTTTCAGGATACTTGTTATAGAACAGGTAGGATTTGATTCTTTAAATCACCTTCTCAATTTGAAAGAAGTAGATGAGGGAAAGAGAACTTTCCTGTCGTAAGGCAAGGATGTGTGTTAGCTAAAGAATAAGGATTCCTCCAAATGTTAGGTTCTTGCACTTGACTTTTTTGCTAACTCAGAGTTCCAGCTTATGCTTGATCTACTAGGAAAAAGTAGCAAGGAAGAAAGAGATGAATGGGGTGCATGTAGGAGGTAGATGTAGTCTGATAAAGTTGAGAGTTCAGGCTAAAAGTGTGCCTCTTCCCCACAATGCTTAAGAAGGTTCTCTCCCCTTTTGTCTCATATTCTGCATTTCTACCAGCTAGAAATTCATTCCTGTTACCTACAGTTCACCTGGAAGCAGAGACTAGCTCTAGCTAGACTAGCTCTAGGATGGCTATCAGCCACTCACACCTCAGGTCAATTAGTTTAAGCTTTAGAATGCTTTCCACCTATTTGGTCTCTGTTGATTGGAGGAAATGGGAGATCTGATGAAAGAGGATTTGGGGGACCTGCATTGGGAGGGGAGGTGATGTTTTAGGCTGTTGTGGGACTGTCACATAACTCTAGGGTGCTGTCTGGTTTGGGTTCAGAAATGGGGGTGATGCCTAGTGGGAGAGAGGATTAGAGACACCCAAGGTAAATGGTTTTCTAGCTCAAAGGACCAGAGATGACTGGATCCTGTGGGGCATATGGTGACAGCTCTGACATCTTGTTTGCCCATCCCACAAGCAATAATACCCTCTCTCCGTGTGCCGGTATTGGAAGCCCTGCTTTCATCTTCCTTTTTACCCACTTGGATTACACCCATTTTTTTCAAGGGAGATGAAGGGAGCAGAGCTGGCCTGTTGTCTCGAAAATTTCTATGTAGTTATTTGACATCCTTGGGATTTCCCTGATTAGCCTTGTGAAGTCATTCCACCGCTGATCAGAGTTGCCCCTCGGGGTGTGGAAAGAAGTAGAAAAAAACAGGCGAGGCCACACATAAGCATTAAGAGTATGGAGTGATGATTCTCCACAATATTCTTTGACTTTGTTCTTTGTGCATGATTCTAGAATGAGCTTTGAGGGGGGTTGGGGCTGAGGATAAATCTGCTTTCATTTCAGGGGAAGAGGAAGAGAAGGAAATCCTAGCTTTCACCAACTTTTTGTAGGAAACAGATCTGCTTCACCCTCCTGGAAACTATCAACTTTAAACAAACAGACTCTAGGAAGCTTCTCTGTAGTGGCAGAATATGTCCTTACATTTCTCTTGAAATAACAAGGAGATGAAATACAAAGGGAAACCCTTGCGCTCACTAACATAAATCAGTCCCGTTGTTGCGCTCAGCACATATGGCGTGATAATGTTGCCCACTGCTTGGAGACCCACTAATGGGAGGCCAGATGTGCTTCCACAGGAGCGAAACACAGCGGGCCTGCTTTAAGACTCCGTGGCAGCCTTGACGCTGAACTTCATTGTATTTGTTGCTTTGTGCCTCTGCTTTAGCACTGTTCTTACCACCATAGTCTCTCACCTTCGCTCACTTTTCCTGTCTTTCAGGACTTGAGAGGGCTGGGTAATCTAATACCTTGGGTCTGGACTTTGTAGAGTTCTTTTCGTGGGCAGCGGCCTTGAGGGACAGGCACCAGCGAATGATGGTGCCTCTAGGACCGAGCAAGCTTCCTGCTGGAAGATTTGCCTTCCCCCTTCCCCTAGCTTTATTGAGGTAGAACTGACATATAACAATTGTATATATTGAAGGTGTATACCACGGTAATTGGCTATATGTATACATTATGAAATGATTACCACAGTCAAGCTAATGAACATCCGTCACCTCACATAGTTACCTTTTTTTGTGGTGAGAACACATAAGATCTACTCCTTTTACACATTTCAAGTATATAACACAGTATTAACTATAGTCACCATGCTGTACCTTAGATCCCCGGAAAAAGACTAATTACAGGGAGTTACAGACTTAGATTTAAACAAGGATGGAAAAGAGGTTTAATTTGTCCCCCCCGGACCCCGCTTTCTATTTAAATGTAGACTTTGAAAAAAGTGGGAGGGTCCAGTGCTTACTTTCGTGCCTAAACGTAAAGTGCATGCATGCATGAATGAAGCAGGCTACATAGCTGCTTGTGTTACTGCCGGTACGAACACAAATGAAAACCAAAGAAGTTATCAACAGGACCAGATGCACAGCATATCTCTTTTCTTGGGAGCTCAAAGAACCTCGTGCACAAAAATGCATTTATCTTTGGAATGACCCTTTGAGAGTGGTATCTGGTTAACATATTACCCTCTGATTTGTTAGGGCTCACACTTAGCTTTTTTTCCCCTATTCACAGGAGATCCTAGATAGGTCTGAACAAGCCCACGATGAATCGCCAGACCTCATGTACACAAAGATTCTAATAGGAGAGAAGTAAACAGCAAAGAAAGCATACTTGTTATTGAAGTAAAACTCGGTTATTATCTTCTGAATAAAAAGCAATACTCTATTTGTCATATGAATGAAGACCTAATTCAGTTACACTGTTTTTTGAGTCCCTGCCCGTGGCATCCCCACTAGGCCAAGGTATCTGCCAGGACCCTGCTGTGCAGACCACGTGGCACCTCATTGTCCAGCTGAGGGACAAAGGTTTTGTTATGAGGTCCTGCGTATCCACACATACGGTTTTCCTTGCTCATTCATCCTATGCCATTTCAGGGCTATGGAATCCTATGGTTTCCAAGTTAACACTCACCCTTTAATCCTTGAAACCTTGGAAGTGGCAGCCACCCTGAAAATCATGTGCTATGTTTAGAGAACTTTTCCGAGGTGACTTGGGAGACCGCTGACGCCCCAGTTCTAAAAGGGCCTGTGGCTCTGCCCGCAACAGTCTGACGTGGTGGGATAAGCGCCGACTCTTTTAGGTGCATTAGGTATGGGCTGGAACTGTTCAGGGCAGAAGACTTCCTCCCTGCTCTCACAAGGCTGTGGGCTGAGAAGTTAGCCGAGGCTTCCTCAGGGCTGTACTCGTTTCTGTTCCTCATGGTCACGGTGGCACGCCTGACAGAGATGAAGGAGTGGCTCCCCATTTGTTTCATGAAACACTCCTGTATTTTCCTCCTCTGTTCTCATCAGAGGCCCGGTGGAGTGTGATGTAAAGCTCCAAAGACAGGCGAACGTCGGGGCAAACCTGTACCTCCCAAAGCAAAGGGGCTGAACTGCAGGGTGAGGGCACATGTTCTCACCATCTCACCAGGATGGGATTGGGGTGGGTGGCATAGCCAGAGACCCAGTCGCTGACCCAGTACAGAGTAGAACCTAAAACAGCGTGCAACTTGAAAAGTTAAGGAGTTCTCCTAAATGTCTCTAGATGGAGAGAGACTATGGAACTGAAAGTGCAGTTGTCCTTGGAAGTCTTTCTATCATTCGCGTAGTTACTTTTTGCTGATTGACGACAGTAAAGCTGATGCCACTTCTTATGATGAAGGAGATTGTCTTCCTCAGTCACAAGGGTTCAAGCATTTCGACTTCTCATTAGAGTGAGCCGTACAGGTTGCTGGTGACAACCAGTGTCTTGTTTCTCCCTGGAGAAGGGGAGGTCAGGAACTCCTTGTCTGAGTTTTCAGGCTTGGCCCACTTGGATGGTTCCAGAAGCCAGGATTTAACATAAATCAGTAAGGCAGATGGTGGAGGGCCTGGTTTAAGGGCATGGCTGTTATTCAGCCCAGTGATGGTGGCTTTTTGGGAATGTGAACCTAGCGTTGCCAGATCTTTTGAATTTTTCCAACAGCAACTGGAGTTCCAGGTTTTCATGATGGCGGACAACTCAGATTATATATGTACACATACCTTAAGTGCTTTTGAGGGTACACTGCTAACCAGTCCTAGAGTAACCCCCTTTCCATGTTTATTGCTCATGTGAAAGAATCTTGTGAGCTTTTGGATGATTGGAAGTAAGCTGAGGTTGCACACACGCAGAACGCCCCAAAGGTTCCGTCTGTTCTTCATGTTTATTGTGATGGAATCCAAATGATAGAAGCTTGAGGTTAAAAAGTAGGGCATGACATCTGGTCTAGCTAATCCCTCCAAGGTACCGTGTGGGAACTTGGGATCTGAATGAGATTCAATAGGACTGCTGCTTATATGGCCTTTCTGTTGAGTAACACAGTATATGGCGCTCCTTGGAGTTGTGTGGTGGGAACCACGCAACTGCACGACCATCCATGTTGGTTTACTATCATAGAGGTTCCTTCTGCCAGTGTTGGGTGTTCTGTTATGGACATACTTCCTCTTTCCCGTACCCTATGGCCCCTAACCTTGGGGCTAGGTCCTTTTAATGCTTCCCCTTCTGCTGAAGTTCCTACCTCCCTTCTCTTCCTAAGCTGTGGCTTTCCCGAGATTCCGCCATACTTTGACCTACAAAGTTGGGTAAAAATCACAGCTGTGACCTTCCTCCTACCTATTTTCACTTTTGGGTCGGGGTGAGACTTAGAATGCCAAGAATGGTAGAGGAAGGAAAGGAAGTCATGGTGGCCTTGACACCAGGTGGTGGCTTAAAATTTTTTTCCCCCTCTTTTAGTTTCTATGGAGATCTGAAAAAAATTTAGGTATCTCTATTGTAATATTTAAAACTTGTCCACTAAGTCAACATATGAGCCACATCTGCCACATCTGCATGACTTGTAGGTCTTATTTTGCTAAGAGAGCATCTGTATCCTTTGTGATTTCAAGTTGTATTACAAAGTTGCCTGGGCACTACGTATCAGTCAGGGTTCTGAAGAAATCAAATGTCATACCCTAATTGGTTAATTTGTAGTGAGTTTGATAAAGGGATTATTTATGTGTGGAGCAGAATCACAGGCAGTTGTGCCATATGCTGGGGCTAGAAACAGTGGGTTGTTTGTGGGGGTCTGATAGCACTACCCTCAATGGAGATACCCACTTCTGGAACCAGGTTGTATGGAAGTGGCTAATGACAGGAGACTGCCAGCCTGTGGTGGCCCTAAAGAAGGAAAGCCAGAGGGATAAGTATTCCAGCCTCATTCTATTGTCTGTTTGCTCCATTGGCCAAACCCAGCTGGAAGCTTGTCAATATAGATCATATGGGTCACAAGGTGGAAAGGGTGGAGAGGGAGTCTGGAGAGGCATCTGGAAGCTATTGAGCACAGCATTTTAAAATATCAAGGACTTCCAGATAGAGAAATGAGATGCCAGTTTGATGTGGATTCAGGTGAGTGTAATTCTTAGTTTTAGTTTGAACAGACTAGTATGGAAATGCTATCTCAACAGAAGCATTTGAATAAACACTATTAAAGGAGTGAAATACATGACAGAGGGTTAACCACATGGTTGTTTATAAAATTCAACAAATATTTATTGAATCCTTACCACATCCCTGGTATTGTGGTTATCTCATCTATGAACCATATTGGTATCACTGTAATAAAGGGCAGGATTAAATGATATTTATGTGAGATTCAACTGGCACTGTCCTTCCTTTGTAAACTTGTTTGGGTAAGAGATTGTCCATCTGCCTTTCGTGTATTATGTAAAGTGATTCTTCTGTATCAACCAACCTCTATAGTGTTATTATTCTATAGGAGAATGGTTTCCTAGGAGCACATAAAGTGATCTTTTAACAGTTCAGTTATTAATGTGCAAGTTTTAATTTATGGAATAAACATTAATTTTGCACTTACAGTTACCTCCTTGTAAAATGGGAATTAAATGACATAATCCATATATCTGACCCTTTGTAAGCCCTTAATGAAGGTGAACTGATTTGGAATAAAAGAGAAACTGCCAGCCTCCCTACCCTGAAAATTCAATGTTTTCATGTTTCCTTATTCTCTTTTAAAGCTTATTCTTGTGCCTATATAATTTGTGCATGTTAGGAGGCTTTTATTAGCAAGTGAAAGAAGCCCAAACTTCAGGTGACATTAAGAGTGAGGTCATCAGGACATTGTTTGCATTTCTTGGTTTCAAGAGGTCTGCCCTTCTTTAGAAGTCTCCATCCTCAGGCTGGCTTTCTTCAGGGGATATAAAAGGCCCCTCCTGTTTCAGGCTTCACACCTACATACCAGGTGTTCTGGTCAGCTTTGGCTGCCAGAACCAAATACCACAACCACAGGAATTTACTTCTCACCATTCTAGAGACTGCAAGTCCAAGATCAAGGTGCCAGCAGAGTCAATATCTGAGGAGAGCTCTCTCCTTGGGTGCAGACTGCTGCCTTCTCTTTGTCCTCACATGGCCTTTTCTTGCTGCTTGTGGGTGGAGAGAGAGAGAGAGAGAAGAAGCAAGCTCTTTGGTGTCTGTTCTTATAAGGGCACTAATCCCATTAAGGGCACCCCACCCTCATGAATTCCTATAAACCTAATTACCAACTGAAGACCATATCTTCCAATGTAATCCCATTGGAGGTTAGGGCTTCATGTGAATTTGGGGGTGGGGGGATGCAGTTCAGTCCATAGCACTGGACTTGCCAGACAGATCTTCTCCCCCAGCTGTCAAACAAAAGCTCTGTCTTCACTTTGATTGGACTAGACGAAACCAGTCATTGTAGCCAGGGAATGCCACAAACTGATTAGCTGGGTTTTTGCCCACAACTGATAGAATTATTGTAGCAAAGTGTGGGAGGGTGAGATGATTTGCACTGACTTGTATTGGGGGTGGGGGAAGTTCTGCCCAAGCAGCATGGCTGCCACACAAGGTGGGAAGGGAGGCGTTAGCAGCATACCCTACATTTAACTCATCTGTTCCCCTATTGTTGGAGAGTGAGCTTGTTTTCAGTGATTCCTGTTCTATAACATAACTAAACTGAATTTCAAAATTTCTCATGAAAGAGCATTAATGTTAGGTTCTCAGAAGTTTTGTCTGACATGCTCAGCAGTGGTTGCTGCTTAACGGACAAAAGCTAGTACTACTGAAACCAAGTTTTCCAAAAAATCAATATTACTACAACTGTGGAGCCCTTGCCTTCCATGTAGTCTCGCCATAATGAAATTCAGTCGCAGCATGATTTTTGAGCTGCCTTTCTCAGGTCACATTGTTCTACAGAATATGTTAGTGGGTTCCTGTCAAAGCTCAAGGCTGTAACCTTTTGTTCCCTCCTAGAAGCAAAGGATATTTAAAAATTAATTATTTATGGTTCCTTAAATGATGAATTAGGTCATTGGCATTGGGTTTGCCACAATTAAGACTGATGTTTACTTATATTGAGGAAACTGGATTGTAATCCTTAAGTCTGACTTTTTGTTATCCCATTTTCAATATTTCATTATTATACGTAGTTATCTAAACAACACATTGAAACTCAGCCTCTGCTATATGATCAATGTCATGCTAGATACTCTGGGGAATAAAAATGTGTGAAGGCTACTGTCTAGGTGGGGGAACAAGACTAATCACATGGAAAGGTTGACAAAAACAACCACATCCTGAGTGTGTGATAAAAGAAGATTGGAACAGTAGAAAATTAGAAAAGATCTCAGTGGGTTGAACTTTCATGGGGGCTTCATGGTGGAGTGGCACTTGAACTGGGCTCTGAAGGATGGCTATGCAGGTTCTAGTAGGAAGAAGAATCTGGGAAGGGCATTTACCAAAGGGTGAGAATAAGTGCTGGCATGCTGTGTGTTGGGATCCCTGCGAAGTCAAACTGGAGGGGCAATCGTGTGTGTGGGAGAGGTGGGACAGCGGGGGGTGATGGGTAGTTGTTCTTTCCTGTACCTCTTAGTCCAGAGTCTAACTGAAAAAACATGAAGACAGGGCAGAAAAGGATGGAAATTGAAACCAGGAACTAAGTGCAGGAGTGCAGGGCAGGTGGATTCTGACAAGTTAAGAAATTAAAACAGTTCCATAGATTCTAAAGCAAACCTATAGTTATGGGTTAAATTAAAATTGATATTTTCATTGTCAGTATTTAGGTGGAGTTAAACTTTGGGAATATTAAGACATGATACATTTATATTGATTCTTCCAATTGGCTTTCTTTAAAGCATAGTAAAATGTTATATGCATAAATGTGTATATATATATATATATATATATATATATATATATATAAGTAGATGTTTTCCAACATTGTTAGAAAATGAATTTGAATTTACTGAAGAATCATCTTTCATGCTTATTGCTTGAAATTTTGAATTTAGATTTTTTTTTTTACGAACTTCTGGAGATGTCTATTTGTAATCACATCTTGAAAATTTTCTTAAAAGTGGCAATATATGTGTCTGCATTTAAGGCACGCCACAGTGACTCTGGTTCAATGTTATTGCTTTGGGTTCTTTGATTTACTGTCCAGTGGAATGCCAAGTCTGGTTATATTCTAAACAAATGAATGGTCAGTAGAATTTATTCTCCTAAAATTTTTGTTGGGTTTATATGAAGACTGGCATCTGAGTAGTCATTGGAAGTAAAGTATTTTGTGAGGAAAAATGGCTCAGTGTTCCACCTCATAGGAAAACAGGCAATTGTTCTCAGCATTTAAAATAGGTGAAACTTTTCTATACTCATCTTGATTGTGACATGTTCCATTTACACAAATGTAGTTCAGTTAACTGTTAGTTTATTTATATATTTGTAGTTTTTAACCTGTAATAATTCTGATGTAGTTAAATTGCCAAACATTATTTTGGGAGTTGATGCCTTAGACCTTTTTCTAAGGTGCCTACTTTTCTCCTAATCCTCAAATATTTCTCAATCCTAGCTGTTACGGCTCTTTTGCTCCCTGCTTCTCTCCTTCTTTTGACTCAGCTCATTATTATGAGCTCACCTTTGGCTCCTTTAGCAATGTGGTGGTTATGAATGTACGTTTAGGAATCTAATCCAGTTCCAACACTTAGTTGCTGTGTGATCTTGGATAAGTTACTTAACCTTTCTGTTTCTCCATCAGTGAAGTGGAATCGTAGTAGAATCAATCTTACTTTTGAAGAGTAAGTGAGATAATGCATGTCGAATGCCCAGCATTGCAACTGACCCCATAGTAAGCATGTGTATTAGCCAAGGTAGGCTAGTTGTGTTATTGTAACAATCAACACAGGATTTAAGTATCTTTAAAACACACACATTTATTTTTCATTCACCTAATGTTGGCTGTGGGTCTGGAAGACTCTTCCAAGGGTTGGTTCAATGGTAAAGGCTGCTTCAATCTCATGGCCCCTCCATCTCAACACATACTTCTGTGATCGATGATGTAGGTGGAGGTGAGTGGAAGGTCTCACTGTCTGTCAAGTGCTTTGGCCCAGAAATGACACATATCACTGCCCCTTAGAACCAATTGGCCAGAACTAGTCATAGGACCCAAAGGTAAAAGAAGCAAAGGTGTAATCTTTCCATGTGCCCAGAAGGGGATGAGCCCCACACTCCATGTCTCCGTAGATAAAGAAAATGTCACAGTACACAGGGCAGCTGTATACCAGGCGAATGTCCTCTGGGAAGTTGGCTGATGTTGGAGCCACAGAAGTTTGAAGTTTTACATTAGGCCTTAAAGAGACCTTATGTTTTTCATTAGTCCTCATAATTGAGGGTTCCGTATGGCCTGGGTAGTCTAAAATAAGGCCCAAATTTAGAAAAAGGATGATATTTCATAGAAAATACATGAAGGATAAAATGAGATGATTTGTAGTTGTTCTGAGAAATCTGGTGCTGGTAATGTGGGTGTCGGTGTGACTATTATTTATCTATATCCCACGTGGTGTGGTTCACTAAGGCCATAGATCTGGTATTTTGATCTTTCCCTTAGCGTTATTTTCCCAAGGGAGGGCTTGGCACTACTATTGATGGAGAGGTTGGAAAGACAGCCCAGTACATCTCTGGGCCTGTGAACTGGGAGAAGTCCCCGCGGCCCAATGGTTGGATCAGTCCTCCGTCACACCAGCACTGACGGTTAAACAAAGTACAAAATAAGCCGTGGACGTAGAATCAGGTTTCGCATTCCAACGGGACTGGCCCCAGCAGTCAGCAGTGAGCCATGAGCCACTAATGGGGGCTGGCCAGAGAACCTCATTCACTGTGTGTCACTAATAATCCTGTTCATCAGGGCTGGGTCCACTAGACTGCTTTTGGGGTGACTTGGAAGGAATTGGCATTTCTTTGAAATGTTGAGCCTTTTTGGTGCCGAGTGGAGAAGTCCCTTTGTCAGCGCTGATTTTGTTTGGAGCAAAGGTGTCAAGAGTGTGAATATTCTTTATCAGCTCAGGGAAAGGAATCATTGAACGTGGAGAACTGGAACAGAATTGCCATAGAAACCGAGATTCCTTGATTTTTAACATTAACTCCTATAATAACTTGCTGTGAGAACTTGGGGATGTCACGTAATTTTGTTGGACCTATTTCTTTTATTAAAAAAAGAACAAATGCTACACTACCTACTTTGGAAGTTTAATGGGAAAAGCAGATGAGAAAAATGCAGCCCCTTAAAAAGCATGAAGGTAGTGGAATGGATATTTTTCTTGTTACAAAGAAAAATATTTTATTATAAAATTTTGGAAAATATGAATACGGGTAAGTAAAAATTTAACATGAAAATCTTAAAACCAAACAAAATGCCACCACATAGAGATAATGGCTGTTAATGAATGAATGGGTGTGTGTCTTTCCAAGAGTTTTATAATCTACTCTTTCTATATAAAGTACATTTTGAACATCTTTTTATTTCGTTACGTGTTTTAAATGGATGTGAGGTATTCCACCGAATGAAGATAAATTGTAAAACCAGTGTCCAATTTACAGACCTTTTAGCTTATCTTCAGTTTGCCTGGCTCTAGTGGCTATTTAGAACTTCCCCTTGTCCACTGCCTGTCAGCTACGTGGTCAGGGTAGGATTTCCCTTCTCCCTCCCCGCCCCAAATCACCCCTGCTTGGTGTAAACGAACCCAAGGTGGCCCCATGCCCTCTTGCCACAGGGATTGGTTCAGGAGCAAGCACGGAACCTCAGTTAATTCCGCTGGAATGAAACTCAGTACTACATTCTATGTGTTCTGTGGCTAGTCAAAGGGGAAAAAATTCCTCTCCTCTAACAGCTGCGGCCCTTAAAAAAAAAAAAAAGGCACGTGGAAGCCAAGTTGAGAACAAAGTCTGCACATGGAAGAAGGCAGAGCTGGCAGAGAAGTCCAGGTAGAACCATGGTGGAAACTCGAACTAGTACTGAACCTTTCAGTAGGTGAACCGGCAGACTCCCTGTATTACTGAGCCCAGTTTGAGTTGAGGTTCCTGTTACTTGAAACCAAAAGCATCCTAGGTGACACATCCATTTAAAATAGCACTACAACAAACATACCCAGTTAAATCTCTGTGCACATCCAGGACTTTTTCCTTTGCCTATATTTTAGTAGAATTGTGCCATTAGGGCGTGTGTGAGTTTGGCCAGATTCCCTTGAATTCCTTTTTACAGTTTTTATGTTCCCACTGGCTTTGATGTGCTTTCACTGCCACAGTAGGTACCTGGGACTCTTTTTGGGAAAACTGCACTTGGGCTATTGGAGTTTATCAGAACACCTGGAGAAACTGAAGTGCCTGAAGGTTGACCGTGGTGCCTGGAAATCACTCTGGTGTCGCCCTTAGCCAGTGACGGGTAGATGAGGGAGTAGGAAAGCCCAGCTCCGAGGCACAGCTTGCACTTCAGAGCACCCTGAGGGACTCGGGTGAAACTACCCTCTGCAGGGAACATGCACGAATCCTCATCTTAGGGTCTGCTGCTGGGGAATGCAATCAAAGCCAGCTTGTGAACGATCTTCGGGTTTCTGACGGCACAGACGTTTAATGTAAATGATTAAGGGCTAGCACGACTGCTAGTCAGATGGGACGTTACGATGGTCTGGCGGGTGACATTGGATCTCAGGTACATTGGGAGTTAGATGAAAAAAGGAAGAGGCGTCACAGCTTCTGACAGTGGTTTGCTGAACACACTTGAGTGCAATTTTGAAACTGGCTTTGGATCGCTGAATGAATGTGTCAGCTCTTCCTTTGGGAAACTGAATATTATCTTGTCTAACAGAGCTCAATATTATGGTCTTTTTTTGGCTGAAGTCTAAATCCCCTTCATTTAATACCATCCCATTTTCCTTAGTTGTAGTCTATTGTACCATCCTAAAAACTCTTTATACTTGGTCCTAACAATTCTTGTTTGATAAAAGACAGGCTGCTCTTACATTGGAAAATGCATGAGTCACCTTGCAGGAGAGAGTGATGGAGAGGAGGATAATGGCATATAAAGCCCTGCGAGGGGGCTCTTCCGGAAGGCATCTCCAGCCCCCATGTGCTTGGGTTGGTAACATTAGTGCTGTCTTGTTTCCTCTCTACCCTTCGCAAAGATCTTCTGTTTGTTCTTCCAAAGTCCCTCTTGTCCTGTCCTTGCATTTCCATTGTGATCACGTGCTTTGGTCCAAGTTCACATCATGTATTGGGAAATGAATTGTACCCCCCCCCACCCCCGCCAATTCCTATGTTAAAGCCCTCACCTCTAATGTGACTGTATTAGGAAATAGCGTCTTTATGGAGGTAATTAAGGTTAAATAAGGTCATAATGGTGAGGCCCTAATCAGACTGGACTAGTGTCCTTATAAGAAGATGGAGACATCAGCGGCCTCTCTCTGTCCATGCACACACACAGGTAAGACCATGTGAGGACGCAGTGAGAAGGCAGCTGTCTGCAAGCCAGGAAGAGAGGCCTCAGAAGAAAGCAACTCTGCTGGCACCTTGATTTTAGACTGCAGAATTCCAGAACTGCGAGACAGTAAATTTCTGTTGTTCAAGCATCCAGTCTCTAGAATTCTATTATGGCAGCCCAAGCAGACTAATGCACCTTTTTATGTTGTTTTTTTTCCCCCGGGAGAACAGTACCTATAATAGTAGACTAGCATCCTGGTCCCCAGGTCATTCTGGTTCAGTTAAATTCTTAAAGCAGCACTTACATCTTATCTCACACTGAAATAAATCCTTTTGTAACACGTGAGTGGTACAGAGTGGAGCTTAAAAATTTAGTGGGCCATCATGCTCTCTCTAACCCACCCCTCGAACCTGCCTTATAGCATCTTCTTTCTCTGCTTCCCAGTCCAAACCCTATGTTCCAGTCTTTTCCCTGCCCCCCCCTCCCCCATTTATAGTGCCCACTCCTTCCTTGCCCAGTTGGAATTTTCTCTAGCTTCCATGGCGACTGTCCAAACCCCATCTGTTCTTTAGGGTCATCCTAAGGCTTATATCTTTGGGGCCTCTTCTCAATTTTCCAGCCAACCTCTGCATCACTCTGGTACTTCCTGCCTTTGCAGAATTTAACAGAAAGAGGGGAGGCGATTGAGGGCGTTGTGCCTACCGTCTCAGGTGGATGAGAGTCTCCCCTGCAGGCCAAGTGTCGGGCTGTAAACAATACCTTCAGGGCCTAAACTGAGAATAGAGGGAAAGAAAGTGACTTGACTTTGGTGTATGTATGTGTTTATACCCATATATGTTAAGTCTGTGTTCTTGGAGTAGAGGCCCATTCATTTAGAGAAAAAAGAGCCTGCTCTAAATTCCCCATCTGGAACTAGAAAGTTTGTCCTTAATGAGGCACATGTGTAACACAGGTTATAGATGAAGACTGACGAGAAGAGAGCACACTGATTTTCATCTAAGCATGTCACACGTCAAAGACGGCTAGAAGTGGAAGAAACCAAGAAATCAAGCGTGGGGTTTCCCAAACTGCAGTTAGTCGCCACATTAATAACTTTTTAAAACCTTACTCACATTGCATCAAAGGGATGCTTTGATGCACTGCTGAGGTCTCCTCAGCAAAGCTCGTGGGAATTTGGTATATGAGGATCCACACTAGCTGTCCATTTCATCGGTGTCAGTACTTCTGGACACTCTGGGTGGAAAGGAGATTTCCTGAAGGTGTGGTACCTTCACCGTGCGTACTAGCTTTGGGTCTTGCTTGTGTGTGTGTCACTGACTTCAGCCTTGCTGAAGCAGTAATAGCTAAGATACTGTAGAGCTGAGAGGATATTTAAGAATTTATTTCCATGCTTGGTAGATACATACATAAGATAAACGCACCTAACTTTTTTCTACCTATTGCTTAATTTCCACAGCGGTGTGCACACCACACTTTAGGAAGCAGTGATGTAGTCCAATTCGTCTTCTCATTTGAAGATGAGAAATGAAGGTCTGGAGACCTTTCATTGCTCAAGGTCATTAGAGTGTTTAAGGGCAGGATGCTGGGGTTCCTGACTTCCAGGGAATCTAAATTTTCTCTTAAATTATACTGCCACGTAATCTCTTGGCAGTACATAAAACAAATATTGGTGACCTGGTGGCATGCCAGCCCTTGGGTGAAATGGAGATCTGTGATTGGCTCTACTCTCGAACTTTTAAGAAATGGGAGTCTAGAAAAAAAAAACCCCAAACAGTCATGCAAAGACTCACTGGGCTGGAAGGGAGCCCGTGGTCATCTGGCTCAGTGCTGGGCTGAACCCTGGACCGTCCAAGGAGGGTCTTGGAGACCTCTTTGCAGGCCAAGAAGTCAAGGCATAAGGGGGAATCAGGCAGGTTTGCTTCTGTGTCTTAATGTTATTTTCATGTAAGATCGCACTGCAAATTTCAAAACTAACACTGGAAACGTGCTGCGCTTGTCCATTTTCATCTTATAGATAGTGACATGAAGGCTCAAAGGGGGATCGTGTTATTCTAGTTAATAACAGACAACATTCCTCATCCGGCATTCCTATAGCTTAAAAAAGCAATAGAGGCAAGTGGGTCCGTGAATGTGGGTTTTGTGGTCACGCAGATTTGAACTTGAATCCCAGCAGGTCTTGAATGGAGTTTTTCTCTCCAAATTAGGCAAATTCTTTATCCAAGGATCATGGGGCAGTCAGTATTGTTATAGGGGAGTGAGGTAAAAGCATTTTCCTCACCATATCCTGCCTCAGACATGTTATCTGAAAGGAAGGAAGGAAAAATGGGAGGGATATATGGAGAAAGAAGGAGGAAACAAAGGTGGCAGAGAGCATTCCTAAAAGTCCTCCATGTTACCTCCACTGTGCTTCCACACGCTCCTTGGGACCTCGCTTGCCAACAGAAATGTTGATTAAGCACTCTGGTTCTTACGTACTTTCTGCATTGGGAACACTTATAGTTAGGCTTCAGGGCTGTGAACTCCCGAAACTGGGGAACTTGTCATTGAAAAGTCCTTTAAAAAACACAAGTGCCCCAGAGTTTAATGGCATTAGATTTTGGCAATGATTTCTTTTTTAAAATTAATTAATTAATTATTTTTGGTTGCATTGGGTCTTGTGCTGTGCATGGGCTTTCTCTAGTTGTGGCGAGCGGGGGCTACGCTTCATTGTGGTGCGTGGGCTTCTCATTGTGGTGGCTTCTCTTGTTGTGGAGCACAGGCTCTAGGTGCATGGGCTTCAGTAGTTGTGGCACACAGGCTCAGTAGTTGTGGCGCACGGGCTTAGTTGCTCCACGACATGTGGGATCTTTCCGGACCAGGGCTCGAACCCGTGTCCCCTGCATTGGCAGGTGAGTTCTTAAACACCGCGCCACCAGGGAAGCCCAGCAATGATTTCTTGAATATGACACTGAAGGCACAGGCAACAAAAGGAAAATAGAGAAATTGGACTTTATGAAAATTTTTAAAAATTTGTGCATTGGGACACTATCAACAGAGGAAAAGGGCAATCACAGAATGTGAGATGTTTGGAAATCATATATCTGATAAGAGATTAATATCTAAAGTGTACAGAGAACTCCTAAAACTCAACCACAAAGCAAACAACCTGGTTAAAAAATGGGCAAAAGACTTGATTAGACATTTCTGCTAAGAAGATACATGAATGGCCCATAAACAAATCAAAAGATGCTCAGTATCACTGATCATTAGGAAAATGCAAATCTAGACTACAGTGAGATACCACCTTACACACATTAGGGTGGCTTCTATGAACACACAAAATAACAAGGGTTGATGAGGATGTAGGAAATTGGAACCCTGTGCACTACGGGTGAGAATGTAGAATGGTACAGCCATTGTGCAACATATTATGGTGGTTCCTCAAAATTACAAGTAGGATTACCATATGATCCAATTCCACTTCTGGGTAATATACCCAAAATAATTGAAAGCAGGTTTTCCAAGGTATTTTGTATACCTGTGTTTACAGCAGCATTGTTCACCATAACTAAAATGTGGAAGCAACCCAGCTGCCCATTGACAGATGAATAGATAAGCAAAACGGGGTGTATACACAACAGAATATTATTCAGCCTTAAAGAGGAAGTTCTGACACAGGCTACAACATGGATGAACCTTGAGGACATTATGCTAACTAACCAGGCACAAAAAGACAAATGCTGTCAATTCCACTTGTATGAGGCATGTAGAGTGGTCAAGTTCATACAGAGAGAAAGTAGAATGGTGGGCGCCAGGGGCTGGGAGTAGGGGGTTGCTGAAAGGGCACAGAGTTCCAGTTTTTCCAGAAGAAAAGAGTTCCGGAGATTGGTTGCCCAACAACGTGAATGTCCTTAACATTTCTAAACTCTACACTCGTGAATGATACGATGATAAAATTTTGTGTTATATGCATTTCACTACACTTAAAACCCAAACATGGACTTCCTTGGTGGTGCAGTGGTTAAGAATCCGCTTGCCAATGCAGGGGACACTGGTTCGATCCCTGGTCTGGGAAGATCCCACATGTCGTGGAGCAACTAAGCCCACGCACCACAACTACTGAGCCTGTGCTCTAGAGCCCGCGAACCACAACTACCGAAGCGCACGTGCCTGGAGCCTGTGCTCCGTAGCAAGAGAAGCCACTGCAATGAGAAGCCCGCGCACTGCAATGAGGAGTAGCCCCTGCTCGCCGCAACTAGAGAAAGCCCACGTGCAGCAATGAGGACCCAATGCAGCCAAAAATAAATAAATAGATAAATTTTAAAATTAATTAAAAAAAATATTAAAAAAAACCCCCAAACACAACACAAGTGCCCCTGGGAGACACAGTAAATATTTTTGTCGTTCAGAGTTTCGAGCTGCCTCGTTGTTAGGGTGCTAGTCTTCAGTCAACTAGCTGAGAACTGGTACGGAGGTGATGGGAACTTCCATGAAAGAGCTTCTGAAGCTAAGTAGCCTGGTTCATTTCCTAATTTCTTCAACGAATATCTGAGTGCTTGCTGGAGCCAGGCACTGTACTTGGTCCTCGAGATAGATAGCTGTGAAAAAATTATACAAAGATCCTTGCAATCTGGGAGTGGGAGGTGCGGGTAGGGAAGGACCCTCAAATAAAAGCATGGAAGTTTTTAGTGTGTTACGGGAACAATAAAGCATCAAAGGGAAAGAGGGCTGGCTGCCCTGATTAGAAGGGGACATGTGGACAGACCGGAGGGAGCAGCCGCTTGTAGATATGGAGAGAAAGAACATTCTAGGCAGAGAGAATAGTTAAGTGCGGGGAGGCTATGGGGAGGGAGCTGCTAGGAACAGCCAGGGACAGCGTTGCCAGTGTGTCTGGAAGGGCTTGAGGGAAGGGGAGGGGCAGTGTGTGTGTGTGTGTGTGTGTGTGTGTGTGTGTGTGTGTGAGTGAGAGAGAGAGAGAGGGAGGGAGGGAGGGAGGGAGGGAGGGGGGAGGGGGAGGGGGAGAGAGGGAGAAGACTTTGCTTTTATTCGAATCCAGATGGGCGCCTCTGAAGGGTTTTGAGCTTCGAGTGACACGATCTGACTTGGGACTTACCAGGATCACCGTGAACAGTGTACCTAGAGTGGGTTGAATGGGAGGGGGAAAAGGAGAAAAACGCATTTGGAGGGGGTGCGCAGAAGGGGAGAGCAGGGCTGGTGGGACCTGAGGGGAGAGGCTTTCTGTCTCTTGCAGGGTGCTGGGTAGGGTTTAGTCTGGGTGTGGCCGCCCCCCTCCCCATCTGCAGCACTCTGCCCTCCTCACCTCCTGTAAACGGAGGCTAAGTGCACCCTTGAGGCTCTCCCAGAGAGCTGATGGTCTGTCTGGGACAGTCCTGAGTCACAGCCCCTCGGCTGTAACCAGCTCCACGGATGCTCCTGTCCTAAGCATTAACCTCCCTCAGGGGGAGCCCACATTCTTCAGGGAGGAAACGGATATCTCGCAGCTGCAGACTCTTAACTCCTGTAAAGCTGCAGGACAAATGACTTCGCTGAACATGCTTCATACAGGGAGGAGTGGGCAATCTCAGAAAGCGGAATAAAACGTCTCAAAACTCGGAACCAGGGGATTGCAGAGAAGCTCGCTGTCTTCTCTCTTGGGTGCGTGTGTGTGAATCGGGGAAGGAGAGGGCGGGCACTGACTTGGGACTCCGTTCACCCCCGTGGACCATTCTTCCAGGGCAAGTTTTTCTTAGCGTCACTCAACTTCCTGAATTGGGAGAATGAATACCCAGTGTAGAAAAGGGGGTGGGGGAGAAAAACATGTTAGTTAGCATGAAATATGGTCATCTGATGACTTGTCCATTATGTATTTGAGGAAGCAGAGGTTCTGAAGACCTTCACCTACTCAAGGAGAGGAAATTGCATCTGTCTAGACCAGGATCTCTTACCTTTGCCACTGGTGACATTTTGTGTCCGATAATTCTTCGCTGTGGGGCTGTCCTGGGCATTGTAGGATATTCCTACAGTATCCCTGGCCTCTACCCAGTAGATGCCAGTAGTACTTCCCCAGCTGTGACAAACAGAAATGTCTCCTGAAATTATCAATTGTCCCGGGGGCGGGGAGCTGGTGGGGAGGGGAGCCCTTGACCCAGGCTTAGCAGGCACATGGGTGAAGTCAGGACTGTGTATGTCAAGTTCTCTCTGGCTAACAGTGATCGATGGAGTTAAAACTAATAGTGGCTTCTGCTTGGTCTCTGGGATAGCAGAGCATTCACTGTTCTGCCTTGAGAGAACAATCTTCCTGTGTTTTAACTAGTAAGTTCCCTGTGATGGCTGGACTCTGGGCACCCCAACTAATAAGCATGCCTATAAGGCCAACCAAAACCAACGTCCTCCCTGATTGCCAGGGTGGGGGCATGTTTTCTTTCCCCTCCCTCTCCTGGATCCATGCAATAATTAGCCAAAGTAAAATGAATATTAGCTCATGCTTAATTGCCTTTACAGTGTACTCACCAGCACTGACCCAGTAGTGCTAAACCAATTATTTTTTGAACTTTATGGCTTTAAGTAATCCTTTGCTCTGAAATTCCCTGTACCCCTGGGCTACTTAACCACAGGCCCCTCTGCCCTAAATCCTTTTCTTATACTTTGTAGCTTTTTAAGCAAGGCCCCTCTTTAAGAAGACATAATCCCTTCTCTGTAGAAAACATGAAAGACCTTGAACAAATCAAGATTTCTCCATGGAGAATTCAGCTTATCCTGTGCTTAGCTCCTAACAAGGAAATCCATCTCTCCACCAAGCACGCCATTACCCGGACTAATGCCTGACTTGAATAACAAGCAAATTATTGTGCTTTTAATTGTACCCTGCCCGGTCACAAAGCACATCTGAGAGAGGAATGTGCCCAGCTTCTCCAGGAGAAACAGGTCAGGCCTCTAATCCTCCTTTTCTGTCGCCTTCCCCTCCCCTTTTCCAATCCTTTCTCTTCCCAGCAGAGCAGAGAGAGAAAAAAAAAAAAAAGAGACAGCTAAATTATGTTTAAAATGAAAGAGTCTAAAAAGAAGAAAAACGGTGGTAAATACTGACTTGGGAGAGGATGAATTATCTATCCACAGCCTCTGCAGTGTGGCTCATTTGAGGACAATCAGTGTTCTCACCGGCTTCCTGGAGGGCGATATCTGTGAGCTTTCTCAGCCTCAGCACTCCTGCTGTTTGGGGCTGGGTACTTCTTTGTTGTGAGGGCCTGTCCTGTGCATGGGAGGATTTTTAGCCTCCCCTAAATTGTGACAATCCAAAGTGTCCCAAGACACTTTAAAATGTCTCCTGGGTGTAAAATGGCCCCTGGTTGAGAACCACGGCCCCAACCCCTTCCATATTGGGATGTATTTGCTCTCTCCCATTCCCTCCCCCCTGTACACAAAACCCAAGAAAATCATGGTTCCTGTATGAAAACTGGGGAGGTCAACGTGCTCTTCATGTAGGTAGAATGAGCGGAAAGGAAAAAGACACTGACTTGTGTGTAGTCAGGAGACAGAGTGGGAGCCTCCTCAACGCCAAGACTGAAAAGAGTCTTAGGATGTGGGTGTGTTTCTGGCTTCCGCTGGGAAGTGGCAATGCCCCTGGTTGAACAAGCCAACTTTCGAACGCCTCTACCCTGTGCGCTTTGGAATCGGGCTTGCTGTGGGCGAGATGAGGAGTGATGGCGAGGCTGCAGAGATGAAGGCGCCTGTGAAGGTGCTGACTCTCTCCTCCCACACTACTTGGGACAGGGGAGAACTACCCAGCTTCACGGAGATACCCATTGCTTAGACAATGACAATCCTGTCTTGGACCTAAACATCGGGATGAAAGAGGGCTACTGACAAGACAGACGTTGTGCAAGCATGGGGTTGCACTTTCATTACAGACATCGAGGCCAACGTTTCACTTCTGGTGATATAAAGAGACCTCCCTATTTTTAGGAACTTAAAAGAAACATCATTGCTTGTCCTTTCCGGCCAGAAGGAAAAGCGGGAGAACGAGCACGCTGCAGTGAGCCGCCGTCTCCACTAGATGGCGGTGTACATCTTCCTCAGAAGTCAGGCAGGCAGAGCTCACGGCAGCTCGTTGGCCTAAGCAAGGCAAGTGCCACTCTTCTTTCGGGAGACAGCCGTCTCCTCTCATTGTAGGCACAAACAGCCCCAAACAATTGCACTGACCACACAGCTCTAAGCCACATTCCAGGGCACTGCTGTCTGTTCAGGAGTGAATGCTGGGAAAATGAACCACGCTGCTAATTTGCTTGATTGGGGGGAAAAATAAGATCTCAAGTGACAATGGGTGTAATTTATTTTTCCAACAAGAATAGGGGCAAAGCCATTTCATCCCCCCCCCCCAACTGCTACCATAAATGAAAGCAATCACCTAATTAGTCCTGAATTACTAACTGGCAGGGTAAAGATCTGCTGGAAATCAAGCTGAAGTGGGGAGTCTGGAGAAAGGGATGTGATTTCTGTGGGAGGAGGGGAGGGGTAGGGCGGGGCGGGAGGCGAGGGGAAGGTCTGAAGCCCATTGTGAGGCCCTGGGCCCCTGTGGTCTGGGGGCCGTGCTGGCCCTGACCCTGGGATAAAGAGAGGCTCAGTGATGTCTTCAGGCCGTTCATTTTGTGCAGGCGAATGACTTTCTAAACTGAAGGAAAAAGAATCTGTTGGAGAAAACCTATCCGTGAGTTTCTCTGAAAATGCTACAGATGGAGATGAACTGGCCCGGGAAGGAGAGCACAGCCCTGTGGCGCCGGCCACCCCGCTGCTGGGTGGACCCCCCAGGAAGGTTCTGGCATGGAAATGACAGGCAGATCTGAAACCAAGTTGGGCTTTACGTCATTAAGAAATCCCCCAAAGGAATGGAATAAAGGCCTCATTTCAGACTTTGGGTTTCCCATGTGCCTCTTCCCCAGCTGAGACAGCGCGCTGTCCCGGTGACCCAGTGAGCGGCCCTCGTCCTGCGGGGAAAGCAAAACAGCAGCGGGGTGGGTGCGCGTCCAGAGCTGCCCCTGGAAGGCTCCGCAAATTCCAGTCGCAATTGATTTGTTCAGAGATGACTTCTTGCGTTCTAGTTAGATGTGACTTTAATCGAAGTGCTTTCCTAAGGCGATTTATCACGACTGTGAACCGTCAGTTTGCACAGCTGCTGCTTTTTTAGGGAAACGCACAAGCTCGGGAGGCGGAGGAGCCGGCGCGGCCTCCTCTCTTTTCCCACGGACCGGCCCGCGGGCCCCTCGCCCACCAGAAACGTGCGCTCCGCGTCCTCAAAGGCCGCCGCTTCGGTGCTCGGGCTCCTCTGCTGTCTCTGGCTGCTGAGCAGCCATCTCCTCTCTCCTGGGAGGGGCAGCTGGTTTCCTTTTGGTGGCGCTCCTCTTCTCCCCGTCTCAGCTCCTGCAGCGGAGACGAGGCTGCCCCTCTCTCCTTGCACGCTGTGGGCTGGGTGTGCAACCCGGCTCGGGCCACAGTCCCCCACCCGACCCCGCTCGGCGCCCACGACTGGTTGTTAGGTTGCCAGAGTTAACAGAGCGACCACAGCCGGCAAAGCCCACACGGGGCGCCCAGTTAAAGCAGAACCTCAAACGTAAAATGGATAGCTAGTGGGAAGCAGCCGCATAGCAGAGGGAGATCAGCTCGGTGCTTTGTGACCACCTAGAGGGGTGGGATAGGGAGGGTGGGAGGGAGGGAGACGCAAGAGGGAGGAGATATGGGGATATATGTATATGTATAGCTGATTCGCTTTGTTGTACAGCAGAAACTAACACACCGTTGTAAAGCAATTATACTTCAATAAAGATGTTTAAAAAAAAAACAACCTGAACCTCAGATGAAAACCGCGACTTTTTAGGGTGTCTTCAGTATTGCACGCAACATATTTCTACTGAAAAAAATTATTGTTTATCTGAAGTTCAGCTTTAACGAGGCAGGCATCCTGTATTTTGTCTGGCAAACTTCTCGGTTCTAAAGAGAATGTTTGTCCAGAGCAGGTCAAATTGGAATCAGCCTAGGACTTTTAACTAGAGCGTTGGGGAAAAAATACTTGAAAGGTATCTGTTGGGATTGCTAGGCTGGTAGGATTCATGCTTGCAACTGCTGGGAGTCAGCTTTGCTGTCACGTGCGGACAGCTGCTTGAATTAGAAGCCAACACCATGGAGAGCAGACCTGTTTCATTTGAACAGGTGGATCCAGCTGTTCTTGAAGCTGGCCCGGTGGGTGGTGGAGGTCAGGGTGCTGATGGCCAGGAGGGATGTTAATTTTCTACCCCTCAAATCTGGGAAGTGAAAACAGCAGGGCTGAATGTGCCCACGGGGCCTGGCTTCTATTCAACTGGAAGAGTGGTAAATGGCTGTTGGGTGACAAAAACAGTCTGTCTACTATATTCTTACTGTTTGTTAATTGTTTTGCTGCGTGTAAACTCTTTGTTCTGCTGCATTAGCTCTTGTTCATGACATCACATCTGGAGACAGGGTCTGATAGACTTTCATGTGGAACTGGAGGCTTCAATTTCAAATCTGCCTCTGCCTGGTTGAGTGGCTTTAGGGTCCTTGTAACCTCTACAAAGTTGAGTTTCTAGGTCTGAAAACTAAGGACAGAGGTAATCTTAATCCATTTGGGCTGCTGTAGCAAAATACCAGAGTCTGGGTAGCTTATGAACAACAGAAATTGATTTCTCACAGTTCTGGAGGCTGGAAGTCTTAAGATCAGGGTGCCAGCAGATTCAGTGTCTGGTGAGTATCCTCTAACTGGATCACAGTTGGTATGTTTTCTCTGTAACCTCCACGGCAGAAAAGTCGAGGGACCTCTGCGGGGTCTCTTTTATGAGGGTACTAATTTTGTGCATGAGGGCTCTACCCTCATGACCTTATCATCTCCCAAATGCCCCACCTCCTGATACCATCGCCTTGGGGATTAGGATTTCAACATAAGAATTTTGGGAGAGGCAAACATTAAATCTGTAGCAGAGGTACTTTGCCCATAGGGTGGGAGAGAGAGAGAGAGAGAGAAAGCATGTAAGCATCTGTCACAGGGCCTGGTGTGGAGTAGGTGCCCCATAGAGATCTTCTCTCTTCTCTTTCCCCTTCTGAGAGAGAGAATATTTGGGTTAACACCTCTCCTTACATAACTCAAGAAAAATGATCATCACAGCCTGAGGACAAGTATTGCCAACACCACAGCTGTTCCCATTATCACCGTGTATCAGGTGATCGTTTGTATACACTTGGTGGTTTTCAAGCATTTTCACAAACATCTCACTTCTTATTTGGCACAGAGTCTCCCTTCTGTTGGTTTACTGCTTATTGTACTCTCAGGACAAGAGCTTTTGCTGTGTATTGTTATATATATAATGAAGTATTTGATTGCTGTCTTTCTGTATCTCAGTGACATTTTTTCAGTTTTAAATATTTTAATATTTGAGATCACCTGACAAACCATTCCTCTGTTAAGGTTGGTCATTTTCACTCTGTCAAATTTGGTCCATGTAACTGACATGGAAAAAGTGAAGGCATTGATAGTGACAGTGCTGGATTCCACTTGGGAATTCTCCAGAACTTAAAGAGGTATGTTTGGGACAGCTAATCAGGGAAGGGGTTAGATTTGGAACTTGCTATTTAGAGTTGGAGGAACCGTTAGGTCATCTCCTCTTCTCCTGACAGGGCGTCTGAGCGCAGTGAGGAGGGGACTCCTCAAGCTGGAGGTGGGGGGATTCTTGCCCCAGTGAGCCTGTGACAGTTAGGACCAGAATCCAGACCTCCTCCTGCTGGAGGCTCGGTCGAGCCTGGCAGCACACACCTCCCCGGGGACATTTCACAAAGGTTCCAGTTGGTCGAGTTGCTTTATTTTGAAACTCAAGGATGTCCGTTAAATCCAGACGGGGTGTGTGTGTGTGTGTCTCTGGGGGGAGGAAGGTCAGAAGGGGCAGAAGATTCTTTGAGGGTCTCCGGGAATGTGTACCCAGCGGCTTGAGTGTGGAGAGGGCAGAGATGGACTTGAGACAGATGTTCACAGGGTTATGCTTGTCCTTTCCTGGCTGTGAAATAATACGGCTACAGATCCTTGGGGAGTTAAGAGATGAGACAGCCACCTTTCTGAGGGCTTGAGATGGCACTGCTGCCCCACAGTCTGTTTTGCGGTGCCTTCCTCCCTGCTGTTTTACTTCTGTAGGATTCATCAGTCAATGAGGTCCCTTCTCTCCTGCCCACACCCCTCCTCTTGCTCTGTTTGGCTCAGGGAGGGAAGGGAAGAAGCAGCACTTCACAGGCATTTCAGAGTTGCTTCAAAATCTCCTTTCTAGTTGTGGATTTGGACACGTTTCCTAACCCAAGCCTCAGTTTCATCATCTGTAAGATGGGCACAAACGTGTGTAGGCTCTTGTGAACATGAGATGAAATGAAATTCATGAATATGTGAGATTAAATATACTAATTTATTGGTATATAATAGTTGCTCAATAAAGAGTAATTCCAGGGGCTTCCCTGGTGGCGCAGTGGTTGAGAATCCGCCTGACGATGCAGGGGATACAGGTTCGTGCCCCGGTCCGGGAAGATCCCACGTGCCGCGGAGCGGCTGGGCCCGTGAGCCATGGCCGCTGGGCCTGCGCGTCCGGAGCCTGTGCCCCGCGACGGGAGAGGCCACAGCAGTGAGAGGCCCGCATACCACAAAAAAAAAAAAAAAAAAAAAAGAGTAATTCCATCATCTTCCTTGTCTCAGGCAGGCTAGAGAGAGGAGTGGCATGAGGATTGCAAATGTGAAGGAGTGTTTAGATGCGAATGATAGTGATGGCTAATGCTATAACAGTTACTAGGTGTTAGACACTCCCCTGAATGCCACGTGAGGTAAGCATTATTATTATCTCCTATCTGTGTGAATACTGAGGCACAGAAAGGTTGAGCAATTTTCTGAAAGTCACACAGCTTGTACCATAGAAGTTGTATTCAGACCTTAGAGACTCTTAAGTGTAAGCCTCACCGCTCTGGGGGAAGCACGCCCCATGGTTGGTGGTGATGGCTCACCCTGGGAGGGCAGATGAGCTGTCAGAGTGAGCAAAGCAGCATTGCTGGGAAGAAAGGTGTGCTCCCAGCCTTGGCACTGAGTATGTGCTTCAGTCTGATTTGAATCTGTTAAGTGAGCTGGGGTCAGCTGTGCGTGGCTGCCAGGTGGAATACGAGGGTGTAAAGTGTGGCTCTCGGGCCAGAGAAGGAGGGCCTCCAGCTGCACAAGGAGTCACAGCCTGTTACCCTTGTTGGGAAGCTTTTGAGGTCTCTCTCTCCCCTTATTGTTTCCCAAAGCCTTTGTTCTATACGTTTAGTACTTAAGCAGCAAAACGCATCTCCCCCCAGCCAGCTGCATAACAGTTCATTAAATCCTCACTTAGGGGTGGGTGAAAGCCTGATAGTACAGATTCAGCAGAAGGGAGGAACTTCTTCAGGCTGGCTCACACCATGACACTGATGAGCAAACAAAAGAAAAAAAGAGAATAGACCTTCCTCCTTGTGTAACTGTAAGACCCTTTCCCCAGCCTTGGACTATGTAGTGAGGTCATGCTCCCTGAGCCAATCACACCTTTTTTTTTTTTTTTTTTTTTTTAGAAACACGTTTTTTTAATGTTTGGATTTTCAGTTTACACTATTTAAAATTTTTTATTTATATATATTTTTTGGCTGCGGCATGCGGGATCTTAGTTCCCCGACCAGGGATCGAACCCCTGCAGTGGAAGCGCGGAGTCTTAACCACTAGACGCCAGCCCCAAGTTCTAGGGGTTGACTCAGGCCAGATGAGTGGGTCATGCTTCCACATTCTAGACAGAGAGACAGTGGGGTTGAGAATCTGATGGCGCCGCCAGCAGACCCAGGGTCTTATCTCTGATGTCCTATCCCTTCTATGGAACATCACTCTTGGATTGGGCCCACCCGGATGGCTCTGTTTGTCCACGAAGGTGGCACAGTGCAGATTCCTGTTGAGGCCTCAGGGCCATCAGGTTGCAGCTTTCTTTAGCTGATACATACACGTGGGGCTGAGCCTAGAGGGGCTTCTAGCCCCGCGTTGTGTCAGAGCCAGCACTTTGCCGTGAGCCTCTCAGTCCTGGAATGGAGCCCCACCCAGCACCATCTGCCTTTCCTTTCTCCGTGGTGAGCCTCTCTTTGAGGCCTTCTGTGCCCTTCCCAGCTCAGTGTCTTCCCAATTCAGCAGAGAGTTTCCAGTGAAGTTACGCATCAGAAGCAGGTTAAGTCAGGGCCTTCATTCTCTCCAGGAGGAAAACACCATGGTCCCTACGGTAGACACCACTGTTGTATACAAGGGAAGGATTTTACTTCCTTACCGTTTTGAGGTGAGGCTTGGCCTTGTGACTTGCTTTGGCCAATGAAACGTGAGTGGAAGTTCAATGTGCACCACTTTTAAGAGCTCGGGTGAAGTTCTGCACACTTACTTTTCCTTTACCTTCTTGATCATGGAAGCCTGGGTCAGACTGTCTGTCAGGCTGGGCCCCTGAGTGCCTAAAATGAGCAAAGCCATCTTGCTGACCCAAGATAGAAAGGCAGCACTGAACAAAAATAACCTTTGTTGCTTTTTAAGCCTTGGAGAAATTCTGGTTACTTGTTACTGCAGCATAGCCCTACTGGTCCTGATTGATTTGGTCCTTATGTCATTGTATGGGAGGCACTAGCCTTTCCAGTTCTTGCTGCGCCTTAATAAACAATGCATACTTATCTTACATTTGTGTTATTAGGAAAGGCTACTTAAGCATTCAGAAAAGGCCTGGCTGAGGGCAACTTTCTGTGTCTACCTGGAAGCTTCTCTTCTTAAACAATTTCGATACACTTTACCAGCCTCCCACTCCTGTGACCATGTGAGAAACTACATAATGTATTTTGTGAGTTTGTAAAGGACTTCAAGAGAACATAGCTGTGCTAAATCTTAAAATATACAGTCATAAACAATTGACCAAATGGGTTAATAGGCAATGATTCAGCCTTTTCACTTTATTAGGATAAATATATTCATCAGATGACTCTGGGAAGATAATGTGTCGTGAACTTTTTCGTGTTGCCTTTTTAAAAAAATTTATTTATTTTATTTATTTTTATTTTTGGCTACGTTGGGTCTTTGTTGCTGTGCACGGGCTTCCTCTAGTTGTGGCGAGCAGGGCTACCCTTCGTTGTGGTGCGCAGGCTTCTCATTGCAGTGGCTTCTCTTGTTGTGGAGCACGGGCTCTAGGCACGTGGGCTTCAGTAGCTGTGGCTCGTGGGCTCCAGAGCGCAGGCTCAGTAGTTGTGGCACATGGGCTTAGTTGCTTCGAGGCATGTGGGAACTTCCCGGACCAGGGCTTGAACCCATGTCCCCTGCATTGGCAGGCGGATTCTTAACCACTGCGCCACCAGGGAAGCCCTTGTGTTGCCTTTTCCTCTCAGAGGTAGAAACAGTGTTTTATTCGTGAACTAGTTTAATCTGTTCAGCAGTAAAAAGCATTAGATCTGTTTTCCTGTTAGTACCCCTTTTGTAAAGGGGGTCCAGAGCAGGGGCTAGCCAGATCTGGTCTGTGGGCCAAATATAGCTCACCAGCCTGTTTTTTAAAGTTTTATGTGGACACAGCCATGCCACTCATTTATGTATTGGCAGTGGCTGCTTTTGTGCTATAAGAGCAGAATTGAGTGTTTGTTAATAGAGACAGTGTGGCCCTTGAAGTGTCAACTATTTTCTATCTGGTCCTTTAAGAGAAAGCTTACTGACTCCTGATGGAGAGCAAAGAGGGGTGAATGACTTGTCTAAGGTCACAAAAAATTCCCAAGTGGCAATGCTTTATCTTATAATTCTCCACTTTTGGGGAATGGTTTGTTCATTTTTCCCACCATCACCTGCCTTATTTCAAATATTGTAAAAAGGAGACTGAGCCCCCTGTACCCCCAATCCCAGTGACAAGTAGACTTTGAGAAAAACTTCTGCACCATAAAAATGCAGGTGAACTACAATATTGTCAAGGCGTGTGAAAGCTGGAAACTCCAGTGAAGGTGAGGAAATAATAATAATGTAAGTGAAGAATATACATCACAGCCCTTAGGTACCTTAGCCACAAATGATAACTTTTGAGAGTTTACAGCACAGGTTGTTGTGGTTTTGTAATTTTGAATTGTGGGGTTGTTGTTTTCTTTTTTTTTTACTCTGGGGTGCAGTTAACCCTATTTCATGAAAAAAAATTCTAGCTCTTTTGTAGAACTTCTCCTCTCCATTTCTCAAGAAGCTCAAGGTCATCAGAAAATTAGAGATTTTAAGCTTTACAAATACCTACAGTGAAAGCACATATATTTACAATGGAAGGTTAAGAGATCAAACCTCAGGAGATAGCCTGGGTTTTTTTTTTTTTTTTTTTTTAACATCTTTATTGGGGTATAATTGCTTTACAATGGTGTGTAAGTTTCTGCTTTACAATGAAGTGAATCAGTTATACTTATACATATGTTCCCTAGCCTGCGTTTTGAAAGTGACATGTATGCCTCCCAGATCTGCTTGAATTTCTTTCCAGAAGCATATTGAGGGACTTAATTCCAGTATATTTTATAGGTTCTTCCACAGCCAGAGATTGCTTTATTTCACTGCATAAATAACAAAGTTCTTCTGTACGTTCCTTTATTTCCCCCTTTGAATGGCAAGAATTGCAGCAGATCTGAGACTTGCGGATGTCTACTCGGTATAAACGTGTACCGAAGATGGGGAGTAATAAGGACTAACTTTTATAGACCTCTCTCATTAAAACTCACCTTCAAAAAACACTCCCACTCCTCCCTTACAATCAAATGACACATCATAACCACCTAATCATTTTTAATATTCCCCGGACTCCATTGAGCTACGCTGGAGCTCAGACACTGTCTAGCTAGTTGGGAGAGAGTCTACCGTCGTATTTAAAAGCAGTTACCAGGACAGGTTTTACAGGCAGTGGGCTAGGACAATTCAGAAACAATTGCTTATGTGATAGTTGGAGGATTTGTCCCCGTCAAACAGTTAATATTGCTTTAATACATGAAGTAGGCTGTATAAGACGGCAATAATGAAAAATGTCAGGGAAGACAATATCAATTGTTATTCAACATCCACATCAAAGATTACTTTTTTGTCAGTAGCTTTCAGAAAATGTATTTTCCATCAGATCTGATTGCGTTCGTCTTTGAAGTGCTCCATCCTCCCGGTAGATTTAATGTGACATCTAGGCACTTTTGAGTCCCTCGGCCTCTGAGGCGATTCAGAGAGGCACAACAAGCCATCACAGGTTTATCCTCAAAGGCCGACACTGTCTGTCTGATTTATTGTAACTTTAAGAATCATCTCCAGCAAAGCATGAGCCTTGCTACCCATCCACGGCGTTAGACTTTTATCAATTCATTTGTATGCAGCCGGTACCTCTTGGAACCGAGAGCCCTATAGCCACTCATGGAAAATGCATTACCTGCGACTAATCCTTTTTATCTTTAAAGTCTGTATTTTTTATGTATAAGTCATTTTGGGTTATCATAAAATATACATAATTCGCCCCCCTTCAAAAAAGAGAAAAAATCGAAAGGGAATATATAATAAGTTATGAGCGTGTGGTGTTCTTATCAGCAAGCATTCTAAATAAACAGCTCTCTTTATGTAAACACTGAGGGATATAAAGCTGTGATTACTTTCAATGGGAAATGGGAATGCTTCCATTTTTTTCCCCCTTTTAGGTTTCAAAGTGAAACAGTGAGATTAATCATTGAAAATATGCTTGTGCGTACTCTTTTCCAGTGTGTTCGCTTTGGGGGTGGGGGGCAGACGCTAATAGCTGAAGCTCCATTTCGTAGGTTTCCCAAACTCCTTCAGTCCCTAAACATTTTCCAAGTCATTTGTGAATGGCCTTAATTAAGAGGACTGGAAATGTGTCCCTGGAGGGATGGAGGCCAGTCTCCTTCACCAGCCCCAGCACAGTGAGTGAGGTTCCAGTGTCTGAACTTGAATGGGTATTGAAATCCCTGTACCTAAGGTCATACCTGTGTTGTCTTGTGTTGTCTGTGATTATTTCAGATAATTAATCTCAGCTCACGTCTGGATCTTTACAAGCACGAGAGCCTCTCTCCTACTTTAAAACAAAATGTAAGTGCCCACAGGTTTGGGTCAAGGATGAGCAATCTGTGGGCCAGATCCTGCTGTGGCCTTTTTTTGTAAATAAAGCTCTGCTGGAACCACAGCCATGTTCCCTTGTTTATGAATTGTCCAAAGCTACTTTCATGCGGCAATAGCAGAGTCAATGGTTCCGACAGACTGTATGGCCCTTAAAGCCAAAAATATATACTATCAGGCCCTTTCAGAGAAATGCATTGGTTCCCTGCCCTGGAACCGGACCTACCTGCGGTTTTAAATTTATTAAGCCAGACTAAGATTTGCTTCGCTTAGGAGAAATGAGTTCTTGTGGGGATGGGGAAAATGGTCTTGAAGGAGACACTACAAGCTGTGGACAAAAACTGCTGGGTGGGGATCAGGACCAGTGACGAGGGTTGAAGGGGTACTTTTTATTCTTTTAGTCTTTAGGTTTTTACGAGACAACGTGATAGACATTTTCAGAATCTGCCTGGGTTTTGGGGATGCTGTCTCTCTCTGGGCTACTTCCAGCTTAAATCTTCCTGCTGTGATGGGGCAGTAGTTTCCAAGACATCAAAAGTTCTCGCCCAATCACAGGGGATTTGTTATTCTTTCATTTTTTTTTTAATAAGCTCAATGCCTAGCCACACTGCTTTCAGTCCTTGGCCAAAGGTGGTGTTTCTTTATGTGTTCAAGTAGTTGTGGACTGCTAAACTGGCATGATTTAAAGAACAGAGACGCAGACCAACGAGTGGGGAGCCCTCAAGCCACAGCCAACCTCTGTGAGTTTTTCAGGGAGATTGTTAAGGGGCCGATGGTCAGGGAATTCCCTGGTGGTTAGGACTCCGCAAGTTCACTACTGAGGGCCCTGGTTCAATCCCTGGTCAGGGAACTAAGATCCCCGCAGGCCACTTGGTGCAGCACCCCCCCCCACCCCCGCCCCCCCCAAAAAAGAAAAGATTTGAAAAAAGGGCAGGTGGTACCTGGGGCAGGAATCATGAGCCTACCTCTCACCACTGTCAAGATGCTGGGAGCTCATTCCTTTCTTCTATAATAGAAACGGAAAGCAGAGAAGCGTGGTCTTTAGATGAGGAAGAAATTTACCCAGAAAGTTTGCAGTCATTACTTGTTCCCCATCATTATTTCCACAGGCAGCTTACTTTTTGGGACAGGATCTCGGGGATCTTGTTGGAACTTGCTTAAAATACATGGGCCTAGTCTATTAGCTTCCTGTTTCCCACAAGGAAGGAAAAAATATCATGTTGAAGTAAGGTCAGATGTTAAGACTTTTTGTTGTTGATGGTACGCGGGCCTCTCACTGTTGTGGCCTCTCCCGTTGCGGAGCACAGGCTCCGGACGCGCAGGCTCAGTGGCCATGGCTCACGGGCCCAGCTGCTCCGCAGCACGTGGGATCTTCCCGGACCGGGGCACGAACCCGCGTCCCCTGCATCGGCAGACAGACTCTCAACCACTGCGCCACCAGGGAAGCCCAGATGTTAAGATTTTATGAGTTTCCCGTTACACTCCCATGCAGCACTTTGGTGATGAGAAAAACCAGACTTAGTCTCATAGGTGTTGCTCACACATTAGCAGTTTTATAAACTCATGTCACATACAAAGTCTAAACTCTTCAGTATGATGTAGCCTTCACGTATGCCATTATTCTCTCCCTTGTTGTGCCATGCTATCTGACATTCCCTAACCTTGGCCTTTGTGTATGAAGTTTCTTTTATCTGGACCGTCCTCCATCCCCCGCCCCACGCAGGCCTTGTTCACCTGCAAACTCCAACTCATCTTTCATGACCAATACCATTGTCCCCTCTTCCATGAAGGCTTCCAAGTTCTCTCCCCCATCCTCAGCCACAACCTCACTGCCATTGCCCAGAGCACTTGGATATGGTTCTGTCATCATATTTTTCAAATCATGTGGCCACTTGATATGAGACCCTTGAGGGCAGGGACAGAGGCTTAACTGACCTTTGTATCTCCAGCATTTTGGACAGTGATTTGCATAAGTAGGTGCTCAATAAATACTAGCTGAAAAAAAATGCAGGACTATAATTTTAGAGCAGAAAGAAACCTTTGAGAACATCTAATCTAAGCCCTGTATTATGCAGATGGAGTCTGAGGCAAAAAGAATTAGGAGTTGTTGAAGTGGTGTACTCCTTTTGGACCCATCCAGGGCTTCAGCCAACGCATGCTGTCGTCTCCAGGGCTGGGGTTGGCTTCTGCAGAGCTGGCTGCAAGACATGAGAAAAGGAGGGGAAAGCTCCAGAAGGGTGGAAGGGTTTATTATTTGCCTCCACCCCTTCTACTCACAGAAAGGAAAAGCTAAAGCAAAACAGAGAAATAAAGGACAACAGTGTACTGGTGGCTGGCCTTCCTGCCCGACGCCAGCCCAGGAGGAGTTGAATTTCCCTACCTGCTGGACAGTTCGCACAGCACCACTCAGAGGTGAGGCTGTGAGAGGTCAAAATCCTGTCTACTCCCTTTCCTCATTCTCAAATACTGGGTAGGGCAAGGCTTTCCACGGCAAGAAGACACCAGGGCCTCCAGTGTTCTCCCTTTCAGAGAAACTTCATTGACTAGTGCCTACCTTTGGTTTATCATTTGGCTCAGATAAGGAGATGGAAGAGAATCAGATCTGGAGCCAGGGAGGGGAAAAGAACACAGAGGCATGGACAAAGGAGCAAAGGGAGAGGGAGTGGCAGGCATAAATTGAGATGATTCACTGTGGGCGCCATCATTTCCCCTGAGGTTAATAGGAGAGAGGTCTTTGTCTCCATCTAGAATGGTGGTACGCACATTCAGAGGAAGTGCACGCTCTCTCTCCTTCTCTCTCTCCGCATGTGCATGTGTGTGTAACATAGCTCTGTCCCTTTGGCAGATAAAAACCTCTGGACTCGGGGTTCTATAGAAGAAAACACATAGCCCTGAGCTGGGTGTGCCTTTTAATTGCGGGGATCACATAACCCTTCAATCTGGGAGTCGGTTCTCCAGGAATGAGACATAGGGTAAGAGCTTGATGGTGAGAGTGGAAGCACAGCAAGGCAAAGATGGTGATTCAAGGTGAGGGAGATGAAGGAGGCACCAAAGAGAGACTGCATCCCTGTCTCATGGCATCCGGCCCCCGAGTCTACTGCTGGGACTACTTTTCACAGGCTGTTCTTGAGAATGCCCAATGACAGGCAGGGTCCAAACCCGTTCATGTAAGAAAACAGGGGACATGCTGAAACATGAGGCTCAGTGACGAACCCACTTTCTAGTCCCAGCTTTTTCCCAACTAGCTGCAGGGTCCTGGGCAGGTCACTTCACCTCTCTCGGCCTCAATTTCCTTATCTGCAGGAAGAAAAAGTTGGCCTAGATGATTTCTAAAGTTCTTTCCAGTTCTATTTTTTGACTGATGGTGGGATTATGCATTTTTTTTAAATTTTTTTGAATTTTTGAATTTTATTTTATTTTTTTATACAGGTTTTTATTAGTTATCCATTTTATACATATTAGTGTGTACATGTCAATCCCAATCTCCCAATTCATCCCCCCTCACCCCACCACTTTCTCCCCTTGGTGTCCATATATTTGTTCTCTACATCTGTGTCTCTATTTCTGCCCTGCAAACCGGTTCATCTGTACCATTTTTCTAGGTTCCACATATATGTGTTAATATATGATATTTGTTTTTCTCTTTCTGACTTACTTCACTCTGTATGACAGTCTCTAGATCCATCCATGTCTCTACAAGTGACCCAATTACGTTCCTTTTTATGGCTGAGTAATATTCCATTGTATATATGTACCACAACTTCTTTATCAATTCATCTGTCGATGGACAAATAGGTTGCTTTCATGACCTGGCTATTGTAAATAGTGCTGCAATGAACATTGGGGTGCATGTGTCTTTTTGAATTATGGTTTTCTCTGGGTATATGCCCAGTAGTGGGATTGCTGGGTCATATGGTAATTCTATTGTTAGTTTTTTAAGGAACCTCCATACTGTTCTCCATAGTGGCTGTATCAATTTACATTGCCACCAACAGTGCAAGAGGATTCCCTTTTCTCCACACTCTCTCCAGAATTTGTTGTTTGTAGATTTTCTGATGATGCCCATTCTAACTGGTGTGAGGTGATACCTCATTGTAGTTTTGATTTGCATTTCTGTAATAATTAGTGATGTTGAGCAGCTTTTCGTGTGTTTCTTGGCCATCTGTATGTCTTCTTTGGAGAAATGTCTATTTAGGTCTTCTGCCCATTTTTGGATTGGGTTGTTTGTTTTTCTAATATTGAGCTGCATGAGCTGTTTATATATTTTGGAGATTAATCCTTTGTTAATTCGTTTGCAAATATTTTTTCCCATTCTGAGGGTTGCTTTTCATCTTGGTGGTTTCCTTTGCTCTGCAAAAGCTTTTACGTTTCATTAGGTCCCATTTGTTTATTTTTGTTTTTATTTCCATTACTCTAGGAGGTGGATCAAAAAGATCTTGCTGTGATTTATGTCAAAGAGCGTTCTTCCTACATTTTCCTCTAAGAGTTTTAGAGTGTCCAGTCTTACATTTAGGTCTCTAATCCATTTTGAGTTTATTTTTGTGTATGGTGTTAGGGAGTGTTCTAATTTCATTCTTTTACATGTAGCTGTCCAGTTTTCCCAGCACCACTTATTGAGGAGACTGTCTTTTCTCCAATGTATATCCTTGCCTCCTTGTCATAGATTAGTTGACCATAGGTGTATGGGTTTATCTTTGGGCTTTCTGTCCTGTTCCATTGACCTGTATTTTTGTTTTCATGCCCGTACCATATTATCTTGATTACTGTAACTTTGTAGTATAGTCTGAAGTCTGATTCCTCCAGCTACGTTTTTTCCCATCAACACTGCTTTGGCTATTCGGGGGTTTTTGTGTCTCCATACAGATTTTAAGATTTTTTTGTTCTAGTTCTGTAAAAAATGCTATTGGTAATTTGCTAGGGATTGCATTTGAATCTGTAGATTGCTTTGGGTAGTGTAGTCATTTTCACAATATTGATTCTTCCAATCCAAGAACATGGTATATCTCTCCATCTGTTGGTGTCATCTTTAATTTCTTTCATCAGTGTCTTATAGTTTTCTGCATACAGGTCTTTTGTCTCCTTAGGTAGGTTTATTCCTAGATATTTTATTCTTTCTGTTGCAGTGGTAAATGGGAGTGTTTCCTTAATTTCTCTTTCAGATTTTTCATCATTAGTGTAAAGGAATGCAAGAGATTTCTGTGCATTAATTTTGTATACTGCTACTTTACCACATTCATTGATTAGCTCTAGTAGTTTTCTGGTGCCATCTTTAGGATTCTCTATGTGTAGTATCATGTCATCTGCAAACAGTGACAGTTTTACTTCTTCTTTTCCAGTTTGCATTCCTTTTATTTCCTTTTCTTCTCTGATTGCCGTGGCTAGGACTTCCAAAACTACATTGAATAATAGTGGTGAGAGTGGACATCCTTGTCTTGTTCCTGATCTTAAAGGAAATGCTTTCAGTTTTTCACTATGGAGAATGATGTTTGCTGTGAGTTTGTCATATATGGCCTTTATTATGTTGAGGTAGCTTCCCTCTACACCCACTTTCTGGAGAGTTTTTATCATAAATGGGTGTTGAGTTTTCTCAAAAGCTTTTTCTGCATCTACTGAGATGATCATATGGTTTTTGTTCTACAATTTGTTAATATGGTGTATCACATTGATTGATTTGCATATATTGAAGAATCCTTGCATTCCTGGGATAAACCTCACTTGATCATGGTGTATGATCCTTTTAATGTGTTGTTGGATTCTGTTTGCTAGTATTTTGTTGAGGGTTTTTGCATCTATATTCATCAGTGATATTGCTCTATAATTTTCTTTTTTTGTAGTATCTCTGTCTGGTTTTGGTATCAGGGTGATGGTGGCCTCATAGAATGAGTTTGGGAGTGTTCCTTTCTCTGCAATATTTTGGAAGAGTTTGAGAAGGATGGGTGTTAGCTCTTCTCTAAATGTTTGATAGAATTTGCCTGTGAAGCCATCTGGTCCTGGACTTTTGTTTGTTGGAAGATTTTTAATCAGAGTTTCAATTTCATTACTTGTGATTAGTCTGTTCATATTTTCTATTTCTTCCTGGTTTAGTCTTGGAAGGATATACCTTTCTAGGAATTTGTCCATTTCTTCCAGGTTGTCCATTTTATTGGCATAGAGTTGCTTGTAATAGTCTCTTAGGATGCTTTTTATTTCTGCTGTGTGTTGTAACTTCTCCTTTTTCATTTCTAATTTTACTGATTTGAGTCGCCTCCCTCTTTTTCTTGATGAGTCTGGCTAATGGTTTATAAATTTTGTTTATCTTCTCAAAGAACCAGCTTTTAGTTTTATTGATCTTTGCTATTGTTTTGTTTCTATTTCATTTATTTCTGCTCTGATCTTTATGATTTCTTTCCTTCTACTAACTTCGGGTTTTGTTTGTTCTTCTTTCTCTAGTTCCTTTAGGTGTAAGGTTAGATTGTTTGTTTGAGATGTTTCTTGTTTCTTGAGGTAGGCTTGTATTGCTATAAACTTCCCTCTTAGAACTGCTTTTGCCGCATCCCATAGGTTTTGAATCGTCGTGTTTTCATTGTAATTTGTCTCTAGGTATTTTTTGATTTCCTCAGTGATCTTTTGGTTATTTAGTAACGTATAGTTTAGCCTCCGTGTGTTTGTGTTTTTTATGTTTTTTTCCCTGTAATTGATTTCTAATCTCATAGCGTTGTGGTCGGAAAAGATGCTTGATATGGTTTTAGTTTTCTTAAATTTACTGAGACTTGATTTGTGACTCAAGAGGTGATCTGTCCTGGAGAATGTTCCATGTGCACTTGAGAAGAGAGTGTAATCTGCTGTTTTGGATGGAATGTCCTATAAATATCAATTAAATCTATCTGGTCTATTGTGTCATTTTAAGCTTGTGTTTCCTTATTAATTTTCTGTTCGGATGATCTGTCAATTGGTGTAAGTGAGGTGTTAAAGTCCCCCACTATTATTGTGCTACTGTCGATTTCCTCTTTTAGAGCTGTTAGCAGTTGCCTTATGTATTGAGGTGCTCCTGTGTTGGGTGCATATATATTTATAATTATCATTTCTTCTTCTTGGATTGATCCCTTGATCATTATGTAATGTCCTTCCTTGTTTCTTATTACATTCTTTATTTTAAAGTCTATTTTATCTGATATGAGTATTGCTACTCCAGCTTTCTTTTGATTTCCATTTGCATGGAATATCTTTTTCCATCCCCTCACTTTTAGTCTATATGTGTCCGTAGGTCTGAAGTGGGTCTTCTAGACAGCATATATATGGGCCTTCTTTTTGTATCCATTCAGCGAGCCTGTGTCTTTTGGTTGGAGCATTTAATCCATTCACGTTTAAGGTAATTACTGATATGTATGTTCCTATTACCATTTTCTTAATTGTTATGTGTTTGCTTTTGTAGGTCCTTTTCTCCTCTTGTGTTTCCCACTTAGAAAAGTTCCTTTAGCATTTGTTGTAGAGCTGGTTTGTTGGTGCTGAATTCTCTTAGCTTTTGCTTTTCTGTAAAGCTTTTTACTTCTCCATCAAATCTGAATGAGATCTTTGCCAGATAGAGTAATCTTGGTTGTAGTTTCTTCCTTTTCATCACTTTAAATATAACATGCCATTCCCTTCTGGCTTGTAGAGTTTCTGCTGAGAAATCAGCTGTTAACCTTATGGGAGTTCCCTTGCATGTTATTTGTCTTTTTTCCCTTGTTACTTTCAATAATTTTTCTTTGTCTTTAATTTTTGTCAATTTGATTACTCTGTGTCTTGGCATGTTTCTCCTTGGGTTTATCCTGCCTGGGATTCTCTGTGCCTCCTGGACTTGGGTGGCCATTTCCTTTCCCATGTTAGGGAAGTTTTTGACCATAATCTCTTCAAATATTTTCTCAGGTCCTTTCTGTCTCTCTTCTCCTTCTGGGACCCCTATAATGTGAATGGTTTTACGTTTAATGTTGTCCCAGAGGTCTCTTAGGCTGTCTTCATTTCTTTGCATTCTTTTTTCTTTATTCTGTTCCGCAGCAGTGAATTCCACCATTCTGTCTTCGAGGTCCCTTATCCGTTCTTCTGCCTCAGGTATTCTGCTATTGATTCCTTCTAGTGTATTTTTCATTTCAGTTACTGTATTGTTCATCTCTATTTTTTTTTTTAATTCTTCTAGGTGTGTGTTCTTTAATTCTTCTAGATCTTTGTTAAACATTTCTTGTACCTTCTCGATCTTTGCCTCCATTCTTTTTCCGAGGTCCTGGATCATCTTCACTATCATTATTCTGAATTCTTTTTCTGGAATGTTGACTATCTCCCCTTCATTTAGTTGTTTCTCTGGGATTTTATCTTGTTCCTTCATCTGGTACATAGTCCTCTGAAGTCCTATGAAGACATAGTCTTCATCTTGTCTGTCTTTCTGTGAATGTGGTTTTTGTTCCACAGGCTGCAGGATTGTAGTTTTTCTTGCTTCTGCTGTCTGCCCTCTGGTGGATGAGGCTATGTAACAGGCTTGGGTAAGTTTCCTGATGGGAGGGACTGGTGGTGGGTAGAGCTGGGTGTTGTTCTGGTGGGCAGAGCTCAGTAAACCTTTAATCCACTTGTCTGCTGATGGGTGGGGCTGGGTTCCCTCCCTGTTGGTTGTTTGGCCTGAGGTGACCCAACACTGGAGGCTACAGTCTCTTTTGTATGGCTAATGGCAGATTGTGGGAGGGCTCAGGCCAAGGGGGTACTTCCCAGAACTTCTGCTGCCAGTGTCCTTGTCCCCATGGTGAGACAGAGCCACCTCCTGCCTCTGCAGGAGACCCTCCAACAGTAGCAGGTAGGTCTGGTTCAGTCTCCTATGGTGTCACTGCTCCTTCCCCTGGGTCCCGATGCACACACTACTTTATGTGTGTCCTCCAAGAGTGGAGTCTCTGTTTCCCCCAGTCCTGTCAGAGTCCTGCAATCAAATCCCGCTAGGCTTCAAAGTCTGATTCTCTAGGAATTCCTCCTCCCGTTGCCGGACCCCCAGGTTGGGAAGCCTGATGTGGGGCTCAGAACCTTCACTCCAGTGGGTGGACTTCTGTGGTATAAGTGTTCTCCATTTCGTGAGTCACCCACCCAGCAGTTATGGGATTTGATTTTATTGTGATTGCACCCCTCCTACCATCTCATTGTGGCTTCTCCTTTGTCTTTGGATGTGGGTATCTTTTTTGGTGAGTTCTAGTGTCTTCCTGTAGATGATTGTTCAGCAGATAGTTGTGATTCCAGTGCTCTCGCAAGAGGGAGTGAGCCTCCAGTTCTAATAAGTTTAGGGTTCTGTGACTTTGCAGTGGTTTTAAAGAAATTAGACCTACTGGTATTATTTGAGGGATGCTTGTGCAATACTTAGCATGGGCCTGTGAAGTAAATTACTTACTCCAGTTTTTGTGTCTGGATGGATGGGTGCCATTATTTATCTTCAAAAAGGCAATCAAACTCTTGAGCACATTTCTGAAGAGCAGATTTTCTTTCCCTTATTACAGCCCTTAAATGCTACACTTGTTACATCTGAGTGCTGATTATTAGAGATTAATTAGTCAGCATGAAGGTACTTGGGCAGCAACCCCCTATTTACTAAACTGTACTTGATACATACTACCTGGAGGCTTTCCGCAGTGATCCCGGGAGGTGACACTCTTTGGAGGCTATAGGCAAGTGTTTTGACAATTCTCTAGTCACCACCTCAGAAGAACAGCTGTCAAAGGCGAATGTCCTGAGGATAATTAAATGAAAAACATAGCTAACTCCAAAAATGGGGGTCAGCTGGCCAACTATCATGAGGAGACAGGCTATTTCCCGGTGATGATAAGTGGTGATGGGGGAGGTGATTCTCTTGGTTTTTTTCTGACTCTGTTAGAGCCCCAAGGCCTGACCCTGGGTGATCCGATCCACTCCACTTCTCTCTGCTTCTATCTGGGCCCATCAGAAGATACCTTCAGTAGGGATGTTGTGAAATTTAATCACTTATTATTTAAGGGCAGAAAGATCCTTGGATGAAAGGCATGAAGATAAAAGCAAAGTCCAGCCTGATTACTATCACTTTCGTACACTCTTCTTTCTTCTTTTAGTGACATGGGAATATGGCTGAAGTGTGCTTTGGTACATTTTGTAAAACAGAGAAAAAATAAGTAGGGAAATTATATTTTCAAAACCAAGTGCCTATTCTTCTTCGTAATTCATGTGCGGTAGATTGGCTGGCATTGCTATCTCATTTATCTCTCTGTTGGGTTGTCCTCTGTGTCTAATTTGCCCTTATTAATGAATCTCCCCTTTTGTGCCACACAAATCTAGGAGGGTGACCTTTATACAAGGTAGTCATTTCTGGGCATTACCACAAGGATTATTTATTGGTGGTTATGCAATGAAAGTAAGCACATCTGTCACCCAAATCTGACCTAGAATGGGCTGCTGTTTTCTTAGAGAATTATTTGCTGGTCAGCCTTTCCTGCTTTTCAGAATTGTGGTTTAGGGGGAGAGACCCACAAATCTCTGAATTTTGCAAAGAAGAGCCCTCTTGGCAAGGAGCTGGACTGCTCTGATGTACATCCTCCCAGTAAAGAGAGGCTAACCAGACCGTGTTTTCAGATGTAGGTATTTTGAAAGGAAGGCAACTGGGTGCCTATGCCGGTTGAACATGGAGGCATCTAGGGAGGCCAGCTCTGAAATGACTTTGTTGGAATTAAGGCCTTAATTCCAGCAAAGGAATAGCTAGAATCTTAGGGCTGGGTCAGTACTTGAATGGCTATGAATCTCAGTGCATACTCAAGTGTGTAAGAAACATACAGTTCTTCATTTTTCTGAAGTTCAATGTAATTGATATTACTCTGGCATGGCAAAAAACTTATCTCACTTGATTCGCAGAGTCCTTCCAGCCCCCCACCACTTTTGCCCAGAACTGTGGCAAAGCTCCAGAGGTTGGTTGTGGTCAAGACTTTGCCGGGCCCATCTTGGTCTTCCATCAGCCATTCATACAGGCTGTTGCTTTAGAGCCCGTGGTCCACTTGCTACTTCCACTTGCTCATGGCGTACCTCCGCACGCCATGAGGATCTCAGCAAGGCTGCTGCATGTCTCAGTGTAGCAGGACGTTTTTGCGATTTTCCTCTTTCCTTAGGGTTCTGAGATAGAGTGCAGATCCTCTCTGTTCTTGGGCCTCTCAAATGTTTTTGGAGATGTGGAGGTCTCTCTGTATGGAAAACAGAACTCAGAATATTTCTCTCTAGCACCCAAATCTCTTTCTCCTCTATTTTCCTCAAAGCTAGGGAAAGACTTCTCTTTTCAAATTCTATTTCTTCCCAATATTTTTACTACACCCAGAATCCTCCGCATTTGTCTGAGAACTCAAGCTTTTGGAAGGTATGGCCAGGTGTATACTGTTAGGCTCTTTCTGCTTTATATCTGCCACATCTTCTCCTAAAGTAATAAACGTTGACTTGACTCACTGGAGGGAGGGAGAGAGGAAACATCTCAAAGCTAACATCTCAAAACTACCATCCTTCTGGTTTTTAATAATAATGGGCTTTGAAGGCCAGATGGTGAGATTTGTAGTCAGATCCATAGGTTGCGGGAAGTTTTTGAATGGAGCGTGACATGCTAGAATCTCTGAACAAGGAAGGTAAGCCCAAAAGATGTATGGAGTTAAGTTTGGAGCAGTATGAGATTAAAGCTTTAGAAGACTATTACAAAAGCCCAGCAAGAGATAGAAATTTTGATTCTAAAATGCCACTGATTATACAATATATCACTTTAATAGAAAATTTTAGAGTTAAAAATTACAATATGCCTCCATTAGAAGTTGTATCTGTATTTATGAAGCAAAGTATGCATTACAGGGAAGCCAGTGAATCTTAATGTTCAGGACCCTTCATTGTATAGGCTTCTTCCAAGGTCCTGCTGTATCTAAATTTGTACCCATAATATTATACTAATTTTCCTTCAATTTTGTAAACATCAAGAACCTGAACTTGGGTCCATACCTGATGATAAGTGAAAAAGTGTATTGTAGAAGTGAATTTAAATGATGGATATTAATCATCTGCAGTGTTTTATGTCTTGAGACAAACACAAAGATGACATGATATTATCACTGCTGTTAAGAAGACATCAATGAATGATGGCAGCAAGGAAGTAAAGACAAACATTTCTTGGGGGTGAGTCTGTAGGACCTGGAAACATATCGGATGTGACAGGACACAAGGAGCTGAAGTGAAGCCAGTCATCTGAACCCCTGAGAAGCAGAGAATACTGGGGCTATGAGAGATAGAAGAAGGGAAAGAACTGTGCTGGGGTGTTTGTTGAGGAAGGATGATGAACTAACTTGCACATAGCAAGTCATCTACCAATATACCTTCCAACAGATGGAAATGTGTATCTAGGGCTCTGGGGACTCTCTGAGGGTAAAGATAGAGATCTGGGTATCTTTAGTTGTAATAATCGAAGCCATGGAAATGAATGAGTTCCTAGGAGGAGATTACAGAGAGAAGAAGAAGAAGAAAGGCAGGATGGTCAAGGGTAGGTGTGGCTACTGTGGAGTGACAAAGTGGCTTGAACTTGGATGATGAATTTGATCATGATGATGGCAGGAGACGAACTGAGACACAAACTCTGATCCAGATGCTGAAGTGGGGAAGGAAGGATGGCCAGGAAGCAGTAAGCAACTAACTGTAAAAAGGAAGTGGATGGTAGAATGGGTGGATGCCATGGATTTTCAAAAAGGAGAGGTTGTTTAGTCAAGTTGGAGGTAACAGGATAGTCGGAAGGATGCTGAGGCTTAGGAATGGACAGAGGGAGAGTTGAGGAAGGAAGCTCTATGGGAGTTAGACTGAGAGGTTTTGTCTGTAGTGGGGGAGTGGCTTTGTTGGTTAGATGGAGTTAGCTGTGATGTCAAAATATAACCGCCTATGGTGTTCCGATTTGAGTGTTGGTGCCAAGTAGTTCAGTCTTGCTAACTCAACTGTCCTAGTAGCTGACTCAGCCTAATTATAAGGGGAGATGGTGGGAGGCTTATATTCTGCATTTGTTCAGTGGTTTATAAGCTCCATAATGCCTAACCCAGGGCTAGGAATGTAGTAGTTTTCAGCAAATATCTATTTCTCATGTTTTTCAGAGACCTGATTCTACAGTCTTTGTAGACTAATCAAAAGCCGATTTTTAATTACAGATCATGGCCCAAATGCAAACTAAAAATATAACGATTAGCATATTATCTGTGAGACCTAGATATATAATTATTAAAACGATGCAGGGTCCTTCAGGGTAGAGACTACATTTTGTTTGCCTTTATATTTCTCAATATCTCTCATGATGCTTAATGCATAATCAGCATTCCATAAACTTGTGGTGAATGAACTATTGTATGGTGCAAGGTATAACATGAATTTTAAATGAATTAAAATACCTGACAATTTTTTTAATTGAAAATATTTCTCTGGGGTCAATAATACAGCTTTTACAGTAGATATATCTCTTGTGTCCATATCCAGCTTTCTTTGATGGCTTACTGTATTATCACCATAAAGATGGCCCCCCGCATCTGTGTCTGCTGGGGACACTGACATATTTCTGTAGCAGGGTCCAGGCTTCTTTGTTAAATCATTATTTAAGGGTATTTGTTCCCATTTCATTCATCTGAATTCGTGGCTATGGCAATAAACCAGATAAACCTTTGAGGCTTCAACTTGGGTTGCTCTAAGAATTATCCCCGTGGAGCCTCTGTTTCCGGTGATCTGTAAAATGCGGGTAATGATTCATCTACATTGGCATTGGGGGGAGGATTATATGAGATAACGTTTATATAGGGATGACGGTTGTACTGGGAACAGTAGACATAAAATAAATGTTTCTTTACTTTTCTTCCTTCTCACAGAGACTCACAGAATACTTGGAGAAAAACCCAAATATCACAGTAGTAGAGGCTGACAGATTGTATAACTGAGATCGAGAATCTACTGTGTCGAGGGTCAACTTACTGTCTCTCAGAGGCCCCCTTGTTAGGGCTCTTGTGTGCAGTGTCTCCCCAGATTTGGTGCTCTTCATTTTAGGGTTGACCTTTACATTCTCTTTGCCCTAAATTCTTTAACTCACAAATGACTTTCTGGGGGGGAGAGCATTGTGTTTCTTTTGTCAATTGCCTTGAGTGAGGTAGAGGATAAGTAGTGTTGGTATTCAGTGCCCAGGTCACACCAGATGCTAAGTATTTTGAGTATCACAGCTGGAGATAGGCAAACATATGTGTTCCTTTTATCCCTACAGTGAGCACTAGATACTGGTAGCAGGAGATAATACTCCTGTTTTAGATGAAAATTGAGACACACAGGAAAAGTGTCTTGATCCAACTCATATGGCCACTGAAGCCCACTGGCATGAAGGACAGGACATTTGTTATAATGCCCTTTGAAGAAACTTCTGGAATATTTAACACTTCTCTAGAGGATTTGTTTATGGCCTATTCAGTCAAGAATCCATTTATCTTTGGAGAATGATGTAGATTACATAGAAAGTCCAGAACTCTTGATTAAGAAGAATCTCTTTTTCAGATTTTGCTGGAGAACACAGGGGTTATTGCAATTGCTATAATTAAAAAAAAAAAAAAGTTTTTGTCTGCCAGTTTTTCATTTCTTCCCTACAAGGCATTTATGTCCTGAGGCATGCATCTTCTGAAAAGAAAACTTTTATTTATTTATTTTTCCACAGCTACATTCCATGCCAACATCCATTCTGAGGTGGTAAATTTCAATGTCAAGGATTAACTTGAGTTACATAGTGAATGCAAGTTCACCATATAGTTTTTGGAAAGGTCTGATGATAGCAATGATGTCTTCACATGAGAAATAAAATATTTTTCTATCTATCATGTGTCTATTAATATCTTTGACGTTATAGGTGAATGCTGACTCTGAAAAGGCCAGTCTCTGTAGGTTCTCTCCATGTTGCTATATTTTTGGGTGATAAGTAATATTTTCAGGATCACATTCCATTGAGATAAGTTTAAACTAACTTAGTAGATTTGTCTTGATTTGATATTACCTTATAATTTAGAGAAAAATGCAGGTTTCACTTTTGTAAGGCATATACATGCCCTACATTTTAAAACAAATCATTTATCTTGATATTTTTCAGACTAACTTTGTATTAGCACTGGGAGAAAATGAATGATGATTTGACTATTTGCCAGTGATAACTGAAACATATCCTGTGTACTCCAGTGCAGATAAAATGTTATAGGGACTTATTTTATTTTATTTTTTTTGCTTTACTATATATATATATATATATATATATATATATTTTTTTTTTTTTTTTTTTTTGTGGTACGTGGGCCTCTCACTGTTGTGGCCTCTCCCATTGCGGAGCGCAGGCTCCGGACGCGCAGGCTCAGCGGCCATGGCTCACGGGCCCAGCCGCTCTGCAGCATGTGGAATCTTCCCGGACCGGGGCACGAACCCGTGTCCCCTGCATCGGCAGGCGGACTCTCAACCACTGCGCCACCAGGGAAGCCCTGCTTTACTATATTAAGAGGAAAACCACCTTCTCTTAAAATAAGAGGTACTTAAGTGGATTGATGGATGTCTGCCTAAAGTGTTTAAATTACCAAAAACATACCTGAATAAATAAATGAGAATACTCATTTAGAGGCAAAGCAACAGTTTCAGGACTGAATTCAAGTTTGTCTTTGTTTAAGGGGAAGAACCTGGGTGCAGAGTTAAATTCCTGCAGGTCCTGTGCTGTTTGTTCACAAACGGCATCTCTTCTGACTGGTTGCTGCATCTGCTCTGATTCACCCGTATCCATGCCATACTGACTGGTAAATATTGTGCATATCAACACTGGTTATACTGACCTAGGCTAATAAAATCCTTGCTTGGCCACCTAGTAGCTGGGTAACCACATGTTTGTTAAGTAACCTCTCTGAGCCTTGTTTGACTCATCAGTAAAATGGCATAATAGGAATGTTGGAAAGATGCAATTAGTTATTGTGTGTAAATGCTTACCATCTTCTCTGATAAATAGTAGGTGCTTAATGAATATTAGTCCCCGTCTACCATTCCCTTTGTTTTCCTGACTTTGCCAAGAATCCCTGTCCTTCCTTACCCCAGTAGTCAGAGAATCACAGGACCTCAGAGATTGGAGGGAATGCTGGGGTCATTATGTCCAATAGTCCTTTAAGCTCAGGGATCTGTTTCATTGGTAAAAGTTTTGACCGTAAGTCAGACCATTGTTGCTGGCTTCCTTTTCTGCCTGTGTGCATTTCTAATACAAGATGTGTACTTGTTTTGTGTATACTTTGTCCTGTGTTTGTTTGGATATTCATTGCATCATTAATCCAGTCAATCGACTTCCAAATCTCTGTCACCATTAGACACAAGAAAAATGGAATGAAAGGTGGTGGAAGGATCAAAATGAATTTATTCCTGTTACTGAGGAGAACCCTCCACATGGATCTTCTATGGAAAGAGGGTCCATAGCATTATTTCAAGTGACAGTGCAAAGTTTTTAAAACAATCCTTTTGGCTATATATCCTTCTAAGAAGAACCTTTCTGTTCTATAGCTAAGTTTTATGATAGGGAAAGTGTTTCTTTTTTGAGTTTCAGCTTCCAGATAGATAACCTGGCAACTCCTTGGCAACACATATTGTAAGGTTTAAGTTACTCTTTTTCCATTCTTAACTAGTACCTCATGAAACAGTGCTACACAAATGAATCTAGGGACCTTAAATTTATATCTACATATCTATATAAATCCTACCTTTGAAGTTTAATAAAGCTTAATTTTAGCATTTGTCTTAGAGTAAGTAGTCTAAAAATTTCATCATGAAATCTGAAGCCATCAAAAGTAGAGATGACTGGAGATCCAAGCCAGGATTAGGTTTGTTTATGTAAACCCCAAATATGTCAGTATTTAGAGTTAGCGGTACTATAGGTACAGGTTTAATGAAAATGTGTGATAAATACTTGGATTTTAGTAATTTCATTTGTCCATGCATCTATTTGTGTTTCAGTTTTAAAATATGATTCTGCCTAATTTAAGTGGAAATATATTATGCTTTGCTGCTCCCGTGCACATGTCTCTCTACTGCTATAGCTCACTCACCACGTCTCCCACAAAGCCTCTCCCTCACAGTCCGTTTTGAGTCCATCTTGCTCTCTAAAAACCCCTGCAAGGACCAGCCTGTTGTATACCCAGCCATTGCGCAAGGATTGCGGTAGTTGAGATTTTATATTGCTTATTTTTTCCTGGTTATTCAAGTTAGTAAATATGTTTCTCATTTTCTTCAAAGTAAAACAGAACTGTAAACTGTCTGAGGGAAAGAGCTATATGGCCTATTGTCTGTATTTCCCATTCAGTCCAGCATCAGTATACTCAATACCTGTTGATTGGTGTATCTTGTCCACACCCTGGGTGGGAACTAAATAACCATGGAGGTGTTTAGGGAATCATCTTCCTATTACTTTACAGTTCATGTTTAGCTGCTTTATTGGTGGGATTTATTTATTTCACCTATCTGTTTATTTCCTTCATCTAATCCAGAGCCTCGGGGTTTGTTCTCCATGCCGTGTGTCCCACCTCTGTCTTGGGTCTGCTGTAAGAGGGTGGATTGGAGTACTGAGGGTGGACATAGCGACAGCATTGTCAGAAATAAACAGGAAGTCTGTGCCTCATCCTAATCCAGACACACATCACCAAACACAGACTCAGCAGGAAGCCAAGCTTTCCAATAAAGCCAGTAAACCACTGAAGAGGGAGGCATCAGAAATCACCCCAAATTGACTTGGCGCTTGACACCTGGGACTGCCTCGGCTGTGAATGGAGAACTCTTGTAGATGAAAGCAGGGGGGTGTAGGCAGCAGATGTATTTCATCCTTACCATCCTTTACAGAATCCTTGTGAAATGGTTGACCTTAGAGAGGACTCTTGATGATTATGCCTAAGTGTTTTCAACCTGTTGTTCCTGTTTACACTCATCCTTTATGGATTCCTTCGGGGAGAAGCGTTTTAAAGAAATACAAAAAGCTTTCCACCCCGGGGACCCTCCAAAGGTGGCAGCTTAGGCAGATAGCTTTCATGGCTCTGTTTGTTATTTTCTTTCCAGGATAAAATATTTCTTCTTCCCCCCTAGTGTCTGGATTTTGTGATCTGGGACATGCTTGGATTTCACAGTTTGAACATTTAAAAATAATTATTTGGGGATATTCTGCTTTTTTATCTGTGGGAAGGCTGGGGAATCTGGAGTTACTTGTGTAGCTTCTTAAAAGCCCAGCTTTGCCGAAGTGCTGTTTTTTAAACTATCGTAAGTCAAATTTATCATGGGGATAATGTAATAAAGACAAATATTCAACCAATAATGAAAAGCTAAGTAAACGGGTATGTTTAAGCTCTATTATATGCAGGGGAGTACATTAAGGCAGATCTAAGAGACACTTTAATGGATTTAACATTAGCAATCAGACCTGGACTCGGTATAAATCAAACACCATTGCATTTCAGCCTAATGCACACCCACTCATTCATTAGCACTATTCAACGCAGATTATAAATATTAGCGGAGAAACCTTCAGTTCTTGAGATTCTTTCCACAGACACAGCAATAATTGAACAATAATGATGACAATTTTATTTTTATGAATCGCTATGGCTTACTTTTATTGATTTGCTCTTGGGCCTGGAGAAAGCGTCTTCAGCCAGGATACAACAGGAAATGGTTATAGCATTATCAGATAGGCCGTAAAGAAATAAATAAAGGGGCGTAGGAATGATGGTGGGACTCAGCAAGTTGCTGATAGAAGCAAGAATTACTCCCCTCCCTCCCCCCCAACAAAAGAGCAACTTATGTCACCTCCTTCCTCCCCACTCCTCATTCCCAATTCAGTGCAGGGAAGATACTCCCTGGCTGTAAATGTGCATTAACTTGGGAGCTGAACATTTTGGGGTCCTTGGTATCAGCTAGAGGGAAATGAAGAAGATGGGAATAAACGAGCCTGTTGAGGCATTGCATAGAAAGGAGGGTGAGACCCTGCGGGAATACAGCCTTTCACTGCCTCCTTTGATGGTCTACAGCTTCTTAATAACAAAGGCAACACAGCCTTCTGAAATATTCCATCCATGCCTCTGAAAAGGCGCTGAAATCGCACTGCCTGTGTCTTCTCCCGGGCACAAGATGTACTGGTGTTTTCAGCCAGTTCGCCTTGCCCTCTAGTTCACAGTGGTAATGAATTGAACATCCTGGGGTATCAGTAAGAAGAAAACATGGATCTGGATCAGCACATGTGTTCTGCAGCTGCCTTTGTTTTTCTTCCCCTGTCTCAGTGACAGATTCCAGAGCTTTTATCTCACACTCATGCCCTCCCATCCACCGTGACAAACTGGATTTGTACTTCTGTTTATTTGCTGGATTGAGACCTCACCATGACTTTTAGTGAAAGGAACAAGAACAAACACGTCTTTGAGAGTCTGTGAGTCCTCTGCAATTCCGTGCAGTGAAGCAGACTGCCAGGTCCAGCCGTGACAGGGGCAGTGACAAGAGAAATCTGTCTTTTTGCGCTTACTTCCCCTTCCAAGGGCATTTTCCTCCCTGGCCAAAAAATTTCAGGCCAGTTTATAGTGGAGGTGTGGACAAGCTGATGTCTTAGGGCTTGTACGTTTGCGGGTACTATGAGTCACTGTGTCCCCATCTGTTTGTCACTCTTGATTGGAAGAACAGGATGCCGAGTTGCCCCACACTTAGAGGAGCAACTCGGACTGTAATGACAGCTGCTACCACCCCTCACTCTAGTTCATTCTTTTTTTTTTTTTTTTTTTTTTGTGGTATGCGGGCCTCTCACTGTTGTGGCCTCTCCCGTTGCGGAGCACAGGCTCTGGATGCACAGGCTCAGCGGCCATGGCTCATGGGCCCAGCCGCTCTGCGGCACGTGGGATCTTCCCGGACCGGGGCACGAACCCGTGTCCCCTGCATCAGCAGGCGGATTCTCAACCACTGCGCCACCAGGGAAGCCCCTCTAGTTCATTCTTTATGCCGCCTTTTTGACCCCATCTTTCAGCAAACCTACCTGGGAAATTTAACTCTGCTCTTTCCCCAGAAAATAAGTTCTTTTGACTTTAAAGTTAATTAAACCATAGTTACAAGTTAATCCTTAAGGAATTCATAGATGAAAAGGATGCATTAAAGAATTCTTAGTTATTGGTCACACATTGAGCTATTAGGTAAGAACTGGGAAAGACCTCAGATCTGGTAGCGTTAGAAAAAAAAATCCATGAAAGTTCAGTTCTCTATTTTGTGGTTATTGGAGAAAAGGAAGGTGGAGGTATCTTCTTGGCTTGTATTTAGATGGAGGATATTGTGTCTTGAAAGGAAAAAAAAAAACCCCACACAGTAAACCAGATATACTGCAGCAGCCATAACTTGGGTCGAACCTGGCCACACTTTGGTGGTGATTCACAAAGCTCTCTGATGCACACGAGTTCGATGAGTGCGTTGGTTTCTAAAAGGACATACAGGGGTAGTGATGGCCATGACCAGTTCCAGGAGGGTGACCGAGAAAGTGGTTATTGGGCCCTTGCCAATGGAAAGAACAGGACTCTCTGAAATGGAGGATGCTGTCTCCCTCCCCCAAGTGTGTTGATAAAACATGGAGAGCCAGGCATCTGTTCTTTAGTAGAGTAACTCATAAACAATACTTACTGAGAGCCTACTATGAGCCTGGTGCTCTGCTAGGCACTGAACAAGTGACAATGAGGCAGACGTGCTCACTGCCCTCAAGGAGCTTGCCCATCCTAAGGGGAGCCAGTTATACAAATTAATAAAGTCATTTCAGATAGTGATATTGGTAGAAAACTATGTGCTAGAGATGTGGAAGAGACTAAATAGGAGAGGTAGTTTTCCAGAGGGCAAAGGCCTTATCATTCCAAGTAAGAAATAAGGATTTCTTCTAAGAAAGAGAGAGGAACCACTGACATGGTCTTGTAATTTGCACTTTACACAGATCCTCAGGGCTGCTGTGTGGGAAATCTGCCAAGGTTTAAGCAGCCTTTGCAATGGCTCGGTCCCGATTAATGGGAGAATGAAAGATACTCCCATTCTGGATGCAAATGGATCTCTTGTTGCTGAAGTTCAAAGAAGAAAACTGACCAGCTTGGGGACGGAAATGGTGTTTTCATTTCTGATTGTCAGTTGTGTCTTTGGGAGAAAAAGGAGGTTCTAGGAAGTGAATGGCTGGATGTAGAAATGTGATTTTAACAGCTCAATTCAATTTTCTCTGTAATGCTTGCAGAAAATTAAAAACTAAGCTTCAGGACAGAGTTTCAGAAATGTTCTGTATGTATTTAAGCCTTTGTTTTTGACCGTGGCAGGGTGGAGCGGGCAGCTGTGCTAGTGCGGCTGTCGCTAATGGCAGGGTTCAATGAAGAATATATAATAACTAGCATATGACTTATACATAGTAGGAGTTCAGTGCACATTTGCTAGATGGGTGAAATCTGGATATTTAACCAAGAACAGAAGTTTATGGAAAGGCAAAGAAGACTTAGAAGCAAGTTCAGAGCCTTCCAAAAGGGCTGGTAGTGTCCCCAAATGGGACAGATCCTAGTCAGCTAATTACGGCCTCCTTTGATAACACTGAAAACGTGTGTGTGTGTGTTAATGATAGAAAAGTTTCCGGTACTCAGAAGACCTGGACAGAAAACATCAGGCATGCTGGCCTCCCCACAAAGGGAGCAAGCCTGGATTTGGGAAACCATGAGCAGTAATTGCCTCCTAAACAAGGGAGGGATTGTGTGACCTGATGGGGCTTCGCCCTGCCAGCGTACTATCCTTGTCTGGTGGTGTGGCATCTCCTGAGTACCTTCTCAGTCTTCAGTCTTTCAGGCTGTGAAAGTGGCCATCAAGATCAGAGAATACAAGTGAGACAGGCACCACGAATGCCTTGGCCACTGAGTTATGGAATGAAAACATTTAGTGTGCTCGGACAGGAGACGTGAACAGTCAGGGAGGGGAAGTCCAGGAGTCTTTCTTTTCCTTCTCCAGGCCAAACCTAGCGGTAAAACCAATTTGTTTTCCCAGTGGTAAGAGCTTCCCAGTGACAAAGGATGTTATGATTTTACTGTATTTCCCAAATTTTCTTGGTTGAATGAGTGTGTCTCTTATGTCATTGTAAGGTGGAGAAGTGAAGTTTGCTTTCACAAATTGGGTAGTGGGGCTTTTGAAAACAAAATTGTCATGCAATGTATTTCCTTCAGTAAGTATATTTCCCCCCTTCCCCTGCCATTCTATCGCAGATTCTAAGGCTTGGGGGAACACCAGCAAGAACGTCTGTCCCTCCAGACCAGATTTTTTGTGTAGGCCATCAGGGGTAGTGGCAGTGGCCAGGTGCCTTCAGAGAGCTGTGGACAGAGGATTTCCAGAAGGAGGGTGGAGTGGAAAAAGTGCAGACAGGCCTGGTCCTGACCACATGGTGCAGCGATTCGAGAAGACCATCTGTACAGCACGGAGTGTCAATAGGACAGCAGCGCTGAGTGTGAAGAGGGAACACAGAGAAGCCAGCGATGGGAGGATGAGTAAGGAAGCCCAAAACCTGTGGGGACTGCATGGAAATTCAGGCAAAGTGACTTGGTGTAAGCCCAACTGTGCTGAGGTCTTGGGGCCTGAGAGGCCCATGGAGGCCTGAATTTATGGGAGGTTGCTGAGTGTTATACTGAGGCCTTAAGGGCACATCAGGGCAAGAAACCCACGAGACTGTTATAGTGGTTTTAGAGCGGATAGGAACCCTAGTAAAAAGGAACCTCGTTTACTAGATGAGGAAAGTAGAATACAGAGGTTCAGTGATGAGCCCAGGCCCATCCCTTCTGTCACCCCACACGTTCATCAGATGCCTTAGTTCTAAGGGACAATTGCCCTGTGTAAATCCTTACTACATAAAGTACCTTGGTCTCCCAGATGCTCATGAACACGCAATCCAGAACCTTCTTCAAAAATATAATAGTTGCTTCACAGGAAACAAATATTAGGAATCAGACGGACTGAAATCCATAGGCCCCAAGACAACTCTCTTAGAGGATAGAATTCTAAGGTATTAGGTAATGACTGTATCCTGTTCTTGCCAGCAGTGTATATTTTTACTTTCTTTGCATTGTGTAACTGTTTTTTTCTTTTTAAACAAAACAAAAATATCAGAAGATTCCTGCAGTAAATAGAAAACTGTCTTAAACTGGCCTAAACATTAAGAACATTAAAAAAAATTTCATAACAGGGAGGGTAAGCAACAGGCCTTCCATTATCAGTGGGCTCATTGTTATCAATAATAGTGAGGTCAGGGCCTCCTTACTGTCAGGCTGGCTTCCTCATTGTTGCAAGATGGCTGCAGCAGGTCCAGATGTCACATCCAAAATTCTCTTCTGGTATCCCTCTTTTTAGGAGTTAGAAAACTCTTTCCCAGATACTTTGCCTAACTATTTGTGTAAGTCAGCTATTGCCACAATAATACTGAGTAACAAAGTATCCCAACATTTGTAGTAAAGAAAAAGTATATATATTCATACATAGTGCAACTGTGGTTTGGCTCTTGTAGGCTGGGCAGATCTGCTTTAATCTGCAGGGCCTTCTGGAAATAGCTCTAGGCTGAGGGTTGGCTTCAGGTCTGCTTCACAGGTGTTTGTTTTGGGGCATGGACTGAAGGACAGTTACTGCTAAAGACACATCTCTTCTGATGGTGGATGATCTTGAGAGCAAGAGCCAAGTCACACTGTATGCACATTTAAGTCCTGTGGCTCACCATCTACTAAATCCCACTGGCCAAAGCAAGTTCTATAGGCAAGGCCCACACCAACAGGTTGGAGACGTAAACACTCACAGTAGGAAGAGTTGGGTAGTGATAATTAACTGAGCAATAATCCATATTATTGCACTCCCTCCTCCCAAAGCTGATTTTGTCTCATGGGACTAAGACAGAATTTCAGCTTTCTTTTTTTATTCTTTATAAGTTTATTTATTTATTTACATTTTAGTTTTGGCTGCATTGGGTCTTCGTTGCTGCGTGTGGGCTTTCTCTAGTTGTGGTGAGCGGGGGCTACTCTTCATTGCGGTGTGAGGGCTTCTCATTGCGGTGGCTTCTCTTGTTGCGGAGCACAGGCTCTAGGCGTGTGGGCTTCAGTAGTTGTGCCATGTGGGCTCGATAGTTGTGGCTTGCAGGCTCTGGAGCGCAGGCTCAATAGTTGTGGCATGTGAGATTTTCCTAGACCAGGGTTCTAACTCGTGTCCCCTGTATTGGCAGGCAGATTCTTAACCACTGTGCCACCAGGGAAGTCCCTCTACTTTCTAAATTAATTGCTGAAGAGGGGAATGAATATTACCAATCATGCTTAAACTAATCACCCTGGGTTGTTGGGAGTCAACCCTTATGACCACTAGGGGAATCTAGTGGTAATGTGCTAGGCACGAGCAGTCCATCAATATAATTCATCCATCATACAGAGACTCACAGTAAATAGAAACACAGGCACAGAGACTCAGTGGTAGCTGGCATTCATTGTGTGTCCTGTGGAAGGACTGAAAGTGTTGAGACATGGAAATCCTCAGGGTCTGCTTGAATCTCCCCTATCTCTGGCCCCAGTCCCGAGTTCCTTGCTTTACCTCTGTATCTTTTCTGGCCTTCCCTTCTCTTGTTCTCCATTATTCTATCACTTCCCACCTTCCTTTTGGGTCCATAATGTGCTTTTGACCATGGAACCAAAGGAGTGATCCTGAGAGGGGAGATTCTATAATAACTGTAGTTAATGATAATTAACATTTTCACTGTTTTTTAAGTGCCAAGGACTGTACGGATATTTTTATACATATGGCCTTTACTTTTCACAATGACCTAATGAGATGGCTGCTATTATTACTGTCATTTTACATATGGGGCCATTGATGCTTCAAGAGGTCAAAGAAAGTGTCCAAGGTTACAAAATGAATAAAGGGTTGAGTTGGGATTCTAATGCAGGCGTGCCTTTCTCCAAAGTTATTCTCTTAACTTCTAAGCAAGTTTTCTATTAAGAATTTATAAATAAAAAGCATGTGAGAATAGTTTGAAGGTAGGAGAAATAATGTTCTTATTCAGAGAGTGAAGATCATAAAGTTTAGTGGTATTGTGTCTTTTTATTTTAAAGCATGGATATAGCAGAAGGCTTTAATTGAAAAAAATGTCAAAGTATTATTTTTATGGAGTTGTTAATTGTTTTATGGAGTAAGCTCATAAAAGTCATAGACCACAAAGCATAATTACAGAATGCACTTGACATCAATTATAGGAAGTATCGATTTCATTAACTCACATCTTGTCCAGAAGCTATAAATTATGGGAAATAGGGAATGTATGCATCTCTCCCTTCTGAGTGGCTAATCATATATCACTCACTACTGCGTTTAAGGGGATGGTGCTGAGATGTCATATACCATGTTACATGTCGCTCCCTTTAAGATTCAAGGAAACGTTTTTCTCTCAGAACTCACTCTTTGAAAGACCACAAAACTTTTGAACAATTTTGCTTTTGTCTTAAGAGGACCTGTTTTTCATATAACTTTGTGATGCTCAAAATGTCTTTCAGGGATCCGTGGGGGTCCCTGAGATCTATTCAAGGAGTCCCGGAGGTGAAAACTATGTTCTTCATAATACAAAGATGCCATTTGACTTTTGAACTCCCCCACTCTCATGAGTGTATGGTGGAGTTTTCCAGGGGCTGCACACATAGGGTATCACAACAGATTGGATGTAGAAACACATATGAGAATCCAGCTGTCTTCTATTAAGCCAGACATTAACAAGATTGGTAAAAATGTAAAGAGACTTTAACAAGATTGGTAAAAATGTAAAACCCAGTACCAGATTTACAGTCCACCTTCAGCATTTCACTGAGATCACAAGACATACATTTTGTCGATTAATATTTCCCCGTGCCTTATCTTATTTCCCTTGTAAATGATTTCATTACTTATTTATTTTCCACACTGCTCTACTGAGAAATGTTGAGTCACAGCTTCAGATAGGTTACTTGGGGCTGTCGGAAATGAAACTGTTGGTGGAAAGGATGGGTTAGTCTTAGAGCATGGTATGGGGATGCAATATTGAAGATTTTCATATAAATGTGCCCTCAAATTCAAATGCTGCATCTTCGAGACTGCAGGAAGGATCCTGCTGGTTATTGTGGAAACCATTGCCACTGTATCTAAATGGCGGGTACTTTCGTCCTGGAGTCTCTTCACTCTCTTTTCTCTAAATTTTGCGTATCCTTTTAAGGTACAGCCTCTCTCCTTCTCTCTAGCTCTCCTTTCCCAGTCCAGTAGAGTGCTTTTCCCCTTTCCTTTCTTCTGCTTTCCATTTATGTTCTCTATGACCTATTCTTAAAACATATTTTCTAATGCATTTCTTGAGTTCAGAATAAAAGGCTAGTACTCTCAGCATTACTTCATCTTCATTATTAGCCTCTTATAACTCTCTCTGATTTAAGGGTATTGTACAATACTTGAGCTCTCTGCTAATGTGCATTACATTGGCACTGCAATCAGCGCACATTTCAAGGGCTTCAGTCAACAATAGTACCCAAAGCTTTGAATTCAAAATAAGTATTATTTTTGCAAATTGATGTCTAAATAGAGAGGGGGATACGATGGCTCTGAAGCATGCAATAAGGCACACCCTTTAACTTTAGTATGATGTACAGATGACTAATATTGAGCATTAGTTCATCAATTGTTATAGTTTTAATTAATGAACTAACATTTTCTTTTTGACTGAACTTGAGAATAACTTATCGTCTGTCTCTCTCCTAGTTGAACTGAATTGTAAACCTTCAAAGGGGAAAATAAAGCTCTGGTAATGTTCCACTCCTGTGGCATTATCTCCAGTGTAATGGGTAGTTCATTTTGGGAAAGCTTTCTGCACTCTTTGTAGTGGGGTGGAGGTTGGTTAGAGTTGAATTCAGAGGGACTAAGAGCCAATTAGCCTTGAGGATACGGCACTAAAGTATGGATGAGTTTCTTGCTTTCCAAATGATGAGTTTCTCTCACTTATCTAAACTTATTTTGATAGTATATAGATGATATGAATGCTAACCTTTTTGAACACAGAATTCAGTGACATAGACCAACCACAATGAATTCATGCAAGCAGAGGCCTCTCTTGAGGCCATTTTTGTAAAGATGCAACAAGTCATAATGTGATGAAAAAGAGTAAGCTCTCTAACAGACAACAGAATAACTGTATTGTTTTAAGTTTCCTAACTGTAGTTATTAAGTATTTCTTAGAAAATGATCCCTTGACTTAACACTTACAACACCTACCAGAGAAGAGCTTTCAGACAGAGTGTACTTGTGGCATGGAGGAAAAAGTCCAAAAATTTGAGCTTGGTCTTTAAGGTCCTCTGTCTCCAACTTTCTAATCACATGGTACCACTTCATGCACTCTCTTCTATGACTTGCTTGTCTTTTTGTGTGAAATACCTCAGTTCTCTTCTCAGTCTCCCTGTTAATATAGAGTAGTGTAGTGGCTAAGAGCTCAAGTCCCAGAGTTTGGCATCTTTGGGTCTGAGTCCACTTACTGGTTACTTACGAGCCATGTGGGCTTGTCGCATGACCTCTTAAGACTAAGTTCATCATTAATAATATAGGAAAACAACAGGACAGATCTCTCAGGATTTTTAGCAGGATCGAATGACATGCTGTACATAAGTACTTAGCACCATGCCTGACATCTAATAAGCATTAAATAAGTGGGAAATATTATTATTTCTCCTTTAATATGTTAATTGAATTCAAACCTCTTCAGTGGGAACTTCCAGATCTCCTAAGTTGGAATTGATTTTTCATCCCCACTTCTCATGGGACACTTTTCTTGTTTTCCCAGTTTTCCTTGGATTGTGATGGCTTGTGTGCCTGCCTCATTCTTTGGAGGGTGTGTGCTTTCAGGACTGAATCTGTGCCTCACTTGCCTGAGAATTTCTCACTCACCTGAGAACACTCAGCAGGGTGCCTTGCCCAGGGGATGAACTAAAACACATTCCCTGTGTGCCCTCACACTGTCATTTGTGCATAAAATACAATCACTGCCCTCAAGAAACTTGCCATCTGTTAGGGGAGATAAAGCTAAAACACATTTACCACTTGAGAGAGGAGAGAACTCCATGAAAGCCTGCACTGTCAAGAAATGCTGTCTGGAGGAGGGGGAGCATCTGGAGGGTCTGGATGGACTAATCCAAAAGGGGATATATAGAGAGATATTTATGGAAGATGGACAATGTTGATTAGAGTCTCTTAGTGCTGATAAAATTTACATACAGTGAACTGCACGGGTCTTAAAGAGTACAGGTGGATGTTTTGATAAATGTATGTACCTGCCTGACTACCATCATTATAGAGATAAAAAAATATTTCCGTGTCGCAGAAAGTTTCCCTCCTGCTCAGCTCCAGTCATTTGCCCTCCCATAGCACTCAGTTTGCTGATTTCCATTTCCATAAACCAGTTTTTCTTGTTCTAGAAATAATATAGTTTCTGTGCGAGGGCTTTCTCTAGTTGCGGCGAGCGGGGGCCACTCTTCATCGCGGGCCTCTCAGTATCACGGCCTCTCCTGCTGTGGAGCACAGGCTCCAGACGCGCAGGCTCAGTAGTTGTGGCTCACGGGCCCAGTTGCTCCGCGGCATGTGGGATCTTCCCAGACCAGGGCTCGAACCTGTGTCCCCTGCATTAGCTGGCAGATTCTCGACCACTGCGCCACCAGGGAAGTCCCCTATGTATTCTTTTGAATCTAGCTTCTTTACTCATCATAATGTTTTTGAGATTTATCCATGTTGTTTGTCAGTAATTCATTTTTTTTTTTTAACTATTGAACAGTATTCCATTGTTGGAATATACCACGATTTTGTTTATTTTTTTCTGTTGATGTTTGGATCACTTTTAGTTTTTAACTATTATGAGTTATGAATAATAAACATTCTTTTCAAGTGTTTTTGTGGACATTTTCATTATTTTTAGGGAAATACTGGATATGCACATTTATAGGTGAGATGTGCATTTAACTTTGAGAGGCTGTCAACGTTTTGTTACGTGTTTGCACAATTAAACACCTCTGCTAGGAAATGAAGAGAAGAAAAAAAACCATTTGTAATTATTCCCATCTTTATCACTCTTGGTACTCTTCATTCATTCCTATAGATCTGAGTTTCCATTTGCTTTCATTTCTCTCCAAATAATTTTTTAAAACCCTTTCTTAGAATTTATTATTTCTGGTGATGAATGTCTTTAGTGTCATGAAGTATCATGAAATATCATACAGAATATTTTCACTTGATATCAAATTCTAGGTTGATAGATTTCCCTCTCCTGCCCTTATTCAGTAGCTAAAAAAAATTCTTTTGTTTTCTGGCCGCCACTGTTACCACTGAGAACTCAATATTCATTTTTATTATTGTTTTCCTGTATGTAACATGTCTTCTTTTCCCCTCTGAATGCTGTTATGATTCTTTTTACCTTTCATCTTCAACTGCTTAACTATGATGTTTCCAGATGTGGTTTAAAATTTTTTAAAAAAATTCTGCTTGGAAGTCCACAAAGTCTTGGAAGAGTAAGTTAATGTTCTTCCAGGCAATTAAGTTACTGGCTGATCCCCCTTGAACTTAGAGAGGCTTGGTTTTATTAAGGTGGGTATGTTTAATGTTGCTCTTAGTATTGATAGGGTGAATCCTTTAATTCAGAGATACATAACTTTAATCCTAAGATGTGTCCTTCTTGGGTTTCAATGGAAAGCCCAGGGTGTTTACCAAAACTCTCTAACTTGGAAACTCTCAAACTTCAAACTCTTCCTTCTCTACAGTGGGCAGCATCAAATATTTCTGCTCATCTCCCTCAGCCTTCCAGCTGTTGCTGTCTTCTGGGTTTCTGCAGTCTCCCTGTACAAATGTAGAAAAATCAGCCAACGATTTGAGGGGAGCGTATATATAGGATTTGGTGGGTCCTTCCTTGGACGCTTTCATTTTCTAGATTTCCTTTCTTAATCTCCAGCTACTATGGAGGCCCTGGACTCTGTTCTCAGACGCTTCAAGGCAGTAAGACTGCAGTTCTGCTTGAGTTGTACCTGTCAGCATCCCTTGGGCCGAGGAGCCCATTTAAGAGAAAAGCTGTAAAAGTGATGCTCTCACCTAGTTCACATCCTCCCTTTCCAAGGTTTGCTACCCTCCAGTTTATGTATACTTCTAGTTATGCTCCAGGGCCTTCAGATCGTTTTCTATTTGTAATAATTTGTCCGGAGATTTTAATTCTTAGCTGTTGGAGACTGATTCTGATACAGGCTACTGCTCCATGACTGAAACTGCAGCCTCCTGTGTTTCTCTCCCAGTAAGGCTCTCTGATTAGAGATGAGTTTTGTGTGGAGAAAAATCGGTTTGGCTATGTGGGCTGGAGTGTATAAGGCCTTAAAGGCTGGGTGATGGATATTTTATATGATGGAGTAGACAATAGGGAAAGGGTCGTGTCTGAATTATAGATAGCTTTTGTTTTTAAATATTAGAATGATGCTGACATTTATTATAATTCATGGAGAGAATTGACATGTATTCAAATGAATTGGTATGGTATTTTCATCATTTACATGAAGCAAATGTCAGAACAGAAGTAAGACCCTCAATTTATCCTTGTAATTATAAGTCCTTCCCTCCCCTTTCTCCCTGCTCTGTCTTTTCCCTCTCCCTTCCCCTCCTTCTCTGCTTCCTTGTCTCATCTTTTCTCTCTCTCTTCCCATTTTCTTTATTTTCTTCATCTTTGTGACTAATACGTGAAAAAGGCACCAGAGCTATTTGAATATATTTCAGCAGTTCACATTTGGTCTTCAGAAAGAGTCCAAAATATTTTACTTAGTAAAAGCATTTGTTTTTATTTTTTAAATTTTACTATTCCCAGGGCTTAGCAAAATATTAAAACCAGGGAAATATTAAATTATATTAATAATATATCATTTCAAAAAAAATTGCAAAGCACCTGCAATTACAATTTATAACTCTGTGTAACAACTTGGAAAAGTGTTCTTTTTTCTTTTTATATTAATTAATTTATTTTTTGGCTGCGTTGGGTCTTCGTGGCTGCTCGCGGGCTTCCTCTAGTTGCGTCGAGCGGGGGCTACTCTTCGTTGCGGTACCTGGGCTTCTCATTGCTGTGGCTTCTCTTGTTGCAGAGCACAGGCTCTAGGCACATGGGCTTCAGTAGTTGTGGCTCGCGGGCTCTAGAGCGCAGGCTCAGTAGTTGTAGCGCATGGGCTTAGTTACTCCGCCACATGTGGGACCTTCCCTGAACAACCCCTGCATTGGCAGGTGGATTCTTAACCACTATGCCACCAGGGAAGTCCTGGAAAAGTGGTTTTGATCAAAGCATGATACAAAATTTTATGTATAGTATAATGCAGACTGTGAAAATGTTATACACGACAAAGACTGGAAGGGAATACACAAAATGTTAATAGCTGTATGATGATAGGGTTAGGGATATTTATTTCCAAACTAGAGAATCTGACTCTCTTAAAATTCTTTTTTTGTTAGAGGAACTTCAATAGGAATACATGGGGCAGTATTCTGGGTCCTCCATTTAAACATCAGGATTTGGAGTTTAAATATTCCAGGATTCAGCAAGGTTACACCTTACAACCCACAATTTAAAAAATATCTATCAACCAGGGTCTCCTGGTGACGACTTCCTTTCCCTATGCTTGGAAAGCTTGAACCTGTCCCCTGGCTGATACAGGGTGCTGGTGTAATTCTGGTTATTTGTTGCCAACCTAGTGATGCTGAACAGGCAGGAGGTGGTGGCATCAGGATGTCTAGTAAAGCCTGAATCCTTTGATGTTTTTGGATGGAGAATCACAAAGTGCCGAGGGCACGGAGGCAAAAGAGGGGATGCAACCTCAGGATAGAGGGTGAAGTTTGCAACACGTGGCTGATGGATCCTGTCTATCCTCATGCTGTTCCTCCTCACTCTGACGCTTATGATGTGGTGCTGGGTGGAGAATGAGATCCGAGGACTGTGATGCGCTGTACTCACGGGTTTCTTGTGACGTCTATAATTTTTTTTTTTTTTGCGGTACGCGAGCCTCTCACTGTTGTGGCCTCTCCCGTTGCGGAGCACAGGCTCCGGACGCGCAGGCTCAGCGGCCATGGCTCACGGGCCCAGCCGCTCCGCGGCATGTGGGATCTTCCCGGACCGGGGCACAAACCCGTGTCCCCTGCATCGGCAGGCGGACTCTCAACCACTGCGCCACCAGGGAATCCCGTCTATAACTTTTGGTTAAAAAAAAAAAAATTATGTTGGTGGAGGGCATGTGACATCGTAATGCTCACAACTAGGGTTATCGTGACATTTCTAACCATATCTAAACTAGAACCTGTTTTAGAGCTGGTGGGGATGCTATTAGCTGGGGTAACAGGCACAAACGGGGATGTACCGGGCAAACCGAACCATAAGGTCAACCTACCTGTAACCCAGGTGGCTTTTGGGCTGCACTAGGATAGTAATGTCTTCCAAGTTGGTTTTTGTCTTCCTTTGACCCCAGATCTTGGACCATCACTCTAGGCCATCAATGAAGGAATAGGGTCCTGTCCCAGATGGCACTTCCTAACTCTGGCTTTCCTCTGAGTCACTGAGGATTTTGAGCAGGGGCTGGAATGAGTAACATGATGTTTCATGCAGAAATGTCTGGCCAAAGAATATAGGATGGACTAGAAGGGCAAGAATTGTGAGTCAGGGAACCCAAGGAAGAGGTGGCTGCAGTGAGTCATCTATTCTGTATAAACAGATAAAAAGCCCAGTTATCAGCACATCCTTTATGGAGGGAGGGATGATAGTATCCATGCTCTTCCATTGCCTGACACTGCCTAATTTGTAACCCAGTGTGCCTTTTAAACAATGCTTTTCTTTAATGGTACAGATTCATGGAGGACAAATTATTGTTTGCCTTCTTAATCATTTAGAACAACTGTTCTCCCCATGTGGTCTGCTGGCCTCTAGCAGCTTGATAAGGCTCTGAGTTGACCTAAGAGCTTAGGTTTATTGTGTCCATTTATCGCTAAGAGCCTGGCAATGTCACTGCTGTCACTTCTGGTGTGAAATGATAATTGGCTTTTAAGCACTGATAAAATGTAGACCAGGTATTTGTGTTTTGTTCAAGGTGTTCCTTTTATTATATAAGCCCTGGTAAATGTTTTCATGGTTGTTTTTTGTAGGTAGGTGTTCAGGGCAATCTTTTTCATGATGATATAGGCCAGTCAGTACTACTCTACTGAGGAAACTAGAGCCTGCAGCCTCTCAACTAGGAGAAAAATGAAAGTCTTCATCATTACCATTGTTTTGTATGAATATATGTGTTTGTAATGCTTCTTCTGAGGTTCTTGCAACATTTAGACCCATCATAATGCTGAACTAGCAAATATGTTTAAACAGTTTCTTTATACTTTTATAACATTTGTTGGAGGCGTGTGTTACATTCTGACTTCATCTCTTGCTAAACTGTGTGATTTTGGTCTTGATTTGGCCTCTTGGAGACTGTTTCACCATTATCAGTAAAATGAAGTAATTGACTAAATGACCCATCAAGCTACTTCTTGTTCTAAAATTCTAAGAGTTTCTTACTTGATTTGGGAATCATCCATACAGATGTGACAATAGAAGCCACAGGCTTGGATGAGTAACCATGGGAGCATGAGAACCAGAAAAAGTCTAGCTATTAGTTAGAAAAAGTGTGGTTTAATAATTGTGGTGACCATATTGTCCGACCCAAAATTTAGGGCCCAGAGACTAACAGGTACAAGTACTCTTAGAGCAATGATGGGACCAAACATCTTCAAAATCAAAGTTCTCCTGAAAAATCGGCACATATGAAAACTATAGATATGGAAAGTCCACTTAACTGGGCATTGGAAGAAGTAGGTTATGGTTCCCAATCTGTCACATTAACTCCCAGAGCTTCAGAGTTCTTGTTTGAAATAAAGGGAGTTGAAACAGAGGGCTATCAAGATCCTTTCCTGGCCCTAAACAGTGATTCTGAACTTCCCTGAAAGAAGAGCTTTATTCAGAGTTGTTTAAATCCCTGTGTTGTCCAAGAGAGAGTTAGGTTCCTGTGAGCCCCTGGTTCACATTTTTGTCAACCAATCAATTCACTTGTTTTGTGTGTGTTTCTGTTTAAAGACACCTTATTTAATACATAGTGTTGGTTTATTAACATTGAACTCATGACCAGTGTCACCATAACTCATGCTTGTATGGAGCCTCTCTAAAAAACGTATATCTCTGTAAGGCATATCACAGCCTTCCTGCCCTTAGGAACACTAGAAAGCACTTCAGCATCATGTTTGGGAGCCATTTTAAGCAGTGAAATCACCCCCCCCCCAAAAAAAAAAGTGCACAAAAATGAGAAAGATGTGACACTAAATAAACCGTGAAAAGGATAGCTGTTCACAGTAGGAGAGCTGAAAGAAGGCAAAGCCTCACCTTGTTCAGCCTCAGCTGGGAAACCGTGCACTGGGTGACTCAGATTTTCCTCCACTCTATGTATGACTGTGAATGACCACAAAAGTACCCTGAGTATTTATTTTGGGGTTACAAGTAAATTTTAGTGAGTAGGTGAATTCATAATGTGGAATCCGTGAATAATGAAAATTGCCTGTATTAATTAAGGACTTAGAGACTGTACAGACAAATGTGCACTTAATTAGGTATTCAGTGCCATTATTGGAGGATTAAAACCAACCAACTTTTATTAATTACCTACCAACTACCAGACATAGTGCTAGGCACTTCCATGTAATATCTCTTTTTAACATCAATCCTTGCAAGTAAGTAAAATGGAAACTCAGAGATTAAATTGACTTAAGTTCACACAGTTAATAAATACTTAACAACCCCAAGGGCCGTCTCTTTAGTTTGGGCAGCCGTGGGATGGATACTCAGATGGTTGCTATCACTTAACTCGCCTGAGTTTGGATTGGGTTGCGGGGGGAGGAGGCAGAAGGATAAACTCGGGCCTTAGCAGAGGTATCAGGATCCGGGGGTCTGAGCACTTCCAGGAGAGAGTGCGTTAAGTAGCACAGCGCTGTGATGGTGTGAGAAGCAAGTCAGCTGACCCTTAGCCTGGAGCCTGCGGGGCCTTCCCTCAGGCGCAGCCAGAAACAGAGGAAAGAACAGCGGGGGTCCTGACCCTTGACAGCCCAGCAAGGGGATGAGGGGCTTTGCAGTGACTTCTCTGTGATTTCTCCCTGCTGGCCCTCCCTCTTTTTTGGCCTTTCTCTCTCTGTGCTTGATTTAGATCTTAAGATTCTCATAGAGCATAGAGACCTAGGAAAAGATGATTATGTTTAGCGCATTCTGTGTGTTTTATGGAAGTGGGTTTTACCTCAATAGCTAAATTGTAAGGGTGCCAAAGTTCGGGGTCATGTGCTATCGTGCTATGTTTTTGTAGCCTTTATAATACCTGGCATGCTGTCAGGCATGCAGTAGATACTGTATTTGGTAAAACCAAGGTTGATTGCCTTCGTTTCTTGCTGGAGGTTTATGGCTGTGAAGTAGGTGTGATTTGGGAGTTTACATCATTGATTTTCAAAAGTGAGGACACTCTCTTCTTTGGTCACCTCCTAGCAGCCCGTCTCCTTCAACACTCACATTTGTCCCCGTGTGTTTCTCTCTTTCTGCCTCTGTGCCTCCATCCCCATGCTGGCGTTGACAGTGTCTTTCCAAAACATCAGTTCCCTTTGTCCCCTGATCCTGTTCTTGAACTGAACAAACCCCTCACAGGCGGGCCACGAGTCGAGTCACTTACCTCTGTCTGCAGAGGAGTTGATTTCCCCTGACAAGGTTTTGTCTGGTTTTCGTGGCACAGTTGGTGACAGCCCACGCATGTAGCAGTGTGTGACCAGGCTTCTTGCCTCAAACTGTGTAGTCGTCAGAACTGTCACAGTGTCAGGACAAGTTAATTCCACACCAGCAGAAGGGCAGGCTGTAATAATCCTGAGCCTCTGGAGAGGGGGGCTGTCAGGAGGTGTGTGAGCTGCAGCCGCCCAGCTGCCCTGCTCCGTGGGCAGAGATGCGTGCTGCCAGGCGGCCTGCTATTCCCAGGGAGCCGGATGGGAGCCGGCTTGGTGATTTCCTGTCGATCCTGTGCTGCTCTGGGTCCTGCTGGCTGTAATCTGGGAATGACAGTTTCAACAGGGACCGTTTGAAGCTTTAAAGAACCTACCTTTTCCTGGCAGAGGCTGAAAAGTGCTGTTGACCCTCCTATCTTAGTTCTTCTTTTTGCCACTGTGGCCAATGAGAATGATGATGGGGTAGGTGCATATTTGTGAGTTTCCCTGGAGACGGTCGGTCACTGAGGAGCTGTTGGCATTAAGGAGCGTTTTCTCCCGTGTTGTTTAAGAAATCCTTGGTTTCCTGTGCTGGGTGGGGGGCAGGGGCGCGAGTCTGTGTTTCTTAGAGATGCGAGAGCTAAGAGCTGACCCAGCGTATGAAGGGAGAACAAGTACTGCTGTGTGGGGTATTTCTCCACAGTGGAAGTTTGGGGGTGTGAAGGAGCAGTGCTGACGAGTATACAGACTGGGGGCTGTAGAAATTCACGGCTGCTCAGACACAAAGCACAGGTACTCAGTCAGCTGAAGTCGGAAGGCCTGGATTCCTGTTCAAGGAAGTCATAGTTACTTCTTAGATTAGGGCTTAACGATAAATGTGTGGTTTTTTTTTTAATTTTTTTTTTTAGAAAGGGGAAGAGTAAGAAGAAACACGGAGGACTTTGCTTGCAATTAGAGAATAGTGAAAACCAAAGATGACTTTTATTTTCTAATGGTATATATGACACCTGGGAATGTGTGATTCCTGTTAGAACATTTGCTTCTTTAGAGCTGCTGTAGTTTCTCCTGAAGTGATTTTAGGAACTGGTGAGTAAAGAGCAGTCTTTCTTCAGAAATGAAGAGTTGTCTTGTCGAAGACCTGGTGCCAGATTTACTGACTCAACCCAGCACCTACATAGACCAGCTCAGTTCAGAGGCATCTGGGAAAGCCTATAGATTGAGGTAGTGAAACAAGCATGGGATACATTATACCCTGTTGTTTCTACTAGTTCTTCTCTAAAAGGGAAAGCTACTCCAGAGGGAGATTCTAAAAGAAATTCACAGTGTAATCCTAAATGGTACCGAGGAGGAAGAAAAGTGAGAAGTGTCTAAGGAAACCAATATGACTGCTTGAGTTATTCTCCTAAAAAGCGAATCTGATCGCGTAACGTTATTGTTAACAGCTTATGAATTTCCGTGGGATGTTCTCTTACTTCTGTGCCTTTGACATGTTCTTTGTGTGTCAAACTTCACTCATCCTTTATGATTCAGATCAAGACTCCCCTTGTACACAAAACAGTCCCCACCAACCCGCAGTCATTTGAATGTGCCTTTTTCTATTTCTACCTTTTTCACTAGGCTGTGCCTTGCTGAGTTTAGGAACCATATAATATTGGTCATTTTATCTGCAGTGACTAGAAAGTGTCCAGCACAAAACAGATGCTAAATCAGTGGTTCAAGACTGAAGGAAGCATGCTCTTTGAGCTCCGGTGTGAGAAAGTCATGTCAACAGATGAAAGGTGGAGTTTAATCAGGGTGAATTTAAAAGGGTTGATATTTGCAGTAAAATGTATACATGTAATGGTATGAACTCTTAAGAATATTATTAGAATGAGTTCCTGCCTTCAGTAATATTTCTTACCGTAATGTAAGAAAAAAAAAAGTCCAGACATTTGAAGAATGCTATAGACAGTTAAAAAAATAGGACTTACCATCGACAAAGGAATGGATAAAATATATGTGATATATATATATATATAATGGAATATTACTCAGCCATAAAAAGAATGAAATAATGCCCTTTGCAGCAACATGGGTGGACCTAGAGATTATCATACTAAGCAAAGTAAGAAAGAGAAAGACAGATACCATATGATATCACTTATCTGTGGAATCTAAAACATAACACAAATGAACTTATCTATGAAACAAACAGGCTCACAGACATAGAGAACAGACTTGTGGTTGCCAGGGGGTTGAGGGAGGGATAGATTGAGAGTTTGGGACTAGCAGATGCCAACTATTTTATATATAGAATGGATAAACAACAAGATCCTATTGTATAGCATAGGGAACTATATTCAATACCCTGTGAGAAACCAAAATGGAAAAGAATATGAAAAAGAATATATATATATGTGTATATATATATATATATATATATATATATATATATATATATACACACACAACTGAATCACTTTGGTGTATGCCAGAAACTAAGACAACATTGTAAATCCACTATACTTAAATTTTTTTTTTTTAAAAAAGGAGGACTTAAAAAAGCTATGATGAACACATTGATTGGGACCAATGGCATGATGTTAGCCCATGGCGGGGAGCCAGCAGAGCTACCAGAACCTTGATTCTGTGTACTGTATCAGGGAGCGTGATCTACAAAGACCCACAGAGTCAAGAGGATATACAAGGTTATAAGAGAGGGTCTGGCTGCTTTCAATCAGTTCAAGTCTCTGGGGTCAGAACAGACGAAGTCCAGGATTATGAAATTAGTCGGTGATTGTGGCATCATATGGAAGACAAGCGTCCATAGTCTTGTTGAGTCATCCTTGTTTTGCAGATCAGCGCAATTTTCTCCAGTCTTCCTGTCGCTACTGTTAGCCTGTCTCTCTTTCCCAGTCGGCCATTCACCTCCCAGATTACTGAAGAGCTGAAGCCCTCTCTCTGTCTCTGGAGATGGTTGCTTTTCCTGTGTAGTCTTTGCAGGGACACCAGAGTGGTACAGATTTGATCCTGTCACTCCTTTGTCAAGGCCGCTGCTGAGGCTTTCCATTTCACCATTTCTTGTGGCTATTTGCCCTGTCCCTCATCATTCTTTCCAGGGTTGACTCTCTCCATCCCCTCCCTCCTCCGGAGGTTCCAGCCCTACTCCCCAGCTTCTCAAGTATGTGTAATTTTCTCTGATTTTTTTGCATGTGTTATATGAACTTATTCAAAAATATATTTGCTGAGCCTGGCCCTGTGTTAGGTGTTGGGGGATATAAAGGAGAATGAAAACAAAGAGTTGTGGTCTTTATGAGGGGCGATGGTAATTACTCAAATAACTATTAAATAATCAAACTATAACATTATGACAGGGTTAAGGAGCGAGATGGTGTCAGCCAGGTCAAAGGCTTCCCTGGTAAAGGGATGAGGGTGAATAGGCATTAAACAGGGGAAGAAGAGGAAGGAAGCGATCCCCAGCATAGGAAGGAACAAGATTTACAAAGCCCTGTTCAGCAAGGGAATCCCGTAGTGATGATGAACAGACAGGAAGTCAGCGTGGCTGGAAAGGGCAGGGCTGGGTCAGATTGTGCTCAGCTTTGTAGGCTTTGAAAAGGAATATTTGTCTTTGTGCTAAAGGTAGTTGAGAGTCACTGAAGCATTTCAAGCAGGGGCAGCAGGATAAAACATCTGGACAGGATGCTTTTGTCTGCAGAGTGAATTGGGAGAGGGAGGCTGACAGGATGTGGGGAATGCATGTGCGGGGGGCGGGTAGTTGGAGTGCTGCAGGCAGCCGATGCCCTGGTGTGGATTAGGGTGGCTGTGGAGGGTGTGGAGAGTAGGGCGCTGTTTTGAGATTTCGGAGGTAAAGTTGGTAGGACTCGGTGGTGGATGAAACAGGAGGTGTGAGAAAGAAGGGCCTGTCACAGAACACTCCCAGGTATCAGGCTGGGTCACTCAATGGCAGTGGAGACAGTCCTGTAGAGGAGGAGGTGGAAGAAGACCAGATTGGTTCATGAGTTTGGTGGACAGTGTCTGAGGCATCTCCGATCTGGGCAAGTGGAGAGGTCAAACGAGGTCAGAGGGCAGTAAGGGTCAGTGTTCTGGAGCTCAGAGGGGAGGTCAAGGCTAGAGACGAACGCTTGGAGGACAGCGTGCAGAATTAATACGTGAAGCCGTGAACTTTGATGCAGTTACTTTGGGAGAGAACATGGAGTGAGAAGAAGAGAGGGCACAGGGCCAAGCCTTAAGAAAGTCAAGAGTTAATGGAGAAGGAGAGAGAGAAATTACAAAAAGCGGTAAAAGTCAGAGTAATAAGGGGACAAGTAGTGTATTGTGATGTCACAGAAGCTAAGGGACACCAGGGTTTCCAGAAAGAGAGTTTGCCAAATACACACTAGTGGCCAAGAAAAATAGAGACTAAAAAAATGTCTCTTGGATTTTTTTTTTCAGAAGGGGATGAAATCTTTAGGTCACACTGGGAGGGAGAGAAGATGTTAATAGCTGTGCCCTTTGCCTAAAAGACTGTTCCCCTTTCTCTTCATCTGGCTGATCCCAACTCATCCTTCAGGTCTTGGCTGACAGTCTTCTTCCAGGAAGTCCCCCATGATGACTCTACACTTCATCTTTCTGTAGTATCCACTGAGTGCTTTTAAAATGTACTTCTAGAGCATGGCGCTTGCCCATATAAGCATATGTTGTTACACTTTATAATATTTCCTTGCTGTTGCAAGGAATTTTTTTTCCTTTTCTATTTTCCTGGCCAGACTATCAGACCTGAGAGCATAAGAACCATGTTCATTTTACCTTGCCTAGCAAAGTGCCACACACTGAGGATGTGTTTAATACACATTTATCAACTGAATATATTAAATACTGTTGATTTTTCAAATTAGATAAGAGGCATGGGCTACTGAGTTTTGTGGAGATATTTCTCAGATGATAAAAACACATTTTATATAGATGATCTGTGATTACTTAGAGAAACTGATTATTACTGTGAGCCAATTTGGGGTCCTAGAGAGCTGGTCGTTTCAAGCTAATGGAAGAATGCTTCTTTTAATAGAGGTTAGGAAGCTTCTAGATCATGGGAATGTCCAGCAGTCACTCATGAGATCCCTGTAGACTCTATAGTTAGGTAGATTCTAAGCTGGCTGTGCAGGCTGGTCCATGGTTCAGTACCAATTTGGGGGGAAAAGTGCTCGGGTCTGCTCTTGATCTCATTATGATTTGAACTAAGATAAATGGTCCGCAATCTCTATCTGAAAGCCTTGGAGGCAGCTTTGTTTCAGAATTTATAGTTTTTGTATTTTATAATAGTAGCACAACAAACAGTGTAATATTTCTGTTCCGCTCTCTCAATCTCATCAATTTGCTGAAATACTTAAAAAGAATGATGGTAATAACATAGATAATAACAGTTATAGTTGTATCTCACTTTAAAGTTTCAAAAATGCTACATTTGATCTTCACATCAACTCTGGGAAGTAGGTACTAGCCCCGGACTGGAGAAACTCTCTGAAATACAAAAACTGAATTGTATCTTGAAAACAGGTTTTTAGTCTCAAGTTAAATGTTCTTTATCTAATTTTATCTAGCCTCTCAGTTCTGAGGTATGTCCCAGGCATTTATATGTCCCTCTCTCTGATTGCATATCTGTATATAAAAGTTGGCACACGAGCTTGGGCAAGTAATTTAATGGTAAAAACCATGTTATATTTGTTTTGTATCCCCAGAGGTTCTAAAACATAGGTACTCAGTATTTGCTGAATTAATAATCTGTATATGTCAAGATTTCCTCACTGTGATATTAACCATATTAGAAATTAAAACTGAGAAATTGAAAAGAAATTTTAGTTCATTAAAAAAACAATAATTTACTAATCACATTTTAATATAACATATACTTCATGTAGTATAAATATATCTTCCAAAATAAAAATAGAGAAGAATGGCATCATTTTACACCTTTGCAAATGTCTTTCATGTCTGGCTTCATAGAAGATGGCTGAATCCTCATATCTGCTTCTGCATTGAATGTGTTGCTCTATGTTGTTTTTGTTGAAATATATGAAAAAAAGTAGGCCTCACACAGATATGTAGTTGGAAAAGGGGGAGATATCTTAAAGCATTTTCAGGAAACTATGGATATTAATTTTGGATGCTATATCGAAACTTGAAAAATGGTAGTTTCTTTAAAGTTGTGTGGAATCTGACTGAAATCGTATTAATGAAATTTTATTATTCGGTTACATTAAAATCCATTAGTCTGTCTTTCACTTTGAATGAAACTTTTCCCTGTGCATGATTTTGGAACGTTATGCATTGTTCATTTGGTTTACTGAGTTATACAGATCTTCCAAATGTTGACACAGTTCATCATACATAAAGGAAAAAAGTCACATTCATTAATATCATCACTGATTTTATCAGAAGTCTTTAAGTATTGGGAAGCTGTTAATAAGCTCATGGTGGTATATACATATTCTCCAAAAATCTGTTTTTCATTTGAAAGCTCAAATTTTATCATTGGCTAGTGATTAAAAAATTTTTTTTAAGTAAAAATATTGTTTCATGAGGAAAAGTGGTTGGTGCAATTCAAACACCTGCACATGTGCTCTTCTTTGAGCTAGCCATCACACTTGGGCATGTAGTAGGAGTACTTGTATACTTCCCATTTTGTCACATAGACTATTAAAGATGTGTACTCAAGAGTTGAGATTTAATAAAAATAATTTTTTACTGCTTCATCAAGGATTCTTAAGTGAACCTATGTACTCCCCCTACCTCCCTGCCCCCGTTTTGACTGAGTACATGCCTTGATTTATGCCTAAATGCCAGCCACTTTTGTACCATCTGTGCAAATGTCAACATTATGAACAAGGCAAATAACATTTTAGTATGCTTATAAAAATGTTCTTGACCTCTTCAGTGCCCCTGAAAGGGTGTCAGGGACCCCTCGATGTCTGTAGGCCATAATTTGAGAACTGTTGGGCTAACAGTTAAACAGTCCATATGTATTGTATGGTGTTACCTACCTTCTAGTGCTCTATCGTGGGAGAGGAAATGGTAAATGATCAAAGTTGGTCGGACCTGACCTCATCCTGTGGCACTGATGCTGTGGCTAGAATATACCAAGCAAATGAACAGCCATGCCCGATTCATTCATATCTCTGTCTCTTTCATCTGTTTTCTCAAATCTCTCTGGTGTTTGTACATCAACCTGAAGTTGGTTGTGACAGAGATGCTAGATATTCCTTACTTATATCCATTGACTCTTTTTCCTAGACAACCTTTCTTGTATTAGATACAACCCTCAGGCTGAGGTTCAACAATAATATTAGTGGAGGGGCTGTGTGTTACTTCCAGGCCTGACCCAGTGAACATCCCACCACCCCAATCCATGCTACTCCATGCTCTTTTCCTCCCACTGGCTGAATGTGGATCAAGATAAAGGCCAATGAGTTGTGGGGAGGGACATTGGAATGATCCTGTAAAGGAGAGCTGACTGCGTTCTGAAAATGCCTGAACCACCATTCAGGAATGTTAACTGAGCAAAAAATAAATTTCTCTTGTTTTGAACATCATGTGGTTAGGTCTGTTTGTTACAGCAATTAGCTTACCTTGAACGCTGGCTTGAATAATAACCTTTTAATTAGAATTCACGGTGATTCATATTCCTCAATGACATGTAAATTGAAACTGTACTAAAGGGTAACATCATTAATGACTTCTTTTCACAGAGGTAGTCTAGAAAAGGACATACTTTTCTAAATTTATGGCAAACTCTGCTTTTATCCTCTCAGCGAAGATCTATTTCCAAATTAATGGGTAATGCAAGGTGTAATGAGGAACAAATATTTGTCCTTTAATTATTTGGGGGAATACAGTAGGGCATTATTACTTTACATATGCTCCAACCGAAAATGCCAAGCCTTGGATACCCATGGGTTGTAGACAGGGAATTAAGCAGGAAATTGGAAATGTATTCCATGAAAGATACAATGAGAAAAGTAATTGCAGATAAAGTATTATGAATAGGATGACTCAGGAACTTGAGAACTGCTTTCAAAAGATGGATATAGTTTTTCAAGGGGAAGTAATTGAGTAAATTCCAAATTTAAAACCCTTGCGGAATGGGTTCTTCCATCCTAATTACTGATCCTTTCTCCTTGGTTTGTGAATATGAAGCGAATTCCCCCTAGTGTCAGTTCAATAGAGATGCAATTACAAAAATAATGGATGTGACTCAGGACATTATTAAACTTTTTTCACTTTGCTCTTATTTGTATTCAGTGCAAGTCAGCATTTTAAGCAAATAACTGTGCTATTTAAGTAAACGTTATTGTAGATCGCGGCACATGCTATATGGTCTATGTCACATCCAGTCATGTTGCTTCCGTTGATTCCACAATGATCATTTCCTATCCTGGCTGCCTGCAGTGATCAGTTTTATGATTATTTCATCATTTTTAAAAACAACACCTAAATTGGGCTTTCATTAGGTTGATTAAAAAAAAGAAAACCTGTAAGTACATGTAATCATTAGTTTAATAAACATTGGAGACACAAAAATAGATAAGCAACTCTTGTTTTTAAGGAGCTCACAGTCCAATGGGAGCTAACATATTATCATAGCCAACGATGCTAGGTTATGGAGCAGTAACAAACAGCCCTCAAAATCTCAGTGGTTTAACACAAACCAACATTTAAATGTGTCCGCACTTCACAACCATGTAAAATTCAGCAGGAGGCAAGGTTTGGAGGAGGTCATCGACAGGTCGTGGCCACTGGTTGACCCTGGCACTTGGAGACTCCTCACCCTCTCCCCTGTCCTTGGAACATACGTTTCACCTACTGTTCCCATGCTAAGCCATTTGAAGGACATGGTCTTGAGAGAGTGAAGTGTTGAGACCATTTGGACCGAATATGTGACTGAACCCCGTTAAGACTTCTGTATAAACTTTTCAGGTCCTGGCAGGTGGAGATTTACTTGTCTAGCAGCCACCCAAGACAAGCCTTGTAAGTTCCCTTGCTTGTGAAAACCGCCACCTACCAGTCTGGAGTGGCCCGCCTCTTTCTTCCGTCTCTCCTTGCCCTCCGTGTACGGGGGTGCCCAGTTTCAGATTTCACCAGGAGAAGCTCCCGAGGTTGCGAACCAAATGGCTCCCAGGCCCTGAGCGGCTTCATCTTGTCACGTGACCTCCACAAGGTCTCTGTGGTGGCAGGAAGGACCACGGTCAATTGCACCTTGGCTTTTAAAGCTCCAGAGGGGACACATGCCATTTGTACTCATATTTTGTTGGCTGAAGCAAGTCAAAAGACCGTTTCCTAAGGGAGGGTGGAAAGTCCAATCCTAACACGTGCCCTGGAAGGAAAGAGAAATGGGACATTTGTGGACAGCCGTACGTGGAGACAGTTACAAGGTGGAAGGGCCTAGACAGTCACAGCCCTGGGAGAAGGGACACCGCATTAAGTGTTACGAGGGAGGTCTGCACAGGCTACTGATCTACACTGAGGCGGGTTGAGCCTCAAGATAGGGAGCGGGGCTGAGTGAAGCATCTGCTTAAAAACCTCCTGCCTAAACAAGCTCCCTCGGGCCCCTGGACTCAGGTCTCCCCGTCTCAGCGCATCCTTTCTCCTTTACGGTGCTTTTTGGTTAAGCCTCCAGCTCCCCTGACAGACGATCATCTCCGTGAGGGCCGGGACTGTGTCACTCTTCTTCACAGCCATGAAGCGTTTGTCAGGTGATAGCACTAGAGGAGCGGAATTTCAGTTAGCAAGGTCCAGCTGGCCCAAGGGTCTAGGAAGGGGAGAGCATTACAGACTTGAGTGTCATCCTGCACAGAGGCGCAGACACGGCAGAGGCAGGGCTGTTTGCGGAAGGCAGGTGCCGAGTTTGTGGTCAGCTCGCTGCCCAGAAGAGGCCCCTTTCACAGGCGCAGCTTCCATGCCATTTGAAGAGAAAGGCAGCCGGTGTTCTGCTTTGAAGCCCTCTGGGTGCTTAACCCTGCTTTTTCTCTTGTCTCACTGCTTTGATGAGCTGAGACCTCCAGCTGGGCGAGGCTTCTACACTGTGGATAAATGTCCACAAGGGGCGACAACCAGGCCACCAACCTCATTTTCACTTGTGATTCAAGCCCAAACTTTAACCTTTCTCCAGAGGAGCAGATAATGCATTAACACCTCACAGCCTGCCACCGGCTTCCAGGACGCAATAGGGTCTGCTGTCTCCTGGGTCTGAGTGGACCTCCCACTTGCTTTGGATGATCACTGCCTGGGAAATTATTTCAGACGGAAGGAGTGGCTGTGGAGAGACTGATAGGGAAGCATCTCTCATGGAATCGGAACTGTGTTCTCCAGACACACCTTACTTAGGGATGTCTTCCTTTACTGTTGTCGGGAGGGCGAATTCCCCCCACCCCCCTTGAGTTCTTGTGGCTGGACAAATAAAAAACTGACCCAAGACAGATGAACTGGAGAAAAAGAAATTTTAATCATGCACATGGAAGTCTCATAGAAATGGGACCTAAGAAGTGGCCAAAGCAGGCAGCTTTTACACTTTCTAGACAAACAGTAAATTTATGAGGAATTGACAGGACAAAGAAACTTAGGTTTGGGATACTCAATTAGAGAAGAATCTAAACAGAGTTTGGGCTTGAGGGAGTAAATTAAGGAAGTAACAAGGTTGTTTAACACAGGCTTCTCAGCCTGAAGAATTCCCTGTCTCTGGCGATAAGGGAGTCCTTCTAGCTCCAGAGGCAGGGAGTGCACCTTTCACGTGAGATTTATTTCCTGCTCTCAGGGAGACAGAAAGGAGGGCCAGTGTGTCCCACTTGCACTGGCCATTTCTTAAGTAACTTCCAAATAATCAATATGCCATTGAGGCACATCTTGGGGTGGCCTCCCCTGGGCCCCGGTGCAGTCATCAGGCAATTCGATTTGGATTCCAGAGGGGTGGCAGGGGTTCTCCCCTTGCTTCCAGATACGCTCCCAGCAGTCCACCAGTTTATCCCATGTTTGCTGATGAGCAAACTCCCGACAGCTGTGTTGCGGGTTGGCAGCAGCATTTTTCTAAGGTGGGAGCTGCTGATTCTTTGTCAGAAGTCTTAAATGGAGGCTTAGCGTCCATGGGAAGAAAATTGACTGTTTGATCGGGGGATGTTCACTTACATCGGAACTGAGCCGATCAAACGGAAGCAGATGGTAGGCTTTATCTCTGCCCCTTGAGCACAGTGCCCTGGCTAACTCACCATGACAGTTGATGTCTGCAGCTCAAAGGAGAAGTCTGGGGATGCTACCGAATGTTTCATCTGACAAGAGGATGAAGTGATTTGTTTTTTTTTACAACTTATGGTGATTAAATTAAATTAAATCAAATGGTTGCCTGCATATACATTTTTTTTTCATTGCAGCATACTTCCTCCTCTTTTCATTCTGAGAAAGTAATAATAACTCTGGACCCTTTCCGTCTGCCCACCTGGTATACAGATGGCTTTTTACCTGCACTAGTCACATGTGGCTATTTAAATTTAAATCAATTATACTTAAATAATTTAAGTTGACTTCCTCAGTTGTACTGATCACATTCAAGTGCTGCATAGCCACGTGTGGCTGGTGGCTGCCATAGTGGGCATTCTCCTCTTTCCAGAACATTCTATTGGGTAGCACTGACTTAGACCATTCTTCACTCAAATGGTAAGGCAGCCCGCTGTGATAGGAGAAGAAAATATCAGGACTTCTATTTATGCCACCGAGTTCCTGGAAGCAGACTTTGAGATAGGGAGTGTGCTGGGATGTCGCTCTCAGGGTTAACTCCTGCGGAGGGAGTGAAGGAAGGAGGGCTGGGGAAGGAGAAAAGGGAGAAGCCCGGCTGTGGTGCGGTCCCGGCAAAGCCCTCAGGTCACCCACAGGGAGCTGTGAGTCGGGCAAGCCTTTTAGAGATGTCTCTGCTGAGAGGGTGCTGCCCTTTATACTCCTGTAAGTGACCTGACCGGTCCTGGATGCAGGCTGCCCCTGGGAAGGGGTGTGACCTTGAACAAGAGGCTCTCTCCAGCAGCTGGGGAGTTTTTCAGGTCTGAAGCGGAATATGAGTGGTGTTTCAGTGTCTGTGCCATTTGGTTCTCTTGTATTTGTTTTGAACGTTCAAAACTCATCAGTGCAAGGGTAAATGAATATAAACTTATAAAGGAATACATCAACATCGAAGGGGGTTCATGTTATGTATAATTTACCTATCAGGATGCACACATCAGAAAGCTTGGAAATCAACTTGTCTAGACTGGGGATTGGAACCCAGATTTTATGTTTGAACGTTTAAACTACTCTTTGCAAACTGGTGGCCAGCTGTTCTAATCCAGCAGCAGACTACTTGCTTTGTTCAGAATAGCCTTCCTCCCTCCCTCCCTCCCTCTTTCCCTTTCTTTTTTTCTTTCTCTCTTTGGCATGTGAATGACTTTAGGCTGTGGACTGCTTCAGTTGGCTATAGGGCTGATATCTTACTGTTGTCTTACACTTGGTGATTTCACACATTTATGTGGCCTGTTGGGACTCTGTAGGCCTTTGAGTTTGCAATCCCTGGTTTGCACAATAGCAGAGGGGGACAGAGTTTTCTGTGCAGAAAGCAGTAGAGGAAAAAGGAAAAGAAGTATAGTTAGGGAGGGGAAGGAACTCAGGGGCAAGGAATGGGAACAAACGAGAATAAAACGTGGAGTGGAGTTGGCTACTGTTTTTAGAAATTAATTCATACACATCACTCTCCCTGGTGGGTGAAGAGGCAAGCTGAAAAAAGTCCTAGGATATTAGACACCAAGGCCTGTTTCCTAGGAAGAAGGAGGGAACGTCATCGGCGTCTATTTCTACTAAACGGTGGGCACTTGAGTGGGTAGGTTACATATATGTCATTTATTTTCCTTTAGTACCCACTGAGCTAGGTCTGAGTATTATGGGATAGGAAAGATGGCCCCCTCCAACGCCAAGGAGATGGTGGTGAAGCTTTTAGCAGAGAAGCCCTGCAATTGTCTTTTTTTTTTTTCACCTTCGGAAGCCTTTGTTCTTTGATCTTGGCTCTCAAAGCTTTTGTTGCAGAGATATTGCTACGCCAGGGACCACAAACTCCAATGTCCGCTGGAGGCTGGCAGGCAGTGAGAATGTGTGGCCCAGTGTGAGACAATAAGCAGAGATGGAGACTGTGGCCTCTCCTAACGGGAGAGGCCATGTTCTCTCTGCAGCAGGTGGCGTCTGTGGCCACAGAGAACAATAGGACGAGTGTTACCAAATCTCTCAGTTTTCAGAGGATGCTGGGCATGTCACTGAATGCAGGAGATGTAGTGAAATGTGATATTAACATATTGGTACTCAATTCAGGAATACTGTGGGTCAAAAAAAACACATCTGGGCTACAAGTCAATTTCTGAGACTCCTGATGGCTGGGACCACTGCCCAACTTTAAGAAGGCAGAGGGTCGGGTTTGAAAAATTGGGGAGCCATTCACCTCTTCCTGTCTTTCAGAGGATGCTGACACTGGCAACGTCTGTTCAGAGACTGGCAAGGACTTGTTAAATACTGGAGAGCTGGCTAGCAGGGCAACTCTGAGCAGGGGAGGCTTGAACCCCTCACTTCCAGAATCAGTAGAAGTTTGCACAGAAGCTGTTGGAGCCCTATTACCATTGATATTTCCTGACTGCTCCTTCAGCTACTTTCAGAAAACTAAGCTATCTTCAGCCTTCAAATGCAGCCCTTGATGTACTTCTGTAGACTCCTTGGCTGTCACTGAATATCACTACAGACTTGCAGACTGAGTGATGACTAAAAGGGTACCATCATCACCACCTGTTAGCACAGTACATTTAGTCATTAGCAATTGATGAGGGGTTTGATCTTTGGCTTGGGAGGGGAGAAAAGCAAGAAGAAGGAGATGGTAAGGTGAGCACACCCACTTCAGGTCCCGCTTCATGATGGTGGCTTTGCACCAGCCTCACCCTGGCCAGAAGGTTCTTATTCAGCTTGGGTTCTCCCCATAGAGGAGGACATGAAAGAGCTGAACAGTTAATTCTCCCTGAAGCAAAACCCCACAGCCCTGGGGACCTTCCCTAGAACAACACAGATCGTAACTATTGGGGAGTTATTTTGGGGTGGTTATTATTTTGTTCTTTTGAGGAATGGGTGATGGGTGGGGACAAGATTCTGAAGTAACAGTCTGGGATGTGTTCTCTTGTAATAGGAGCCTGGGAGAATTCCAGAACCCTTTCCATTACCATTGTTTGGTGCTGAAAAGAGGGCTTTTTGTGGCAGTCATTTTGTTTGAGGGTTTACTATGTAATAGAAGATCCTCAGAATGGTTTCCTCTGTACAATGTTTGTAGTTTCTTAACTGTTTAACACACTGTTTAGAGTTCCTTCTTTAGTTGTAATTTAGTTCTTCTTAACAGATCCATTGACCTATCTTTAGGAAGCTCAAAAGAGTCTCGTTGGTGTAGTTAAAATAGTTATCTTGGACCGGGTGAACCCAGATGGTAAGTGGAGCTACCCTACAGCCCGAATGAGCAAAACCCCATCCACAGAACATTGCCTGAACCATGCCTCTTCCTTTTTGCTGTGTCCCCTGTTACATGTGGCCACTGAACTCAGTAAATTATGCAGATGTGGCCACTTCCCTGTTATATCTGACAAGCAGAGGCAAACTCATACTCATCTATTCAAATAAGTCGGTAAATATGACCCTTCTACTTTGTGTGGGACAGGGAGTGGGGAAGCTAAGGCAGGGATGTTCAGAGTTTGGCAATAAACACCTTTCTTAATAGGCTTTAAGCAAATTGGTTCCTTGGAGGAGAGGAGATGGAATTTCAGAAGCTCCTAAAAAAAAATGAGAGATGGAAATGGAAGGCTGTTCCATACTACCTTATGACATTTATCTATCCGTCCATCCATCCATCCAACCGATATTTGCTAAGTTCCTCCAATAATTACTGATAAACTATAAATGTATCAAGACGATACTAGCATAACCCTGAATTGCAACTTGACTAACCACTTCTGTACCCCACTTACTTTTAGGGCTATCACCCCTCTTTTTGACACCCCTCCTTACCCCATCCTGTCTCTGTTCTGTGCCTCGGCCAGTCGTGTATCCACTGCCCTGCTGCTTCTGTGAGGGCCCCTCTAGTGTCACATGGGTCGCCTCAAGAGGACTCTGATATTAGCTGGCTGTGCCTTGTCAGTTCAAATCAAGTCGTGGCAGCTCAAGCCCACCCCGTGGGCAAGTGTTTGACAGCTCTCCTTGTCAGCCCACCGCTGAAAGGCAGGCAGCAGCAGTCCCCGGCAGCAATGAGCGGGAACCAGTTAATTAGCAGTGAAGGCTACCAGGTTTGGATTTTGTGTTTTAACGCTTAGTTAATTTCACGGTAATTGAATTTAGACTCGGCTTACAGAGAGCGGGTGAAAAGTTCTAATCGGAGGGCCGGCATCCTCCAGTAGGAGCATGAGAAAGCCTATTGTTTTGAGGTCTGTCCCGCCTCCTCTCAGGAACTCTCTGAACGTTTGGAGGCCTGGAATTTCCCACAGGAGGAGCTTCAGGTGCAGGCCAGGCAACGAGAATGCTGGAGCTGCTTCCTGTGTGAGGGGTGGGCACGTGCATATCTGTGCAAGGAGGAAGCAGCTCATCTTGGATGATTCCTAGGTGCTGGTCACAGGGGTGGGCTCTTCATACTCACATTCTCTCATTTCTGCCCGCATCATCCTTGGGAGGTAGGTGTTGTTATTCTCGCTGCTTAGGTGATGAGGGTGAGGTTCAGAGATACTGGGTAACTTACCAGAACCACAGTTAAATCCTGGAGTAGGTCCAGGATTAGAACTTGACTGCTTCTTACTCTGAAACCAAAACTCCTTCCATTGATGCTTCAGAAGAGGAAGGAGAAGCTAGAGAAGTTGTTTGTCCATCTCTTGCAGGGAAAATGGTGTTCAGAGTTTTAACTTCAAGTAGGACTGTTCCCCAGTGTGAGGAAGGATCTTGAGTGATGCTTCTCCCGGATACTCCACTCTTCCTGGTGCGGGATGGTATTCATTCAGTGAAGCCAGCATGCTCGTAGTCTGTGTTTGGAGATTCTCCATTCTGATGGTCAAAATGTCCAATGTATTAATCAAGACATTTTAGTTGCCACCAGCAGAAACCCAACCAAATATAGCTTGGGTTTAAAATGAATGATCCCACTAACATGGCTGGGAAAAACACCAGGGTAGCGCACAGACAGGAGAGATCAGCTGGGAAGTTTGGCCTTGGGGCCTGGAGCCATGGGCGCAAAGCCTGGCTGTTCAACTTTCTCATCTCCGCTAGGATCTGATTCTATGTGGTGTCATTGACTGAATGTGTCTGTGTCCCTGAACTTCATATACTGAAGCCCTAAATCCCAGTGTGGCTGTATTTGGAGATAAGGCCTCTAAGGAAGTAATTAAGGTTAAATGAGATCCTTAGGATAGGGCCTTGAGGTGGTAGGATAGTGTCCTTATAAGAAGAGACACTAGAGCTTCCTCCCTTCCTCCCTCCTTCTTTTTCTCTCTCTCTCTGCTCACGCCCAAAGAAGAGGTCATATGAGCACCCAGGAAAATGGCGACTCCTACAACCAAGAAAAAAGCCTCTATCTTGACTTTTGACTTCCCAGCCTCCAGAACTTTGAGAAATAAATATCTGTTGTTTGAGCCGCCCAGTCTGTGGCACTCTGTGTAGCAGCCTAAGCAGACTAATACATGAGTGTTGGCTTATTTTCCTTGTCTACACACTGCCTTCCTCCAAGCGGCTGTCTTTCCTGGCCACTGGAGCTCCAGGCTGCAATGGTTATTTAACAACTTAAATGGAGAGAGATTGGCATCTGGAGATTATCTATACCAGTCAGAATCACTCTGGTATCGCACGCCCGTATCCTGGGCCAGTCACTGACTGGGAGGGATGCAATGGAGGATAGATTATGATTGGCCAGTCCTGTTACCACAAAAAAGGGATGAGAACACTGCCAGTGTTGACCAAGAGGTAAAAACCATAATGACAGTGCGCCACACCCAGGGAGAAACACCATTTTGTGCCATTACAGAGGAGTGAGTGTTGACTTTGGAAATTACTCAGAGGGATCCCAGTACTGGCTATAGTGACTGATAATTGTGATGACTGCCTGTCAAGTTGATGGCCTGAAGGAAGGCACAAGACCAAATCCTTTTCATGTTGCTGGCATTGTATCGCACAGCCTCTTCAGAGGGTTACAGTTTCACTTTTTCTATGTTGTTTGAATGGGTTTTGGTGGAACCCCACACGTAAGAACAGGGTTGTGATTTTCTAACAGATGCTGAACCAGAAAGAATTCTATAAGTGATTCCAGCATGGACACATTGAGGGGGCAAGTTTGTTGGACTTGCCCAAGAAAAATTCTCCCTTCTCCCCCAAGGTGCAGTGTACATCCTAGGATATCATTATGCTAAGAATCCCTTTTCAGAATGGTCCTGCCCCCGAGGGAGGGTGAGCAGGCCCTCTCTGATAGAATGAAAATATCTGATAAAAGGCTTTCAAATTTTTCTCTTCTGTGTCTCCACGGAGCAAAGTCTAAGTGGCACAAAATCCCAATTCCAAAATTGTCCCTGCCACACTTAAATAGGATTATAAACATCTAATGAATTTAATTGACAAACACTGTAATATATCCTCCTATTTGCAGCATGTCATTCATGTTTAAAGAAAGATGTTAGCTAATATTTTAATCACAATTGCCGTATGGAGAAACGGATTACACCGAGTTCTGTTGATTTGCCTAAGGACCCCTAACTCGATAAAGCTAGTAGCATCACTGGGAAGGGCTTTGAATAGTCTTTGCCAGTGACTCTTAACAGTAGCTAGGTCTTTCAATTTCTTATTTTTGTTTTTTAACTTATGAAAGTGGTAGCAGGTTATAGTTGGAATGCAGTATCTAGAATCAGAATTGGTGATGGGTTTTAGCTTTCTAGAAGATTAGTTGTGTGATTTGGGGAAAATCATCAAGTCTTTGAATCTCAGCTTTTCCATCTGTAAATGGAACAATAATAAATTCTTCTTTGTCTACTGACCAGGGTTATTTTGATCAGGGATTCAAAGTAGGTTCTTCTAAGAAAATGAGTGAGAACTGCAAAACTTTTCTGAAATCTACTCCCCCTTACCTTTCCCCTTCCTGTCCTCTTTTTTTTCTTCATTATTGGGTCAAGGAAGACAGTTTGGACAGAGGATGTTTCTAGGACATCTTGGCCTTGACTGTGGGCACACGGTTTGCAGTGTGCAGTGACAGAGAGCACATGGCTTCCATCTGTGTATAGTATAAAGGCAAGCTGCGGTATTTGTTCTTCAGAGGTTAATGTTAGTTCTTTTCTGTTTTTTGTTTTTTGGCTGCGTTGGGTCTTCATTGCTGCACGCGGACTTTCTCTAGTTGCGGCGAGCGGGGGCTACTCTTCATTGCGGTGCGTGGGCTTCTCATTGTGGTGGCTCCTCTTGTGGTGGAGCACGGGCTTTAGTAGTTGTGGCACGTGGGCTCTAGAGCTCAGGCTCAGCAGTTGTGGCACACGGGCTTAGTTGCTCCGTGGCGTGTGGGATCTTCCCGGACCAGGGCTCGAACCCGTGTCCCCTGCATTGGCAGGTGTATTCTTAACCACTGCGCCCCCAGGGAAGTCCAGTATTAGTTCTTTGGAGACAACATGTTTTGAGGTTGCGAATCTGTCTTGAGGTTTTTATAATTTGAGGCTTATTTTCATTGTTTAGTTAATATAGAGGACACCATTATGAGAGTAAAATCCTGTGATAACAGAGTCAGTGTCCCTCAAGAGAAAGAGAGCTTCAATCCTCACTGAAGGGACAGTGGCTGAGTTTTTGGGTGGACCTTGTGGTGATCATCCCAGTTAGCACTGGGGTGCCCATCAGTAGGGTGTTCAATACAATCTCTTGGGAAATTGGAAATCTCAAGGCAAATTAGGACCTGTGGCTATTCTCCCATCTTTCTGATCTTCCTCAGATTTCACATCTATAGAGTGGAGGTGAGTCTCTTTGAGTTTTCAAAATCTGTAAGATTAAAAAATTATTCAAGGGAGAAGTTACAGCCAAAGCCTAGTCTGCTTATTAACTCTTGCTCTCCAGTATATGAGGTTTTGCAAAATTCTTCTGCGAGCTCTTTTGATTTCTTGTTATAGTATCCTTTCCTTTTACGGATTCAGTAGGTTCTGTTATCTCTTTGAAGATATTAATGATAGCTTTAAAATGTTACGTTTATTTTCCCTGCAAAGTCTACATTTCTTCTAAGTTATTTTTGTTTGTTTATTTTATTCTCTTTCTCCATTTTAAAGTCTTCCTTTGCTCTCTGGTAATCCTTGGTTGCTTGCTCATGATTTATAGTGAGGGGCTGAAGAATATAATGGAAGCTTTGAGCCTGTGGGAACTGGGAAACTTGACTTTGAACTTCACTCCAGAGTGATGTGGGTGAATTGTTTCCTTTGGAACCCCTGATGTCGTTTCCTACCTCTGGGTAGGTCAGGTTCCCAAAGAAATACCTGTGGACTTCTACCTGTTAGATAAGGGCCTGGCTACCGATGACCCTGCGGGGTGGTGCTGGGAGCTGGTGGGAGTAGGCTGAAGGTCTCACTTTTACATGCATGTGATAACTAATCTGTGTACATTTGGTACAGTCTCTAGGCCTTCAACTGTGCCTGGCATCCCCCAGTTCAGAGACCCTTTGTTTCACACAGAGAGCAAACTTGGAGACCTTTGTCAGGGTTGAGGAGGAGCAATTACCTACTGGCATCGGGGAGGAGGTGGAGATCTAGGATCTAACTGATTTTCAAACAAGGGTCACCCAGTCCTTCTCCTTATAGCCTCCCTTCCCTTCCCAACTCTCAGCCTCCCATTCCAGAAATAAGTGGTGCTGCTTGTTCCTTAGATTTTTGATTCTGCAATATAATTTGGATTTTGGAAGGAAACAAAATTAGATGATAATTAAATTAACCATCTTAACGCAGAGTGCTGTATCATGAGTTTTAATTCTTTGTTTCTTTGAATGTATTAAACATTAAGTATATTAAACATTCTGTATATTTTATATTTGAGAATTCTAATATCTGAAGTCTTTGGGGGCCTGCTTGTGTTGATGGTTGTTTCTGTTGATTCTTGTCCATGGTGCCCTTTTCCCTTGTGAATTTTGTGAACTTACTTGTGAGTTCATGTTAATTGGAGCTTGGAGGGAATTCCTTGAGGCTGGTTTGACAGATGCTTCTGCCAGGGCTCTAGGGGCACTCTCAGCTTGGGTCCACTTTAAGTTCTCACTTTGATTCTTCTGCCCATACAGTGAGTGTAAGGGCTGGCCTGTGGGCACAGAGGCCCAGCTACATGTCTCTGCAGCACAGACTTTTTCCATCATAGGGGGCACTAGTTCACTTCTTTGTCTGGGGTAGGCCCCAGGTTTCACTTTCTGCTTCTAAAATGTGAAGTCCCTAAACACAGAGCTCTGATCCCCGAGATTGGTATCTGTTATCTGCAGGGCTGGCTTATCTTGCTGGCTGACTCTCTGGCTTTATCTTTGGCCTCAGAATTTCCCCTGCATACATGTTCAGATATGCACTTTGGAGTGTGTTTACAAGGACTGGGTACCTGTCTTCTTTTCTATACTTTTGCACTGTCGAATGGATTGAGCAGAGGAAGTTGTCTTTGTCTGATGGCTCTACCCTTTGCTGCCGAGGCTCCCTGGCCCAGGTTCAAAGTCAGCATCAGGTAGCCTCTTCAGCCGATCCCCAGCCCCTGCACCCTGCTGCAGACTCCATATTTCTGTCCCACTCAGAAACCTTTGGGGCTCCCCACTGTAATTCATGCTCCTCTTTTCCATCCTGGCTGTTCCCCTAATAGGTCTAGTTCTTTGTTCTTTTATTCTTGCATTGCCCTCTCCTGGGAACACCATTGCTTGCCCACTTTCAAACCCCTCTGTCCCTGCTAATTATTGCTACCATGGCAATCATATTACTATATATCAATGTATCAAATCAGCCTGTACACCTTAAGTTTATACAATATGTCAGATAGATTTAATTAAAAAATAAAGTTAAAAATAGTGATATCACCCATAAAAAGCATAAAGATGTAAGAACTGCGGCACTAGAGTGCAAAAAGGACTCTTGTCTGCAGTATGAGAGCTGAAACAAGAGGGCAGAGCATTGGCTTGTCTGGCCTTAGCTGGGAATGGATGTGAGTGATGGAAATTGCACTCCCTTAGCCTGCATGTCCACAGATGAATGTGAAAGTGCTGCAAGTATTTTCTTTTTTTTGAAGTATAGTTGATGTATAATGTGTTAGTTTCTGGTGTATAGTAAAGTGATTCAGTTATACATAGTCTTTTCCATTATGGTTTATTTCAGGATACTGAATCTAGTTCCCTGTGCTATACAGTAGGACCTTATTTTTGATCTATTTTATATATAATAATTTGCATTTGATAATCCCTTGCCCCCAATCCATCTCTCCCTCACCTCTCCTCCCCCATGGCAACCACAAGTCTGTTCTGTATGTCTGTGAGTCTGTTTCTGTTTGGGAGATAAATTTGTGTCATATTTTAGATTCCACATATAAGTGGTATCATATGGTATTTGTCTTTTTCTGTCTGACTTCACTTAGTATGATAATCTCTAGGTCCATCCATGTTGCTGCAAATGGTGTTATTTCATTCTTTTTTATGATTGAGTAATATACCATTGTATATATGTACCCCCAGCTTCTTTATCCATTCATCTGTCAATGATCACTTAGTTGCTTCCATGTCTTGGCAATTGTAAACAGCGCTGCAGTGAACATTGGGGTGCATGTATTGTTTCGAGCCATGGTTTTCTCCAGATATATGCCCAGGAGTGGGATTGCTAGATCACATGGTAGTTCTATTTTTAGTTTTTTAAGGAACCTCCATACTGATCTCCATAGTGGCTGTACCAGTTTAAATTCCCACCAACAGCATAGGAGGGTTCCCTTTTCTCCACACCCTCTCCAGCATTTATTGTTTGTAGACTTTTAATGATGGCCATTCTGTCTGGTGTGAAATGGTACCTCATTGTAGTTTTGATTTGCATTTCTCTAATAATTCGAAGTGCCACAACTATTGGTTTTGTAGTTGTAGATAAATAAATAAATACATGTAGGTGTATTTGCAAATATGGAATCCACAAATCATGAGGTTCGATTGTAACCTGCTTGAGAACAGGCTCTATGTGCTACTATTTCCTATTTCTAGTGCTTAGCATATGGCGAGTAATAGATAACAGTGGAATAAATAAATGAAGGAAAGAAAGCTTAAAAAAAAACCAAGCCCCCAAACCCTTGGTTCTAATCTTTCCTTAACATTCCCTCCTTCACGTGTGCTCACATGGATCCTCCACTTGGCATGTTTTCACTTTACCTGCCCCATTCAGCTGTTCTATATCTCAGCCTTCATGGCTTGATTCTAAAACCACCTCCGAGGAGGCTCCTCCTGGGAGGCTGCCTTTATCCTCCCACCAAAAACAAGCTCTCCTCTGATACTTTCTAATTTCCACTTACCACTTTGTACCAATTCAGAGTAGTACATGCGTGTTTGCATATATGCCTTCAAATTCTGGCTGCTGGGAGGTGGAAATATTGTACAAGGGAGATTCAGAAAAATGTATTATCTTAAATACTTAAAAAATCAGCTAAGTTGAAATTAATCTAAAGAAGTCTGTTCAGTATTTTATTTATTTATTTTACTTTTGGCTGTGTTGGGTCTTCGTTGCCGTGCATGGGCTTTCTCTAGTTGCGGCGAGCGGGGGCTACTCTTCACTGTGGTGCTCAGGCTTCTCATTTTGGTGGCTTCTCCTGTTGTGGAACACAGGCTACAGGCATGTGGGCTTCAGTAGTTGTGGCTCATGGGCTCTAGAGCGTAGGCTCAGTAGTTGTGCAGCACGGGCTTAGTTGTTCCGTGGCCGGGCCAGGGCTCGAACCTGCGTCCCCTGCATTGGCAGGCAGATTCCCACCCACTGCGCCACCAGGGAAGTCCATGTTCAGTATTATTTAACTTTCTCTCTATATATGTATTTAACAGTCACATTGTTTAAAAATTTACATATAGGAAAACGTACATATTTTAAGCATAAAGCTCCCTGAATTTTTATGTATATACTTAAATAGCCCCCACTCAGATGAAGATAGGAAATTTCCGTCCTTTCAAAAAGTTTCCATTCATGTCAATAGCCCTCCTCCCTCCCATCTCAAGGTAATCACTTCAGTGGAAAATAACAATTAAAAATCTAATCTCAGCATCTGTTTCTTTGGATGGTTCAGTTTATTCTATTTACTTTTGTAGCAGCTAAAAACCATTTTGATTTATTCTACCATATAATAATAATTTTGTGTTCTCTATTTACAATGCTTCTTCTGTTTTAAAGTCCCTTTCTCCCTTATATTAGTCTAATTTATTTGCTATTTGAGAATTAAATATGCTATTTCTATTCTTTTGATGAAACAACTGCCACATGCATGCTTTACTTAAAGCCTAGAATTAATCACTATTTCTGTTCTCTTCAAAACTATAAGATCTTAGAATGCTTTAATTCCAATGTCTTCCCTGCATTCTTTCATATTATTTATATCTAGTTTAGTTTCACTTTAATAAAAACTCCTTGAATTAGTAAATATTCTTAATTTTTACAAATCTATTCCTGCTTACTTTCTAACATTTTTTAAAACCAATTTCTTTGTTCATTGATGCTTCTCACATCCTCCTCCATATGTTTAGGATCAGTTTTCTTCTTGCTCATGTACATCCTTTCATATTTCTCTCAGGAAACATCTGTGAGTAGGAAATTCTCTCATACTTTTGAATGAAAATGTACTTGTTTTACTTTCACTCTTGAAGGAGAGTTGAGGCATCCAAATTGACAGTTCATTTTCCTCAGTGCCAAGCCAGCAGGATTTTTTTTTTTTTTTTTTTTTTTTTGCTGTACGCGGGCCTCTCACTGTTGTGGCCTCTCCCGTTGCAGAGCACAGGCTCCGGACGTGCAGGGTCAGTGGCCATGGCTCACGGGCCCAGCCGCTCCGCGGCATGTGGGATCTTCCCATACAGGGTCACGAACCCATGTCCCCTGCATCGGCAGGCAGACTCTCAACCACTGCACCACCAGGGAAGCCCAGGATTTTTTGTTTGTTTGTTTCTGTTTTAATTTCAATTTCACAGATGGAGCAGCCTTTCAAGGCTCATAGCATTTTCAAAGTGATTGTTTCTGGCTCTGGACAAAATGCATCCAAAGCCATGTTCTTGTCCCTGGGGTGGCCCACATCTTTTCTGATAGCTTCTGGACCACTGTAGCACCACCTTACTATTCTGGCATTAAATAACTTTACAGATTGTGCAGAGAGAGTGGGTGCTGTGTCCTTTCATGTCAGCCCTGGCCATCATGTTGCTGGAAGTGTCTGTCATGCCCTCATCCTCCAGCCTTACATTTGCTTTACCTGCCTAGCCCCTGAAGGTGGAGTAGCCTTGGAGTATATCTTACTGTACTAGATCTACAGTCATTCTGTGTATGTGTTTGTTCATTCATTCCAATATCTTTGAGGCACCTACTCTGTGCAAGTGTTGGGGATAAAGCAGTGAATGAAAGAGATGTAAATCCCTGATCTTGTATGGCTTACATTCTAGTTGTAGAAAGCATACAATAAACAAAGAAGATTCATTGTGTTTCAGTCAGTGGTGACTGCTAAGGAAAACAGTAAATCAGGGAAGTGGGGTACAAAGTGCTGAGGTTGGGGTAGTTTAAATAGGTAGTCAGGGGAGGAATTCCTGATACAGTAACACTGGAGCAGAGACTTAGGGTGGGGAGTGAGCGTACCTTGTAGGAACTTCAGGGAGGAGCCTTCAAGTCAAAAGGAACACTAAGTGCACAGGCCCTGAGGCAGGAGCAGGAAGGCCAGTATAACTGGTGTCAGAGTCAGGGTGAATGGTTGCATGTGAGGTCAGAGAGGGAGCCAGGCTAGCAGAAGCTTTTAGAAAGTAAAATGGAAGAAGTCTTGTTGCTTCAGTATAGGAAAATACACTCTCGTGAAATATTTGACAGGTCAGGGTAAAAGTAAGTTTTACCTGAACCATCAATCAAACTAGGAAAATAAAGCCTTGAAGGATGTTGGAAGATCACTGATGCCCTATTTCATCTCAGTCACTTGAGCTGTAGCTTTCCAAAGCATGTGAATGTTTTAAAAAATCTAATAAAAAGGAACTTGAGAGAAGTGGTCTTGCTACCTCTTAGGAAGAACAACTTGAATAAGTTTATTATAAAACACTGTTTTCTTTCATGAGGCTGTTAATATGTGACCTTAAGTGTTCATTATTTTTTATTTCTCCTTTGCTCACCATGAGAGCTTATTTTTGTGGGTGCACTGACAGCCAAGATTTAATTACTTGCTATTTGTACAATGTACATAGATGTCTTAGTCCATTTGGACTGCTATAGCAAAATACCAGAGACTGGCTTATAAACACAGAAATTTATTTCTCACAGTTGGCTGGGAAGTCCAAGATCAAGGTGCCAGCAGATTCGGTGTTTGGTGAGAACCTATTTCCAGGTTCACAGACAAGTCATTTTTTTGCTGTGTCCTCACATGGCAGAAGGGGCAAGGAATCTCTCTGGGGTCTCTTTTATAAGGGTACCCATGCCATTCATGAGGGTTTTATCCTCATGATCTAGTCTCCCCTCAAAGACTCCACCTCCAAATACTCTCATTGGGGGTTAATTTCAAAATATGAATTTTGGGGTGACACAAAGTTTGGTCTATAGAAGTATAATTATCTGCTTATAATCATTTAATATGTGTAGTATTCTGCTGTTGTTAGTTAATATACCATAACTCACTCTACTGTTGCCTCATAATAACTGTTCTCTTTTCCATGTTAAACATCTTGGGATTTGAGTGTGACAAACTCAGGGAATCTCAGTGATGAGAATTTCTTTTCATTGCTATTACTGATGATATTGATAATGATTATCCATTACCTTTTAAAAGTATTTATTTATTTTAGTTTTGGCTGTGTCAGGTCTTAGTCGCGGCACACGGGCTCTTCATTGTGGCACGTGGGCTCTCTAGTTGTGGCGCATGGGCTCTTCATTGCAGCGTGTGGGCTTTTTAGTTGTGGCTTGCATGCTCAGTAGTTGCAGTGCACAGGCTTAGTTGCCCTGCAGCATGTGGGATCTTAGTTCCCCGACCAGGCATCAAACTCGTGTCCCCTGCATTGGAAGGCAGATTCTCAACCACTGGACCACCCTTTCCATTGTCTTTTATTTAACTACCATCACCTAGGTGCTCTATAGAGTGTTAGATACACACACACACACACTACTTACTATTGAAATGGAGAATAAGCAAATTGGTTTGAATTTACTGTGTCATTAGTAAATCCCTGGACATACATAATAAAATTAAGAAGAAAAAAGTATCAACTAGATTAAATAAGACATAGGCCAGGTTGGTAAAATCAGCCTAAAAAATGCATATCCATTTCCCACATTTATCTGTTTGAAAAATTGAGGGGGATTCACACTTATTTGTATATTTTTAAGTTTCTTTCTAATGTTACTGAAGCTCATCTTAGAAAAGAGCCAGTTGATGCAGTTCTCCTTAAAAGTCTTCCCTTCTCCTGTTACAGAGAGGGAATGCCAATGCATTTAATTTGTTCCCAGAAGAAAAATTGCCTTTACGAAAGTACAGGTAGAAGAATGAAGGTGTGAAGGTAGCTGTGAACCAGTTTCAAAGGAACCTAATCTACCTCTGTCTGATTCAGTTCAGTTAAAATCTTTTGAACATCTGCTGTGGAGTGATCATAATTTAATTATGGAATTGTAAAATGGATTCATTCTTAAGTAGTTTAAAGGCTTGTTTATTAGATACAATATGATTCATGAAGAAAGAGCCATGTAAATAAAGTCAGCTGATACAGTGAATGTAAGAGACTTAGGTTCCTTCAGAAGAGAGGAGGAGGAGCCCTGTGTGGATTAGAGTGCTCAGGGAAACTGAGGGCAGATGTTAGTAGGACTCAGTGGATGGATGGGGTTTTGATGGCCGGAGGAGAGGGGAAGGGACAGTGCAAGTGAGGAAAACATATAAAAAAGGCCTCAGGCAGTAATGAACATCACATATTTAGGCAACAGGAAGGAAATCAACTTGGTTGGAATGGAGAGTTTTGGTTATTGGAGGAGGATGTGGAGGAGAAAATAAATATGATTGGAATATAGTTTGGGGAGAGATAGAATCAAATTGAGGAATTTGGATTTTTGGAATTTTTGGAATGACTTCAATGAAAATGATAGAATAAAGACCTCCATAATTCTCTTCTATCATTTTTCCATGAGAAAACTGGGAAACAAATTGCCAGAATCAGCTTTTCAGAACTCTGGAAATTACCCCAAACTTGTAGCAATCTGAGGAGCATTTATTCAGGAAAATCAGCTGACTCTCAGTAAGAACAGTGATCATTGTGGTGTTTAATTTGTCTATTCCCATTTTCCTCACTTGAGCTTTATGGTGGAGTTTATTTTTCGTTTTAACTTTTTATTTTATATTGGAATACAGTTGATTAACAATGTTGTGTTAGTTTCAGGTATACAACAAAGTGACTCAATTATACGTATAGGTGTATCTATTCTTTTTCAAATTCTTTTCCCAGTTAGATTGTTACAGAATATTGAACAGAGTTTAAAGCCAGCAGCCCATGATCACAGTGAAAACCTGTACCTGGGAAGCCACCAGAGGGCACAGAAAGGAGTTCTTTCAAAGCCTCATTCCTAGAGAATTGTTATTTGACTTGTCTGGCGGTTCCCTGGAGGACCCTGCTTGCAAGGCTGCTTTTATTTGTTCTGACTCAGAGCTCATTTAGCAATAAAAGTCATTTTCCAAAGGCACTTGTCAAAAATATTTATAGTTTAGCTTTGAGACTGCCTGAAGCGGGGGTAATAGGGCAAAAAATTGGGTAGCCAAATGCTTAAAGGAAAAGTTGAGGAATGAGATCTCCATTAGGGCTTTGAAAAACTCGGACATATTCTTGGGGATCTATAAGGCCATACACAGGTGTAGGCTGTGTGCATGCTGAGGGCTCTGCAGATGGTTAGTAAAGACCTAAGAAGACCCGAAACTCTCACTCTGGCTGACCTCGAGGCTCTGGAAGTGAAGGCTAAGGCAGAGTTGTCAATTGCCAGAGAAAAGTCATGCCCCTTGGACACTGGAAACTATAAAACATTGTTGGAAAAAATTAAAGAGAATGTCATAAACGGAAAGACATTCTGTGTCACAATGAGTTACCATTTCATACCCACTAGGTTCTGGGAAAAGATGTGGAGAATTTAGAACTCTCATGCATTGTTGGTGGGAATCTAAGATGGTGCGATCACTTTGACAAACAGTTTGGCAGTTCCTTAAATGGTTAAAAATATTTACCCTATGACCCAGCAATTCCATTCCATGGTAATATCCAAGAAAAATGAAAACATACACCCACACAAAAATTTATTCACAAATATTAATAGTTTTGTTCAAAGTAGCCAAAACGTGAATACAACCCAAGTTTCCATCAAGTGATGAATGGGTGAATAAAATGTGGTATAGCCATAACATGAAATATTATTCAGTCATTAAAATGAAGTACTTATACATGGTACAATGTGGATGAACTCTGAAAACATCATGCTAAGTGAAAGAAGCCAACGAGAAAAGGCCACATATGATACAATTCTATTTATACAAAATGCCTAGAATAGGCAAATTCTGAGAGACCTAAAGTAGATTAGTAATTGTGAGGGGAGGGGGAATGGTATTGACTGCTAATTGGTGTGGGGTTTCTTTGCCAGGTTAAAAAAAAGTCTGTAATTAGATAGTGGTGATGGTTACACAACTTTGTGAGTATAATAAGAACCATGGAATTCTGTGCTTTGTAAATGTAAAATATTACATATTTTATGTAATATGAGGTGTGTGAATTATACCGCATTTAAAAATACAGGAATCTTTGAAGGCTTTTCAACATCAAAATATCATATACCTGCCTAAATAAATAGCTAAACAGTGATAGACAAGGTCAGAGCCCAAAGAGTTTAGAATCAGGAGAACCCAGTTAGAAAAGAAGATTACATCTAGGCAAAAGAGCACGCGACTAGTAGCCCAGACAGTTTCAATGGTTATTTTATGAGATTTTCTGCTCACAGGCTTCCAGTACCTAACAGTGCTCGGCCATGAAACATGTCGAATGCATTTTTATTGAAGTTTAAGTCGAAGGGCCTGTGTTGTAATCTCTAGGGTTGTGTGTGTGTGTGTGTGTGTGTGTGTGTGTGAGTGTGTGAGTGTGAGAGAGACTTCGTATACTGCAACACAGTAAGTTTCCTCCTCTGTAAAACAGAGAGTCTTTGTGGTAAGAGGCAAATTCTATCCATGTATAAGAATATGATTTTTTAAAAAGCCCAATTCATTTATACAAAGTACTCTCAATAATAAGCATAACAATAACAAAAATGACAGTCAAATAATAAAGGAGACGGTACATTGATAACTCCAGTTCTAGCAGATTGGCTTGCCATTGAAGATTGTTTTTTTTTTTTTTAGAGGTGAAAGCCTTTGCCTTTTTTCCAGCTTCAATTTTATCTAGTTGACTTTACATACATTATAATGTATATATTATATATTGGATATTATATATAATGGGTATTATAAATATTTTAGTTATTATAATATATATTATCCAATATACATTGCATGTTTTTTTTTAAGATTTTTTTTGATGTGGACTTTTTAAAAAGTCTTTATTGAATTTGTTACAATATTGCTTCTGTTTTATGTTTTTTGGTTTTTTGGTCCCAAGGCATGTATGTGGGACCTTAGCTCCCCAATCAGGAGTCGAACCTGCACCCCCTGTACTGGAAGGCGAAGTCTTAACCACTGCACTGCCAGGGAAGTCCCTCATGTTGGCTATTTTATATATATATATATATATATATATATATATATATATATATATATATATATATATATATATATATATATATGTTTATATATTATATAATTATATGTATATACATGGATATGCTATGAAACTTGGAGAACTAATGTTTTGCTTAAATTTGGTAGGAGTCTTATCTTACCCAGTACTATTTAGAGATGCCCACGTATCGAATATGTCCTGATTTCTTTATGTGAAAAAATAAAAACCCCTTTATGAATAGGAAGCCAGTTCAGGAATGAAACTTCCTCTCTTGCTTAAAGGGCTGTGTTTCCCTATGCAAATGCAGCAAAGCCCAGGAATTAGCAATGACTGCTAAATTAACACACTTGAAGAGCTTGGCTTGTTCTAATAGGCAGTCAGATGGTCTTGTTACATTGTAATGGTGCCAAGCTAATTGAAGTGATTACTGTTGCTTATGAGCAGCCTTTTTGAAGTAGAAGTCTTTTAAATTATCCATAGACGTTAAATGTCAGACACTATTGTGTAATTATACTTTGTAAATGCTGAATGTCATAAGGCATCACAGGTAATTGAGGTTTACAGAGAAGAGCTTTTTCTAAACCTAATTGGGCATCAACTCTTTGTCACTTTTTCGAAATCTAATTGGGCATCAACTTTTTGTGCCAGGGGACACTCCACTGCCTCACAGCCTCCCTCCCCCACCCCACCTTCTCCTGCTAGACTTACTTGTGGGGCCCCGCATGTCATGATGGTTCCAAATCATTGAGCTTAAACACCTCTCTGTCTGTATCCTCTGTGATCTCTGGGGACTGTTACACTGGTTTGGGATATCATGGGCTGAAGCTTTCTGGGGAGCCAGGTGTGGCTATCTGATGGCAGAAGGGGACCATCTGAATGGACTATCAAGTCCTTTGAAATCTCCAAGTGAGCCCAGAATATTCTATGTGTTCTGGGATTTTCATTTGTTGTTGTTGTGTGCGAGTGATTTTAAAAAATATCTTTTCATGATATTAGAAATAGAGGTTTTCCTGGTCCTCCATGGAAATTTCATGGTGGAAGTACCCAACCATATCTTGTCCTGTTTTTGTTGCTTAGGTCATATTAGAACACATGTTAGGATTCCAATTTTAAAACAATTCATAGAAAACCATTTTCTTCTTGCCTTTTGTGACAGTAATGTTTATTATGAACCAAACTTTGGGAACCTCAGATGTCTTGCCTTTGTCAGCTATACACTGAGAGTGACCAAACAGCCAAATAGGACTTTTGAATACAGACATCAGGATGGCCTGCTGTTGGCTGTGAATCTTCCAGCTGGGCTCACTGTGAATACGGTCTCGAGTTCTGACATAGTGGCTGGCAAGAAATATACAAAAAGGCATTCTTATTGCATAATTCTTAATACGTGTGTTCAGTTGGTCACCGGGTTTTATTAAATAAAACTGTGATTTTATGACAGGGCCCTTATTGTGTGCTTTCAGCAGATAGCAATTTATGAAAGTCCTGGCTTATTTGTAAAGCTGTCTTTATCTGCTCTTTTTAAAAGCATTCGTTATTCTCTATGATAAATTGAGTTCTGATTAAAGTGTTTTCTGCCCCACATAAGGAGACTATGGGAGAAATGTCAATGCGTGTAATAAAAAGAGTGTGTGGATGTTTTCAAGACTGTGAATTCAGAGGACTCAAGTCAAGTCGTGTTGAGTCTGTTCCGCAGAGTCTGCTGATTTCTGAAGATGGATGCAGAGTTGTTCGCAAATGGTCAGGCCTTATTACAGGCTTCAAAGATGCATTCCTTTTCTTTGATGATGAGTGTTTTTTGTTGTGTTACTGAAAAGGCAAATTAAATGAGTACTTTTTATACATTACAAGTAGTGTACTGGTACTTGTCAGAAGTAACACTAAGCAGTAAGTGTAGTTTTTCTAGCATCACTTTTGAAGATGGCTTTTATGATGTGTCTGTCGGAGAAGAATCAGGTTCAAGGATATTATTAAAGTTGTTTAACGGTTCAAAGCAATAATATGCAAGATGTCACAGAAAATGTTGAATTAGACATGGTTTTTGCACAATGAGCTTTTATGCATGTCCTCTCATTTTGGTTCCCTTCCAAACATATTCCATCCCTCATCATAAAGTTCTCCCCCTATGGCTTGGTAGTCTTCCCATTGCTCCAGGTATAACAGGGTGACTTAAACTGGAGTCTAGAGCATCCTTCTTACTGATGTGCTGTTGATGGCTTAGGTGTGCAGGCACTCAGGATTAGCCACTGTTTTGAAGAGGTATTCAGTTCTCATATACTTTTCTAGCAATGCTCAAATATCGTCAACAAAGTGGAGCTCTTCTTTGTGCAATGGCTTTGAATAGAAGCTCTGCTGGACCCTATCCATCCAGCTGAGGATCCAGGCAGCACATCAGGAAAGCAACCACCACTGTCTGCTCCCATGCTCCAAGGGCAGGTTTAGCATTCTCAAGGTCAGGTGCTGCTGGCTTCATGGGGGTGGTCATCAGTGCTGTTCATCACTTACTTTCAGCTCTTTGCCCTCAGGCACAAGGTGGGCTTGTGTTTCCTTGTGGTTGGGTTGGGGTCATATGACTAATTTTGGCCAATGAGTTGTGAGTAGAAGTGATATGTGGCATTTTCATGCTGGAGCATTTAGTTGCCAGTGGGAGACCTCTTTAGAGTCCTTGTTCAGCTCGTAATTGTGACTGGCATATTTGAGATGGTGGTTGTTTTATCAGCCAGAGCTAAGAAACCTGGAGCAGAGTCCTCAGCTGACCCTTAATGGACATGTAGGATGAACAAGAAATAATATTTGTTGTTATTGGGCTTTTCCTTACTGCAGAATAACTTAGCCTACCTGACTGATACATTATCATTAAGTCATACATTTACTTAGGGCCTATATCAAGGGTCACAAATGTGATCGCCCATGAGACCCAATATGAGTGAATGAGGAGAGTGGGACATAAGAAAAGACATGGGCATGCTTTGTTTGCATGTTGAACATGCATACAGGCATATTCTTTGCTTTTTCAAAGGCATATATTCTCTACCCAGTTTTTTGAAACAAGTAGCCTTTTTAGTCTGTCTCTTAATTTCTCTCCTTTGATAGATTGAAAGACCCAGAAGCCATTTCTCGATTAGATGTAAAACAGCAGTCTAGTATGACAGTAAGTGACTCCTGACACTTATCCTAAGTGTTGGGGACACCATAGGACACCTAAGTGTTGGTGACTATAGCAGATTGGACCATACAAACCCTGTCTGATGGAGGCAGCTGGTTTTATTTCTCCCAAGGCAATTTCTGTAGGAATGTGAGCCCAGCATTCCTGGACTTCTAAGAGATGTTTGGAATTCATATTTTATGTGAAGTGTCCTAATTTTGAAATAATGTTCAATTAAAAAAGTAATTCTGAAGGATACAAAAATATATATCATAAGGTCAATACTTTATAAACCTTGGCCTGTATTCCTCACAGCCTGTAATTTTCAAGCTAATTTAAAAAAATCTTCATTTGAAGAGGTTACATCTTAAACACAGGGCAAGCATATATCAAATGGCAGTGTAATGAGGACAGAGTAATAACAAGTAATCAGGAAATAACTGTTGATTTCCTCCTTTATGTTCAATATTGTGTTGGGTGCTGTGAGAGATACTGAAAGAACATAAAGGATTGGTCGTGACTTTGGGAAATTCACAATCTAATTGGGGAAAAAAATTAAAATAAATAATATAAATAACATAAAAAGAAACAAAAGAAACTGTTAGGGATCTCCAGAGAAACAGCCAATCAGAGCTATCTATATACCTATATGGATGTATATATAGATATACACACATGTATGTGTATGTGTGTATGTATCTAAGGACACTGTGTGTGTGTGTGTGTGTGTGTGTGTGTGTGTGTGTGTGTGTATATATATATATATAATACCTATCTATCTAGAATATATATCTATCTAGAACATACACACACATTTATCTAGAAAGGGATTTGCTATAGGAATTGGCTCCAACGTTATGGAAGCTGACATGTACTGTCTGCTGTCTGCAAGTTGGAGACCCAGGAAAGGTACTGGTGTACCTAAGAGCCAGGGACCCAGTGGTAGAGTTTTCAGTCTTAATCTGAGGCCTTTGAGGACCCCTAGCTCTGTGGGCAGAAGGTCAGTGTTCCAGCTCATGCAGTCAGGCAGAGAGTGAATTCAGCCTTCCCCTGCTTTTTCGTCTGTTCAGGCTTTCAGCTGATTGGATGACGGTTACCCACAATGGGGAGGGCCATCTGCTTAGTTCACCAATTCAAATGCTGGTCTCTTCTGGAAACATCCTCACCGACACACCCAGAAATAATGGTTAACTAGCTATTGGGGTATCCCATGGCCCAGCGAAGTTGACACATAAAATTAACCATGACAGACACTGTCTAAGAATGTATAGTCAATGGCCACCCTGTGCAATAAGGACTAAAGTGTGATTAGAGGAGAGAAGGGGGTGTTGGGAGTGGAATAGTCCTAGGAGGCTTGGAGGGAGAAGTGGGGATTGAGCAGAAAGTTGAAGAATGGGTGGGGTAACTGGTGGGGTAGGGAACAGAGGATATTGCATGTGGAGGTGACAACACCCGAGGGAAATGCAAGGAGGGCTGCTCAACTGAAGTAGAGGGTGCCCAGCGGAAGTGGGAGGAGCGTGACTGGAGAGAACTGGGTTGCAAGGTACCATCTTAAGAAGGATCTCAGAAGTCAGGCAAAGGCATGGACCATGGATGCTGTCAGAAGCAGAGGCTCATTACTGCAGCCAGGACATCAGGAGGAGACTAGAGTTGAGGCCAGAACATAGAGTCAAGGCCAGCTCTGTATCTGATTAACATTAGTTGTGTGGCCTGGGACAAGTTGTTTGAAATCTGTTGTCACTGGTTTTCCTGTATGTAAGATGAACCACATCAGTGTTGGTCTCATATATGAAGCTTATTAAAAAGAAAGCTGATTGGGAACTCAGCACTCCAACCTTCTGAGGATGGGGATTTTGAGTTCTACAGAGGGTTTTGATGCATGCTAACATCGAGAAGTGCTGTGCTGAGACATCCAGGGATTGGATGAAAAGAGGGTGCTGAGCCCATTGAGCTGATGAGTATGATGAAATTAGGGCCTGGGGAGGCTTTGTCTGGCCTTGTCATGCAGGTCAGATTAGAGCAAGAAACAACCAGGGTCTGATTTCTGAGGTGCCCCCTGCCCCCATCCAAGCCAAGTTAATCTACTTACTTTCTCCTCCATGTGGCTTCACCGGATTTGTCTCAAATATCTTAATTTGGGGCCACTCTGAGGTGTGTTCTTGTGTAAAACATGTTTTTTGTCTGTGTGAGAGAGAAGTTAGTTTGACTTGCAGATCACACTGTCATCTCTACTTACCTCCAGTGCTGTCTTGGTTTCTGGTCCTAGACGTCCAGGTTGCAGTAAATATGGAAACAGAACCTCAAGCAGTGATTGGTAGATGAACGACATCCCAGGTTTAGGCCTAAATTTCGAGTTGATTCTCTCCCTCATTCCTCTTCCACGGATGCCTTCGTTCTCAGCATTCTTCATCTTAGAGGCAACTGTGTTTGTGTTCTTGGCTGGAATATGTTCCAACGTGTTGTCAGAGAGAGATTTCTGTCTCCCATGCATGATTGCTAAAATAGCAAGAATCAAAAATACATCTGATAGCTGCATAGTCCCTAAAGGGCAGGAAGAAAGACTTTGCTTAAGGCAGAATGCACTAATCCATTGTACTAGCAGGTTTTCAGAGCTGTCCTAGTCAGTGTTTACTTTTGTCAGAAGCAGGAATAAGGTAAAACACACGGGAGAAGTTTCCAGCATAGAGAAATTAGTGCTAAATCAAGATGCAAACAACATGTCCTGAGGCTGGAAAACAATTTAGGGAAATGAAGCAATAGGTAAATATTGTTTGTTACATTGATAAATAGGATTTGGCAGCCATCCAAAGTTTGCATTTAATTTGAAGCCAAAAAATACCTTTTGATTTGACGGAGTAATTTCATGTGTGCTGGTGGACATATCCTCCCAGGCAGGCAGCTGGTGATGCATGAGGGTGGAAAGATTTTGAGGAATATCAGTGTGTTGATGTAGTGACCCCCTCAGGAAACCAAAGTGTGTGGTGTATGTGTAGCCTATCAAACTTTATATTTAAAAAGGAATATGACAGGAGTTCTGAAATAAAAAGGAATTTGAAATTTTTATTCTGAGCTATTTTTTTCATGACCTTTTCCATATGCCCATAAGTCACATCACGCTAATGGTGAGGAGGGGATGAGAGTAGATAGATTATTGCAAATCAAACTAAGTCGGCATTTTCAATCAACATTTTTTCCAGGAACTACTGTGTGTGGGGCAAAGCGCTAGGTTTTCTGGAAGAAATGGGAAAAAGTTAAGACGTGGTCTGGTCTTCAAGAACCTTGTGTTTTGGTTTTCTAGATCGCTTTTCTATCTAGCCAGGCATAGGTTGGTTTTTAGAAATCTGCAGTGAGGACTCACAGAGTGGGTGGGTCGTGGCCAGAGCTGGGTGTGTAATGAGAATAACCCTGCCTGTGCTTAGCCGGGCTATCCCCACTCCAGTCCCATGCCTGATATGTAGACCTTTATAAGAAATCCAGCCAGAGCATCACCTGAGTTTGTCTGTTCATCAGAAAATACGTGAAATGGACAATACTATTCTTAAGATTCCTCCCTGTTCTAGAATATATGTAGCCTAAGGGGTTGATGGATCTGCTGCCCTCATTGGAGCACTGAATGTGAGAGCCAGGAAAGGCCAGACCAGACCACGGCCCTTACCACTAGAATTTATGCCTCCTATGTTTAAGTCAGATGTTGACACACCTGGAAAAATCTTAACCCATGGCAAAATCTGACTTAAGAAAGATTGAAGACTTTTTAAAGTAACAATAACAACAGTTAATATTTATTCAGACCTTATTATTTGCCAGGCTCAGTCCTATGTCATTTGCATTAATTAGCTATTTTCAATCCGCAGAACAACGCTATGAAGTAGGTGTTCATATTATCCTGTTTTTCCAAGAGACAGCTGAGGTACAGAGAGGTTAAGAAGTGTGTGCAAGTTTGCACAGCTAGTAAGTGGCAGAGCCAGCCTTGGAACCAGCTGGTTTGACCTCAGAGCTCCCATCCTATTGGATTCACCCTCACATCCATTCTATCCAAGAACAGGAGAAATAATTTTTTTGTTGCTTTCTATCAACACACTGCTGTTTCCTACCCGCTCTCCTCTCCCCTTCCTCTCTCTCTCACCTTTTCCTAACTCCACTTCGTTCCTCATAATATAATCTATAGCATCTGAAGTGGGAGGACACTGGAGGCTATTTAACTCTCCATAATTCTGACTATCTTTCTTTTTGTGGATTTGTAATAATGATACAGGAATGTTATAGGAAGGGTTCCAAATAGGAAAGCAACTATGTAAACTGTGAAACACACACCACAGTTTTACTGCAACTAAAATCATACTTTTCATCATGATATTAAGCAAAACTAGAAAAAATCTGCCAGCCCTATCTCAAGGAAAGGCCACCTGTTACAATGCTCTGGGTGAAGTGATAGGGACTTGAAATGAAGGGATTTGTAGAAAGAGATCAGGATGAGGTCATAAGACTCAAGGACATATTTTTCCTGGAGTGAAAACTCCTGGTTTGTAATCTCCACTTCTCATCATTTGATCCTTCCTACTTCCAGCTAGATTTCCTTAGTATTTCTCAGAAAACTTCCCAGCATTCAAGCATTTGAAGAAGAATGAAGAAGAATTAGGATTCCAGCAACCAGTGCCACTTACTATAATGTAAAAGCGATGCAAAGCTCAGTCTGCCATAAAATAAAATTTCAGAGTAAGTGTGAACCCATGGTGTGTTGATTGGAGGATGGATTTGTTATCAGGTACAAATTTCAATTACATTAAAGGCCTTCTCTAATTAGGAAACTGAAGCTCATTGGCCAAGAACCATATACCACATGTGATGGCTCCTGGAAGGAATACTGATAAATGTTTTTTCTGAATGCATTCTAAAAGTATTGATGTGCTATAATTACAAAAAGATATTGGCAAAAACGTTGGGAAATTCTCATAAATTCGACATAATGGGCAAGCCGATAGATATTTCTGGTTTTATCTTTCAGAACTGGTGTCTTGAGAGATGCTGGAATGTTTCTTCTGTGTTTAATATTTTGGTTTTTAATTAAAAGCAACTTGATAAACACTGCATTCCTGAAACTTTAATTCAAGTAATACTTACTGTCTAGCTGGGCACACAGCTAGGAGCCCTGGAAGAAACAATATTAGTGTATGACAAGATTTCCTACCTTCAAAGATTTCCTACCTGTCTTTGGACCCTTAATGCTCTGAACAACAGGAAATAATAGAATTGAACTCAGGACAACTTTATTATTCATACAGGATGATATTTTAAGTTTACAAAGGACTTTTCATGTACTATCTCCTTTGGTTCTTTTAATAACACCATGAGATAATTTATTACTATTATTTTACAAAAGCAGAAGTGGAGCCTTTGGACATTGAGTGGTGTCAAGGCCCTGTGGTTAGAAGCCCCAATGTCTGCCTCCTAACTAGGTTTTCCTACCATGGCATACCCCCTTTCTGGTCACAGTTTTCTCTGGCTGAGGTGGATAAAGCCAGTACCACACTGTGACTGTTGTGTGGTTGGAGTTCATGATTGAGGCCACGTACCTTCTTGAGAGCACGGTGCTGGCTGTGGTTGTGAATTATGGTTTGGGAGACCTCCCTTGGAGAATATGCTGGAAACACAGCCAGATTTCTTTTTTTTTTTTTTTTTTTTTTTCTGCGGTACGCGGGCCTCTCACTGTTCTGGCCTGTCCCGTTGTGGAGCACAGCCTCCGGACACGCAGGCCCAGCGGCCATGGCTCACGGGCCCAGCCGCTCCGCGGCACGTGGGATCTTCCCGGACCGGGGCACGAACCCGCGTCCCCTGCATCGGCAGGCGGACTCTCAACCACTGCGCCACCAGGGAAGCCCACCAGGTTTCATTCTTAAAAACTGGTGGCTGATTAGGTTGAAAGTGCCTGTTGTGGGCTGAATTGTATCCTGTCGAAATCCTAACCCTGCCAGCGACTTGATCTGGACTTCTAGCCAGAACTGTAAGAAAATAGGCCACCCAGTCTTCAGTACTTTGTTATGGCAGCCCTTGCAAACTAATACAGTACCTAAATTATTTTAAACTGGTTAGTTAATGTTTACCCTGTGTGTTGCTTAGATTTTTGGCATGAGATGGAACTGAACTCAGATGGCTCAAATAGGGGCGCTTTATTGAAAGGGCTGCTTACAGAAATGCGGGCAGGGCCAAAGAAGCCAGAGGCTAGCAGCATTGGGAATCTCTTGCTTTGTCTAGGAATAAGCGGGGGAAGGGGAGGAAATAGGCTTCCAGAGCCCAGTGAGAACTGAAGCTGCGGGGAAAGGACCATCCAGTGGGAGCTGCAGTTATGGGGAGACACGGCTGCTGTCATAGATGGCTTGCAGAATCAGGGAGAGAGTGATGAAGAAACATTCCAGCATCTCTCAAGCACCATTTGAAGTCTTGTTGGAGCATTCCCATTGGCCCATTGCAACAGGAAGCCAGAAAACAAGGGAGTATGGATGCTGCTGCCTGCAGAGGTCAGTACCCTGAGATACTAGAAGGGCCCAGAGGGTGAAGAATAAATGGTGGGTTGGAACAGAGAATAACTTTTCAAAAGAAAATGATCAGCATTATATCTGTTCAACACAGGGGCTGAAGTTATTATTTCTCCCAACATCAGCAAAGTCAATACCGACTGAAAATGACACTCTCTGCTTTTTGGTCGTTTGTGATTTTCCTGTACAGTCGGCTTTTCACATCCAGAATTTGTGGATGCAGGAGGGCTGACTGTACTACTCCATTTTATATAAGGGACTTGAGCATCCTCGGGTTTTGCTGTCTGCTGGGGTCCTAGAACGAATCTGCTGTGGATACCGAGAGACGACTGAGTTTTGTTTTCTGGAGAAAGGGCTTACCATGAGAAGAAACTTTTCATTTTTCAGGGCTGAAATAGAATCCAGATCTCCTGAATGTCTCAATTTAGAGTTGAGGAAGTTGCGGCAGGGAAAGGTGAAGCAGCTTCCCCATGGCTCCCCAGCAGGTCCGTGGGAAAGCCGAGGGTGGGTCTAGAGACCACTGATCATTGATCACTGCGTGGACCTCATTAATCACTACATTTCCCTCTAAACTTCCAGGCAGGATGTTGAACTTCAGTAGAATGTTTCAAATAGAAACTCTTCTTTAAAAAAGTTCATTGAGAAACTTCTCTAGGAATTTATTGAAAAAGCAAAGGAGGAAAAAGGGGAACCAAGGTATGTTAAATTTTAGTTTTAGACATGAATTAAAAAAAGGCCGTGTGCTCCAAAAGCAGCCAGATGGCCTGCATTCCATTCAGTTTGTGGCCCGTCTAGAAGCTGATCTGGGGGAGGATCCAGGAGGCAAACCCTAACCCCGGGAGCCAGATCCCTGGGAAAACTCAAGCAGCCTTGTCTGCATCCTTGGTTTATCCTTCCTGTTTCCACACTTATCAAATATTTATTGTCAACAACGGGCAGTTCTGTTTGCACACAGTGTGATGGGGTAATGAGATAGTTAGGTTTCCTCCTGTTATTGATGGGGAGTGCTGATGGCATGAATAATTTCCTCTTTTCATAAATGGGAATTTAATTATTGATGTCTTGTTAAGGCAGCGACAAAAGTGTTACCAACACACACTGCAGCTGGAAGCCTTGACAGGCATGAGGATCTAGGGTTCGTGGGGGGTCTTGAAATAAACTTGATTAATTGTTTAGAAGAGCGAGCAAGTATCTTTATCCATATCTATCAGTCTATCTACATATACATATATATAAATATATATATTCTATATACGCTCTTTGAAGAAATTTTTATCTAAACCACATCAGGGAAAACAAACCTCCAAAACCCTATCCTAACAAAGTGCAAGCAAATCAAATCAGTGAGAAACTAGTCCTCTCACCCTTGCAAAGAACGTTAATTGAATTCTTAGACTCACTGGTGGAATGTTTATTCATAAAAGCCAAGGGTTTTTGTGGACTGACAACTCACATTAGCTCTTAAGAGAAGATAAAAAGAACACGAGGTCTCGAATGTAGTGTGCTAATTTTATGACTTTCTTTGAAGGGATTCAAGGCTGTCTTGAGTATCTGCCTCCACCCCACACCAAAAAGAAAAGAAAGGCAGAACACTGCAACATATTTCTCAGAGAAGAGTTTTCATTACTGTCTATTTTTTTTTTTCCCCCTCAAAATCCAATTAATGTTTCTGTTTCATTCTTTTTAGCTTCTTGGGGAAATTGAGTGAAGAGTTGGAGCTGGTGTCTCTTCCTATGGTAGAGAGAGAGATGAGGAGGATTTTAGAGGAAGCAAATCTCAGAGTCAGGGAATCCTTTGCTGATGTGGGGAGTAAGAAAATCCTGCGATTCAGATAGGTAGGAATGTGGAAACGCCGGCATCTCAGATGTAATGTGCCCATGAATCACCTGGGAGTTTGCTAAAGTGCAAATTTTCATACTGAAGGTCTGGTGTGGGGTCTGAGACTTTGCATTTCTGACACGCTCCCAGGGGAAACCAGCACTGCTGGTCTATGGACCACACTTCGAGTAGCAAGGATTATTGGACCAGACAGCAAATTTTAGAGATATTGAATATTTAAGATAGGTTAACAGTAGCTATGCTTTTATAATTTTTTTAACATCTTTATTGGAATATAATTGCTTTACAGTAGTGTGTTAGTTTCTGCTTTATATCAAAGTGAATCAGCTATATATATACATATATCCCCATATCTCTTCCCTCTTGTGTCTCCCTCCCTCCCACCCTCCCTAGCTTTTATAATTTTTGATCCTTTACACTTTTTTTTGTTATTAGAATGAGTACATTTTTACCACTGCCTGAAACAGCTTTTTGCTGCAAAAACTTCATTTCTTTTTAATTTTTCTGAGTTTTCTGATGATACTGGATACTGATTTAAAGTAGCTGGGACAGGTGGGCCTCAGATAATTAAAACAATCTTTTTAAGATTGGAAGCCACCTTAGAAAGAGTCGCCAGCTCAGTTATAGGCAAGGGTATTAAGTGCCCTCTCAGCCTCCTTGGGGTATTAGGTTAGCATACCTTCCCCAGTTTGACTCCTTCATTTGAAGCCTCCTCCTGCTCCTCTTAACTCTTTAGCCAACCTGTTAACCGTCACAGTTTCAGGAAAAATGTATTTTTTTCTCCAAGTGATGGTCCATCTCATCCTCCTCAGTGTTGTCCGTTCTCTAGAACAGACCCTATTAGCTGTGGCCAACAAGCTCTTCTTGTGTCCCTCAACTTTGTTTATTCTTCTTCCAGTATTAAATATTATCCAGTGTTTATATCCAGTATTACATATATTAAATTGCTAAGTGCTTCTTCTATAAGGCAGCTGGGTCAGTTATTCCAGTAAATGAGAAGAAACAATGAAAGCTGAGAGAAGGAAAAAAAAATCTCAATATTGGCTATTCTAGTAGTGTCAAGATTGAAAACTGCTGGAGATTGAACTGGGCATGGTGTACGTATGTAAATGATGAATAAACCATACAGAGAAACCAATGCCACCACTCCCACCTAATTGTTCCCTGCACCGTGCACAGCCCAGGAGGATGACAAAACTTTCTGAATAGGTCAGCTGTCCCTCTACCCAGCTACCCTGAGTTCCCATGAAATAGAACGAAAAAAAAAATGTAAGGATGCTTTGGAAGAGCCCTAATAGAAAGCTCATTCTCTCTTCCCCTCTGATACTGTAATGCAGGTCTGAACTGGCAAAGGATGAGCCACAGTTACCTTCCTCCTGGGTGCAGTCGAGAGTCCTGACACCTTCTAGAAGGTTCACAGGGAGTGGGAGGTGAATGAGCTTCCTGATCACGGGCTGAAAGATCAATAATTATTTAGGAAAAAAACAGGGAGCGAGAGATGGGAATGTTAGAGAGGGAGGAAGGGATCTCAGACCAATTATTTTTCTACAAAATACTTTATGTGACAACAGCGGCAGCCCCCAAAGGGCAACATGCAACAACAGAGCCTAATTAGAATGATGTCAGTGTAATCATTAACTCGCATCTAACACCTACGAGAGTATTTCTGTTTAAACTAAAACATGACCTGCATGGTGGAGAGGCCTTGTAAACTGTCTTTGAAATAAAATATGTGACAGGAAAGGTCAGAGCTGCTCTCATTTGAATTTCAAGTAGGGAGCTGGCTCTGCGGTGGCCAGTGTAGCAAGCCTGGCGACTTCCCTTTCCCAGGCCTTCCTGCCAGGCATAGCAGTTGGAGAAATCCTCTAGGATTAATTACTGGGATTGCAAAACAAGGATTTTTCTTCTCTTGCTTCTGCCCACTTTCCCTTCCCCTCTCCCAACCAGGACAGGAAGAAAGGGTCTCTAATGATCTTTGGAGAAAGAGGTGATTTCCTTTGTTGTTGCTATGAGACTGAAGGTCACCCCTGAGTGGCCTGATCTGCCTGATCCAGACACCTGCTGGCTGGCCCCTGGGCCAGGCCTAGCCTAGTCTGGCCTTCCTAGCATGTCCTCCTGCCAGCCAAGGAGAGGAGGGCTTGCTAATAAAGTCTCTTCCCAGCAAGAGTGATGCCAAGGCATTGCCTTCCGCTGGGCTGCGTAAAAGTAGCTATCAAATCAGCAAGATGCAACTTGATTTGCAGGTCTCCGGTGAAATTTAAGAAGGCGAACTGTAAAACGTTCAGGGAAAAGGAAGCATGAAAACATTTTTAAGGAAAGCATTTAAAAAGTCAGAGACATAATAAAAAAAAGGTTGGCAGGGAAAGTTTTATTTATTCATTTTGAAACATTGCAAAGAGCTCTGTTAGCAACGTTTATCTGCCTTTTTTTTTTTTTTTTTTTAAAGGCAGCACCAAAAACAAGCGAGTTGATTTCATTTCCTTTTTCCTTCTGTGACTTTTAAAAGCATTGTAATACTGAGATCTTTTCTGCACTCCTGGGAATAGATAAAGCTGTAACATTTAGTCTATAAGCCTTACTTGTCGAAACCTTCCTTTCCCTTCTCCCTCTCCAGTCCCTGCTCTCTGCTTCCTCACTAGCCTTTAATGCAGGGTCTCTCTTTGTCATGCATTCTAATTGGTCCTTTCCCCTCAGCTTCTTTGTAATATTTCCTTCATCTTTAAAATTTTGTTTTTCAAGTCTTTGTCTTCTCTTTAATACAAAGAACTGAAAAGGATGAGGAAATCCAAAATGTACTTGGCAACAGTGAAAGAAAACAGGCTTGGGAAAACCACAGGCACACAGCATAGAGGCAGCTGTTCTCACCATTCAGCATTGTTTAAGTCAGAACGGTTATTGGGGTTGTTACCATTACAGAGAAATTATTCACTGGACCCTTGTGATGGCAAGACAGATTTTATGCAGGACTATTGCGATAGGGGGGAGAGAGGGAGAGAGGGAGAGACTGAACTTCAAATACAAAGACAGAGGGAGATTTATAGCCAGATTGAGGGGGTCGGTAGATGGAAAATAAGAGATGCCAAAGGTAGGGGGTTTCTTGCTAAACTGGACTAACAAGACTCTTGCTAAAGGCAGGTCAAGGATTTCGATATCAAGGGCGGGGGATGAGGAATTTGGTTTGATGAGGGTGGGGGATTCTCGCCAAACTGATGTGGCAGGATTCTTGCTGAAAGGAGCCCAAGGTCGTGACCTCATCCAGAGGGCTCAGAGGAGCCTGTTAAGTTTGGTTAAGGAGGGAGTCTTAGTACAGTTGACCCTTGAACAATATGGGTTTAGACTGCATGAGTCCGCTTATATGTGGACTTTTTTTCACTAAATACCTACTATACTACTACACTGTCTGTGGTTGGTTGAATCCGAGGATGTGAAACCTTGGCTACGGAGGGCTGATGATAAAGTTATACATGGTTTTTCAACTACACAGAAGGGGTGGGTTGATGTCCCTATAACCCCTGCACTGTTGAATAGTCAGCTGTACTTCTCCAGCCAAGGTGTGCTCAACCCACCAACTTAGACCCAATAGTGGAGAAAATTATATAGAAATGGACAGATTTGCACTACAGAGACCTATGTATTATAATTCCATAGGCAGATCTTAATTCCTGAAGCAGACTTATGCTGCCGCTGCAAATCCTGGGAAAAAGTGGTTCCAGAACATCTGATTCAGTGTAGGTTTAACTACCTCAACTGTTCTTGATTTCTATCCGCATAGGACTAGAAAGCTCTCTGCCATTGGAGTTGGAGAACAAAGTTCAAATTCTGACTTTGCAAACCTCTGTGATCTTTACTCTAACCCACCTGTTGGCTGGGCTGACTCTGACAGGGTCCAAGTTGGAAAACACTGTTTTCCTGTTTCTCTCACACCACGTTTCATCAAGTTATGTGGCACCCCACTTTCTCACCCCAGGATTCTAATGCTTTTCAATGCCTTTCAACTTGTCAGAACTCATTTTGACAATTAAAGCTCATTTTCAGGCATTTAAACAGTCCAGGCCAGTTCCTTTTAAAATCTGAAGCTCATGTGTAACCAGATGCTTTTCTCTTCTTCCTCATCCCTACTGGCCCCCAGCTCAGGCCAGACCTGCAATGGGGAAGTGGGTGTGGTTTCCTGTATTCCCCTGCTTGCTTTGTTCCTTATCCCTGTCATGTGGAACCTCCAGAGTTGGGGCGCAGGGAGCAAGGTAGAAAAAGGAGACCAAAGTCTCTACCTGGCCAGTACTATTTGCAGTTTTCCCTTGGCTGTCATGGCATCTATCATGTCCTCCATGCCATCTGAGGCAAGCTCCAGACACCAGGAAACACATGGCCAGGCCTCCCTAGCGTTCTCGAGCTGCACCCCACTGGTGTGGCTGCACCAGGATGGGCTGATGAGTTTCTTTGGCTCGGCCAAGGACTGGACCCTCCAGCTCCCCATCCTGCAGACCTCCTGGTTGGGCTGACGACTCTCTGACCTGTTCTCCTTTTCCACCAGCTTCCAGCTCTGGTACACAAGCTGAAAGGTATGGGGGGGCTGCACCGCTGGGCACGAGCTACTCCGGCCCAGCCGCTCCTCTTGAGGACATGGTGTTGACCACAGCCTATTGTCATTAGCTTTAGCTGCCCTTCTGAGAACATAAGGAAAGCATAAAATAATCTCAGCACAGAGACAAACCAAGTGATCTCTCTGAATCTGTTTTCTTTGTTTGTTTAGTGTGGTGTTTTTTTTTTTTTTTTTTTTTTGGCGGTATGCGGACCTCTCACTGTTGTGGCCCCTCCCGTTGTGGAGCACAGGCTCCGGACACATAGGCTCAGCGGCCATGGCTCACGGGCCCAGCCGCTCCGCGGCACGTGGGATCTTCCCGGACCGGGGCACGAACCCGCGTCCCTTTCATCGGCAGGCGGACTCTCAACCACTGCGCCACCAGGGAAGCCCTGTTTTTTTGTGTTTGTTTCATCTGTCAAAGGAGAGGAAATAAGCCTCTCTTGTTAGGGTTGTTACAAGGATGAAACGAGGTGACCTGTATGGAGGTGAGAGTCATGTTCAGTGTCTTTTTCATCTTCTCTCCCTTCCTTCTTTGCCCCCTCTCTTGTTTAGTTTTCCCCACTGTTCCTCCTCTTCCCGTAGATTGATAGGCTGGGGAAGGACATGATAGAAGTATTGGGGTCTCAATTCAGAATTTCTTAGAAAAGCCCATTTCACGGATGGAAGAATCAGAAGCTGCATAGGAAGATTCGGGACTGGGACCTTTCCAGGGCCACTCAGGTGTGCGAGTAACGTACAGGGGAAGGCAAGACTTTACTTAGTGGACGTCTGCTGCGGGCTTGCGCTGCGTCCCCAGCTTTTCTGTGTGTGGTGCAAATGAGTTCCCAGACAAACTGGGAAATAGTGCCTGTCCACGCCCCACCCCCCACCCCCCAACCAGGCAGGCAGGTGCCACTAAATGCCTGCTGCCTTAGCCCGTTGTTCCTGAACAGGCTCCCGATGTATAGCTTGCAGGGGGTTGGACGGGAGGCACCTCAGTGAATGGAGGCTGCGAATCCCTTCGGGGCTGGGTCCCCGCCTGCCTGTGGTGCTCCTGATGATGGATGGTAGTTGGGATGTAATATTTGCTGTGATGGATCACAGAGGAGTATGAAAATTCATAAGGCAGCGTTAGGTTGTATTTCACAGGACTGTGTGTGTGTTTTCTTTTTGTAGCCCCATTAGCACTCTCATTGATTACATAGAGTTAGGTCATTTTGACAATGTGCTGTTTTCTGTCTGCTCCACTCTTCAATGCATGCATCAGAGGGAGACAGCTACTTGCCAGTTGGATGCACAGCTGGTTGGCCAACACCCCTCTTCTTGCCCTGGAATCTTGGCCTCTCACTTTTCTGGATGCAGCCTCAGCTGCCTGAGGGCGGGGGTGGGGGGGGAGAGAGAGAGAGGGAGAGAGAGTGTCAGAGAGTCAGAGAGAGAGAGAGAGAGAGAGAGAGAGTGTGTGTGTGTGTGTGTGTGTGTGTGTTTGGCTTGAGGGCTCTGCCATTATCCATTACTGCCCTTGCAGCCTCAACTGCCTGAGGGAGTGTGTGTGTGTGTGTGTGTGTGTGTGTGTGTGTGTGTGTGTGTGTGTGTGTTTGGCTCAAGGGCTCTGCCGTCATCCATTACTGCCCTTGCCACTCTGGGAAGTTCTCAGACTCCCAGGATGCTGGATGCAGCTGCCATGGAGTGGTGCTATTCCCTGAACCTTTCAGAATAGGTGAGAGGGCAAGGGCAGGGGCAGGGTACAGGTAATTTTGGAGAGTTTGTTTAAGAGAGCAGACTATCAATGGGTTATGGAAACATGCAAAGTTTGAATCCTGTCAAAGGTGAATGACACCAAATACTTATAAGCAGCACCCCTATTGTACTATATTATACTGGCCTGAGCATGTTCTTCCTTTTCTTCACCCTACTCTACCTTCCTCTCTTCCTTCCCTTCCTCCTCCTCCTCTTTCTCCTTTTTTTTTTTTTTTTTTTTTTTTGCTGTACGCGGGCCTCTCACTGTTGTGGCCTCTCCCGTTGCGGAGCACAGGTTCCAGACGCGCAGGCTCAGCGGCCATGGCTCACGGGCCCAGCCGCTCCGCGGCATGTGGGATCCTCCCGGACCAGGGCACGAACCCGCGTCCCCTGCATCGGCAGGCGGACTCTCAACCACTGCGCCACCAGGGAAGCCCTCCCTTCCTCTTCTTTAATTTGAGTGGGCTTCCTGGTATGGTGGGGAAAAGCCACAGAATAAGAAGATGTAGTTTGAGTTCCAGGTCTGTTCCATTTCATCAGATGACCATGGCTGAAAAACTCATTCTTTCCCAACAAAAAGTGAAGTGATTTGATAGGAAGGCCGCTGCCCCAGTACGAAAAGGCTCAGTGGTTGGAGTCAATGGGACAGGGCCTTCCCTGTTGGGAGAATCCGTGGGGGAGTTAAGATCCCTGGAATTCTGGGCTCATGTGTGTCCTCCACTGGTCCTAGGATTCATGCTTTTGGGGAACGGAATGATTTGACCTGGAAGTGCTTGTCACCAGCTTTATGGGAACCAGAGAAACTCACTTCCAGGTCCCTGATGCCTTGTGGCTTGGCTGGACCTCCAAAAGCTCTTTCTTCATCTTCAGCTGCATCTTGCACCTGGCTAGCTCCTGGGACCAACTGTCTTGAATTTCTGGCAGGCCCAGTTGGAGTGATATAAAGGATCCAGTTAACTGGTGGGCATCTGAGAACTTCAGCGATGCTTAGCTCCAACGAAGGGAGCTCGCTCAGGTGGTTGGGATGATAATTAGGGGATATCTGAGGGCCGCTTCCCTGTAATACTGCAAGGAGGAAGGTGCCTGTGCTTGGCAACTCTCTTATTTTTCTTCTCTACGATTTAGAACTTTCCACCTTTCCAACATAAGATACTGCCATTTACCCTGGCAGGTCACGGAGGGGTGCTGGACCTGCTGATGGGTGAAGGGGCTCCTGCCGGGGACATCCCGTTGCTTCATGTGACAAGGGAAGCCAAATAACTTAAGACACCACTTTAAGTTCTTTTCCATTTTCTCAGCTCCCCTTGACTCCACACAGGGTTCTGTGTAGAAAGCAAAGGTGGAAAAAGCCCCTTGGCTTAAGTGGAAAACCAAGTTTGCTGATTCCTGTCAGGCCCGTGCCCAGCTGCGGGAGGATGCAGATGTCCTTACGCTGAAGGCGGCTTGCCGGAAACCTTCCAGAGCTTGATGTGATGAAAAAGGAGGCAAAAAGCTTAAAATAGAGCTGTCCGCATATACCATTAAATGACTACTTGGGTCATTAGGAAAGGGTTTATAGACATTGCTGCCTTCTTTGCAGCCATGAGTTCATTAAGAGCAAATAGTGGTAATGGTGGGCACTCGTTATGGAGAGCCCACTCTTACTGAGGCATTACAGATGCATTGTCATTGAATTTTGGCAGATACCTTATGAGGCAGTTTTGTTTATTCCCATTTTATAGATGAGGAAACTGAGGGTTAGCAGCTAAGCTGCCAAGGTCCCACAGCACCTGTGGTAGGCAGAATAATGTCCCCTCTCGACCCACCCACCCAAAGATGTGTGTCCTACGCCCTAGAACCTGTGGATTTGTTAGGTAACATGGCAAAGGGGAATTAGGTGTGCAGGTGGAAGGAAGGTTTCTAATAGGCTGACCTCAGGAGGGAGAGATTATCCTGGATTATCTGGGTGAGCCCAGTATAGTCACAAGGGCCCGTAAAAGGAGGCGAGGGAGGCAGAAGCAGAATCAGGGTCAAAGTGATGTTGATAGGAAAAAGACACCACTGGCTTTGCTGGCTTTATTGATGAAAGGGGGCCATGGATCAAGGAATGTGGAGGATCCTAAGCAGCTGGAAAAGGCAGGGAGATGGATTCTTTCCTAGAGCCTCCAGAGGAAACGCAGCTCTGCTGAGACTTGATTTTAGCCCCCTGAGACCTGCGTCAAACTCTACACCCACAGGGCTGTAAGCTAGTACATTTGTGTTTTAAGCTTTTAAATTTGTGTTAATTTGTTACAGCAGCAGCAGGAAACTTAATACAGCACCTAAGGAGCAGAGCCATGACTAAAAACAGAATCCAAGGTTTATCCTCTTTGCACCATGCAAAATAACCTCAAATTGCTTGATATATCAAAACAGAGTGAGAAAAACCCTACCCGACTTCCTAAGCTATTTTCTCTCCCCACTTTTTCCTCCTTTTCTCTTACGCTCAGTCCATGTGCTTCCTGCCTCCCTCTCTCTTTCCCTAAATTAACAGATTCTTGCTGTAAAAGAAATGGATTCTTCACTCCAAAGTAGGTCATTATAACAAAGGTTTTAAATCACTTGGTCCTCCCATTTGTGAAATATAGACTTCACTTTAATCTTCTGTGCATTACTAGCAGTAAAAAAAAAAAAAAAAAAAAAAAAAAGGGCCCATAATTTGTGAAAAATGGGATTTTTTTTTTTTCTCCCACCATCAATCATCCAAGCAGAGATGTAAGTTTTTCACTCCCTTTTCACCCTCTGACTCACACCTGGAAGTCAGAGGGACCAGCGTTCAGTCACACAGACAGAATACCCTCTTCTGCTTTTACTTCCAGGACCGAATTTAGAAACAATGAAATATTTGCTCCCAATAGCCAAGTTGGTAGGACTCCCTGTTTCCTCTCCTCCCATTATTTCTTTCACTCTCTAATGCTGTCTTTGAGCTCTTTGTATTTAAGTAACTCTTCTAATCTCTCAAAACTACTGAGTTTATTTTGAAAAACTCAAGCTAAGCTTGCTTTGTCAGAAAAGTGTTGGAATAGAATTTGTGTTCTGTTCCTTTTTGTCCCCAGATGCGTCAAAGATTGCCTGGGATTGCTTCTACACTTTAGAAGATCACCTGAATAAACATGGTAGATCTACTCTAATCCAGGACATGTATTGAATGGGACAGTTATAAAGATGAATAAGATACTAGTGTTAAACTCTGAGTTCTAAGTCAAGTGGCTACAAAATAGGGGCCCTTTGCAATGATCGCACTGTACTGTAACAACTTTCCTTATCTCTCTTCCTCTCTAGATAAGGTGTAATCTTTGGGCATGCAGGGACCATGTCTTATGTTTTCCATGAATTCCTAGCTCCCAGCACAGGGTACTTGACATAAAACTTCATATAAACTTTGGAATCTGTCAGGCCTGGGTTCAAATCCTGGTTCTGCTGCTTGCCGTTTGGTTAATTACTTAGTCTTTCTGATCTGTATTTGTCTCATCTATAAATTGGGGGTGTGGAAATCTACAGTGCTATGAGGATTAAATGAGATGATAAATTTAAAGCACCTAGCAAAATCTTAGCATTGCACATAATGGGAACACAATTTTAAAATGTAGTGTTTAAAAATGTGCAGCCACATTTCCCAGGTTTGCCTTCTAGCTTCCTCCTTCAGTAGGAAAATTAATGTCTCTATGCCTCAGTTTCCTCTTCTGTAAAATGGGTATAATAATAGCATTTGCTTCAGAAGGAAAAGTGCCTAGATCAGGGACTTGCATACAGTAAGTATGCATGACATGTTATTTATTACCAGCAATAAATAATAACATCTTATACCCTTCTAATATTCATCCCATTTTATTTTATTTGCTCCCCTTTTTGGTCCTTACATGGAAGGGAAAAGTGAGTTGATTCTAAGGATTATTCCAGAATCCTTCCCTGCTCTCTAAAATGTTGTAATTTTTGTGAGCAAAGATCCAAAGCCAGTTCCCCATCCTCATATTGCCTTGGGGTCCAAAGGGAGAGAGACTGTAATTTTGAAAAAAGGCAAGTTCCAGAGCTCATGGAAGTAAGACTTCCTATGGCAGAAAAAGTAATTTTTCCCCCCCACCCAATGTTTGTAACAAATAGAACTGCTGTGGGCTTTGCACTTAAAACAACAACAACATCTTTGCTTGGAAAATTATATATACATATGTTTAGTTTTCTAAATGACAGCATCACAATATGGTGTGTCAGAAATTACAGCCAGCTCTCAATTTTTATCCATTGCAAAGAAAAATTTTGCATAACCTAAAACTGTACTTGTGTTGGAAACCAGGATTGTCACATAGAATTTGAATTGTTGATTCTGTCCTTTTTATGTCCCAGATGAAGCTCCATATTTTTTGTGTGTGATGCTTTGAGCCGCAGCCTCTCATTAGGGGCCATATTTGTGTTGGTAAAGTAACAACCTTCTCAGTCTTCCCTGTCCTTTCATGTAAGAGCCAAAGTTGAGGGTAACATCTCCCGTTCCTGTCAAGTTCCTTTTCCCATCAACATCACGGCATGTGGGAAGGTTTAAAACAAAGCTGTGTTTGAGTTATCCAATTACAAAAAGCATCTGAAAAATGTCTGAGCAGGTGAAAAACACCGCCTACCCCTTTACATGCTCTGCTAACTCTGAAACGTCTAGGTGCAATTTGAGCTGAGAACCAGCATATGAAGAATCATAAAACAAGTGGTAATTGTTTTCAGCAGGTCAGAAGCACCTAGAGTCCCTGTACCCTTGACCAGCACCATGCCCTCCTACTCAGTACCCAGAGAACTAGTTTTCAGAAGTGATTTTCCACTTGACTTAGAGTTCCACATCTGAAAGCTCCCCACCTGGTTGCTTGAAGTTCTTCATGGAACATGAGTGGAGGACACTTCTTGAAAGGCACTTCTTGAAAGGGAGTGAGGCATAAACTTAGGTGGATGAAGTTCAGTGACTCAGCTTGTGGAGGCTTTTCTAAGGACCAAGGTTATGGCCGTATGGCTTTTATACTTTTTTATTGGTTTTGGTTACCTATTTTTTTTAACATCTTTATTGGAGTATAATTGCTTTGCAATGGTGTATTAGTTTCTGCTTTATAACAAAATGAATCAGCTATGTATACACATATATCCCCATATCTCCTCCCTCTTGCATCTCCCTCCCATATATACAATGGAATATTACTCAGCCATAAAAAGAAACAAAATTGAGTTATTGTGGTGAGGTGGATGGACCTAGAGTTTGTCGTACAGAGTGAAGTAAGTCAGAAGGAGAAGTAAGTCAGAAGGAGAAAAACAAATACCGTATGCTAACACATATATATGGAATCTAAAAAAAAAAAATGGTTCTGAAGAACCTAGGGGAAAGACAGGAGTAAAGACTCAGACATAGAGAATGGACTTGAGGACATGGGGAGGGGGAAGGGTAAGCTGGGACGAAGTGAGAGAGTGGCATGGACATATACACACTACCAAATGTAAAATAGATAGCTAGTGGGAAGCAGCCGCATAGCACAGGGAGATCAGGTCGGTGCTTTGTGACCACCTAGAGGGGTGGGTTAGGGAGGGTGGGGGCAATGACTTTTACACTTGAACAGACGTTTGCCATGGCACCTGAGCTCATGGCCTTAGAGCTTAGAGAGCGTTAGAGCGAGAAGGAACTTAACCACTAGTCTGGTCTTTACACATAAGGAAACCTGAAGGCCACAGAGATGTCAAGGTCACTCCTGCTGCATTTATTGTTTACAGTTGGCCTCTGGCAGGAGCTGAAGTTTCCTGTCTCTGGCCCCTCCCACCCTGCTTTCCTCTTCTCCAGGGTGGGTCAGGGTCCAGGCAGTCACTTCATTTCCAGGGAGAAGAGGCAGTGATGACCAAGTACCGAGCCATTGAAGTGTCCACAGCTCTAGGGGAGGGACTGCCTTGGCATTTTCCTTCGAAGTTGGGACATGAGAGGGCCTTACATCCGTCCTCTCCCTTCCCTTCTTCCCAAAACCTTCCAGAAATTGCTATCCATCCAGAAGAGACCGGATACAGTTGCTTATACCAATTCCCTTCTGTGCAATAGAAACCAGAAAACTCTTGTTTATCTGTGGCCTCTAAAAGTGTGTGGGTGTGCGTGTGTGTGTAGGGGGATGGGCTTTGAGCCCCACCTCTCTCCAGCCAAGTCTGCACCAGAAGTTTAAGTTTTGGTTTTGGGGAAAAGGAGGCACAGCTGCCTTTGATATAGTTTGGTTCTAGACCGCTTGTAGCTAGAGGCTGGGCCACAGGGGTCCTCTGTGGACTCCAGCCTAGTTCTCTAGAGTTCCACACTGGGGCCTGAGCCCCAGGTCAGACCCACCTCAGCCTCAGTGTCCTGCTAACTGCAGCCCAGCCAGTAATACAGTGCTACCTTGCTTGGTCCTTTTTGTGTTTTCCTTCTGTGACCTTGTGGGGAGGTGTGACTGATGGAGGGAGGGTGATAGTAGGATTCGATCAGGAAGCTCAGCGCCTTTTTTCATCAGCATCCCATTTTGGTAATACCTATACTAATCATGCCACTAAGGTTTTTTTTGTTTTTAATTAATTAATTTATTTTTGGCTGCGTTGGGTCTTCGTTGCTGCGTGCGGGCTTTCTCTAGCTGCGGCGAGCGGGGGCTACTCTTCGTTGTGGTGCGCGGGCTTCTCATTGCGGTGGCTTCTCTTGTTGCGGAGCACGGGCTCTAGGTGCACAGGCTTCAGTAGTTGTGGCACGTGGGCTTCAGTAGTTGTGACTCATGGGCTTTAGAGTGCAGGCTCAGTAGTTGTGGCGCATGGGCTTAGTTGCTCCGCGGCATGTGGGATCTGCCCGGACCAGGGCCCGAACCCATGTCCCCTGCATTGGCAGGCAGATTCTTAACCACTGCGCCACCAGGGAAGTCCCGCCACTAAGTTCTTCTGAATTATAACACTGGCAAACCCAAATAACACATGTTATGTGGCAGGCACCATTTTGAAGGGTCTATGTATAATAACTCATTTAATTCTTACAACCCACCTTTGATGTAGGTATGGTTATAATTACCTTGTGACAGTCTGGGCCACTGAGGCACAGAGAAGTTGAGTGATTTGTTCAAAGTCACACAGCTAGTAAATGGAGGAATTGGGATTCAAATCCAAGTAGTCTGACTCAGATGAAATGCTGGTAATCACTTATAACACTACCTACATAGAGAAGTAAACTGGATTGTAGGATATATGTATATGGCAGTTAGCTTGGTAAAAGGTACCTAGTAAAAGTTTGCTTATGATACTGATGATTATGTGTTTGGATTTGGTGGCTATGGGAGCTTAAGTGACAGCCCGAAAGAGGTGTAGTAAATCTTTTGGGGACCAGGCACTTCTACCAACAAACTGAATTGGACAACTTTCAAATCATGGGTGGGAAGAGAGAGTATGGATGTACTTGAGCTGCTCAGGTGACAGCTGAAGACCGACAAGTGAGGTGCACGGAGGGGAAAGGGTACATCACAGGACTGGCAGTAGCTGCCTTGACTTTACAGAGGTTATGAGGGCCTAACCTTAGTTTAGTGGATGGAACTCCTTGTATTGAGAACAAAGAGATCTGACCCAATGACAGACCAAGAAAATTCAGGATGAATGAGAAGTTTGGATGATCCAAATTTCTGGCCCATGGGCCACATGAAATAGCTCCCAGCTCAATTTTGACCAATAAAAATGTTTTATTAATTGCCAAATTAAAAACCCCAGTGAATACACATCAGCTGTGTATTTCCAGATTATCTGGAAAGATGGGGAAATCTGGCAATATGGGACATCTGTTCTCGCTCGTCAACAGTTGTCTTCACTGGACAGTGGCTCCTCTCTTTCGATGAGGCATTTAACACTCATTTTCCAAAGTTCCTACCATTTCTTACTGCCACTCACTCACATGAGCTGCCTGTCCCTGTAAGCATTTGAGTGGACACCCCCCTCTTTTTTTTTTTTTTTTTTTTTTTTTTGGTGGTACGTGGGCCTCTCACTGTTGTGGCCTCTCCCATCACGGAGCACAGGCTCCGGACGTGCAGGCTCAGCGGCCATGGCTCACGGGCCCAGCCACTCCATGGCATGCGGGATCCTCCTGGACCGGGGCACGAACCCGTGTCCCCTGCATCGGCAGGCGGATTCTCAAGCACTGCGCCACCAGGGAAGCCCTCCCCCTCATTTTATAAATGCAGAAGTAGAGGGTTTGAGTGGTGATTGTGAGATCTAATCTCTCCTTTTTGAGTTGCTGTGTGAGCATCTCCCCAGTCACTTAGTCTGTTTTGATGCCCAGTTTCCTTATGTCATAAGGTAGATATATGTGGCTATGACTTGGACCATCTGGGCTTTGAGTGGTATGGCTAGTTGATGTTACCCTGGTGCCTTGAGACTGGTTTAAAAGCAAAAGCACCAGACGTCAAACATTTCAACCCTCTTAACTCTTATGAAGCCACTTGTAGCTGTGGCTGATGCCTTGAACCTTGAAGCATCTAGATGGGCAGTGATGCAGGAGAGCCTCCATTGGGAAAGAGAAGACCTGCCCTTAAGAAAAGTGTAGCCACAGCTACTGTCACTGCTCCCAGCATCCTTCCCAAGAACATCCACCTTGGAAAGGGGCTGGACCCTTACCGGATAATTCCCAGGAAATCCTTCTATTCTTTTGCTGAAATCCATCTGCCATTATTCCTCAAGCCCTTGCAACCTTGTATGCCATTCTGATTTTCCATGCTTTTCCCCATGTCTAAACCTAAGTCCTTTTCTTTGTACCTGCTGACTTCTGCTACCACAACTTGGAGTGGTGTCAGTAAGCACGTGCTGTAAGTGCACTGGTCCACGGTGTAGTCTGAATTTCTTAATCCCCGCTCAGAATTTTCATAGAGGGATGTGCAGTTTTCTCTGGCCCAACTGCAAAGAATTAATTTGTTTTCTGTGGAAGCTTTGCCGAATCAGCCAGCTCTGAGTTTGCTCTCTCCTCTGCCACTTTTACAGCCCTCAGGAGAGTTACTTAACCTTTCTGATCCTGACTCATAAGCGCTGTAAGATGGGAACATTTGCTGTCTTGCACAGTAAGTCTTGAGGAATAAATGATATCTGGAATGTGAAGTATCTACAACAGTTCCCGGCACATCATTGGGTTCACAGATTTTAATTCATTACCTCTTTTATGACCTTTTTTGGGATCTGATGGGGTATAGCTGATTATGGATTGGACAATTTATAGGTGCTGTAAAGAGTTTTCTGGGAAACCAAGAGAATGGGTGCCTGAGAGGGACACAACATTTCAAGTGTTGCTGCAGTGGTTAGAGGCAGGTGCTGGGGTAGAGGAATTTTGAGTAGAGGGCAATGGAGAACAAGATGGAACTTAGACTAGTTAAAAAAAAAAAAAAAAGGCAAAAAAAAAATGCCCTTTTCTTCCTTTGTCTGTCCTCAGAAGGGCACCAACTAACTTTTCAGAGTGGACACTCAATAAGTGTTGTTGACTGACAGACCACGGAATGTTATAAAAGGTTTGCAGGGCAGGGAATATAATATTAATATCCATGTAATGTTTTTATGTTTTAATTTTGGTGGAGGAAGCCTGAAGCCTGGGGCAAAAGCTACTATTTTCATTTGCTTCACCTGAAGTTATATTGGCAGAGACCCTCAGGGTAAAGAAGAAAAGGATTAGGTTGGGGAATGGGAAAGGGTATGAAGAAGTTGTAATAAAGTATATAAGTGCAAGAGCTTGAGGAATAAACACAGACGAATTTCAGCCCGAGAATAGAAGGATGTGGCATAAGGACATTTCCAGGCGGAAAAAAATACACCCATAGGGTAGGCTCTGCTGAACGGAGGAGAGAATACGAGAAAAGTAATGAAAAACTTTTAATATCATGGAGCTCCCTAAGAGGTGTGTAGATATTGTTGTTTTACGTTGATTGAGGGCCCACCATGTACGAGGCCAGCATCTGCTTGAAAACTTAATGTGTGAAAATGTGGTCAAGGTTCAAGGATAAACCTAACATTTGTGGAGGGATAGATGAATTTTGCTCTGGCTTGTGCAGGAAATGAGTAAATGAATGATTATCTGATTGGTAGGGTCTTAATAAAAATTGTTCCTAAATTAGCTGAAGCAACTGGGAAAGTCTGTTTACACCGTCGTGATCACACACCCCCCAAAGCAAACAAGAGGGCAGAGTTGTTACGAAAGGGATTTGCAGTTTCTCCTATGATAGGAGAAAAGACTAATTGGTATTATTAACATACACTGAAGAAACCCACATCTTTTGTTTGTTAGAAATTTGTCAGGAAGATTCCCACTGAAGTTATAAGTGTACTTTAAAAAATAAATATATTTGGAGATCTTTGCCACCACTGAACCCTATTAATCTTCGCTCTCTAATATGATGTAACAGTTAAGTCCTGTACTCTGACAACTGCCTAAAATGAGACAACCGCAATACTTTCTTTTTTTTCGGTAACAAATGACACCTGACGATGACAGCCATGAGTTAAACAGGCTACCAAAATGAAAACAGACCCACCAACCGTGGCACCATGGGCTGAATGTTGGTGTTGTTTTAACCACACCAGTCTCAAAGCCAGGAGATACTAGGCCACGAGGAACTGCTAAGGAGGATGGGCTAGTCTGACAGTTCTGAATCAATCTTACAGTAAGCAGGGATTTCCTCTCAAGTCATGGTGCTGGCATCTATTCTGCTGCATCTCTGGCAGAGAGTCTATTTCCTCACGTGAGTATTGGGCTGGTGTGACTGTTGCACAGTGCTTTTGTTTTTGTTGTTTCTTTGTTTCGTTTTGCATTGATTTGAAATCCACCTTTCATTTCAGGTCTATATCTATATTCAAGGATATTTCAGTTTAAGTTACTTCATATATTTACAGAGAGTTGAAGGTCGGTTCATTTTTTTTTTTTTTTTTTTAACTTGGGAAAGAAACCCTATTTTCTTCAACTATTCCTACAGTAACACACACAATTCTTGTCTCTGTACCCTTGGATCAGTATCAGTCAGGCTGAGCTTTGCTGTGGTAACAAACAACCCCACTCTCAAGATTACTCAGAAACTTTGTTTCTTTTTGTAATTTGGATACTTGTGTTTCATTTCTGAGGACTAAGATATGTATGCAGAGTGAGCAAAGGAACAATGTCATGTGTTTAGTGCATGTTAAATTATTTTCTTTTTCTATTTTCTCTGAATGGAAAGATTTGGCTGAATAGAGATTTTCTTTTTACCTCACTCTCTAATAACACTGTTAGTTTGCATTTGCATAGTGTGTTATACTTTTCACATCCACCAGAGCTTTTGCCTTTATTGTTCCCTCAGCCTGAAACCTTCTCCCCTTAGATATCTTTGTGGCTTCTTCCCTCACAATTTCCAGTTCATTACTCAAATGTCAACTTCTCCAGCACTCCATCTAAAACTCTAAAATGTACAAACAAAACTTTTCAAAATAATATCTGTTAAACATCCCATTCCTCTCCCTTGTTTTAAGCACTTATCATTAACACATTCTGTTTTTATTCATATATCTTGCTTATTCTCTGTCTCTCCCCCTTAGAATAATAAGTTCTATGAGGAGCAGGAGTTTTGTTTTTATTCATTGCTGTATTCTCAGTCCCTAGAACCATGCCTGCCTGGCACATATAGGTCCTACAGAATATTCAGTGAGTTCATGTGACTGCTATTCATGTGGTCAAGCAAGTTGACAAGTGGCTGAAGGGCCCTTTTTTCTAGTGGGTTCTTGTTTATTGGGGGTATATGAGAGGAGAGGGTTGATTAGAGGGTAGGGTTGACTTCACTGGGATGTTTGGTCCCAGATCAGAAGACTTAGGTCACCTGTTCAGCCTGTGGCTGGAATACTGATGTAGGCTCAGATCTGGAAATCGATCCACCTCAACTGCCCAGTCTCCTTGTGTCTCCACTCTGTAGGTAGCTTCCATCTGTTACCCTTCTTTTCTTTTTTCTTTTTTTTTTTGTTTTTTTTTTTTTTTTTTGCGGTACGCGGGCCTCTCACTGTTGTGGCCTCTCCCATTGCGGAGCGCAGGCTCCGGACGCGCAGGCGCAGCGGCCATGGCTCATGGGCCCAGCCGCTCCGCGGCACGTGGGATCCTCCCGGACGGGGGAACGAACCCGTGTCCCCTGCATCGGCAGGCGGATTCTCAACCACTGCGCCACCAGGGAAGCCCTACCCTTCTTTTCAAAGGGACATTTATCTTAGACTCTTGTTCTTCAGGAGGTGTCCAGGTTTGGATGCTTTATAAACTACACTTTCCTGAAGGATTCTTACTTATTCAAGATGGGAAACAGTAAAATAATACTGCCTCTGTAGACAGAGAGGTGCTAGTGCTTGTGTGGAGGATGCCCACCTGATTATGAACTTTGCACACACATGGTAGAGCTTGAAGCAGGAGTGAATGTGGTGAATATTCTTGTGTCTCTGAAGAAGCTCATGGGAAATATAACATGGCGGACACTTTGCCCCACTTGGGAGAATGGAGCTTGATTTTGTTATGGCCTAAGGTATCCAGGCTGACACTCTGAAGCACTATTCCTTATATCCCTGGGGCCATTTAACTGAGAGGTGTGGGGGAGGGATGAGGGAAGAGAGTTAGGCAAAGAGCAAGAGGTAGCACAGTGTATCAGTTTCCTGAGGCTGCTGTAACAAAGTGCCACAAATTGGGTGGCTTAAAGCAACAGAAATTGGTTTTCTCACTGTTCTGGAGGCTAGAACTCTGAGATCAAGGTGTTGTCAGGGTCAGCTCCTCTCTAGGGCTTTGAAGGAGAGTCTGTTCCACGCACCTTTCACCTAACTTCTTGGGGTTGCAGGCAGTCTTTGATGTTCCTTGGCTTCTGGTGTGTCGCCCTGATCTCCGCCTTCCTCTTCCATGGTGTTCTCCCGGTGTATGTGTCTATGTTCAAATTTCCATTTTTTATAAGAATACCAATCTTAATGGATTAGGGACTCATGCTATTCCAGTATGATCTCATTTTAACCAATTATATCTGCAATGGTCCTGTGTCCAAATATGGTTACATCTTGAAATACTAGGGGGTTCAACATATGAAGACTTCAACATATAAAATTTGGGGGACATACTTCAAGCCATTACACACAATTTGGGCATAAACACATTGGGAGTATTTTATATGTGGGTGAAAGAATTCTTAGTTTATTCTTTAGCTCTCAGGCAAAGCACACTCAATATACTGGTTTGTGCAATGCTGAATCATGTAGTCTGCAACATCCTAAAATATAGTGTATAGAAATTTGTTGTTTATGCATCTGTATACATTTGTATAACAATTCGTTCTCAAATTATGAAATTACCTTTCTCATTACAGTGCTGCATGGCCATAACCCCTGACCAAACTCATACGTCCTTCTTGCAGGGAGTCCTGCAAACTTTACATGTGGTAATTGGCATATTTTGAAGATTAAATTGGTGAACACTTTTTTCCCCCACTAGTTATCAGAAGCCACAGACATTCATTTTTTTTCATTTATTTATTTGGCGTTTATATATTCACTCAACAAACTTTTGATGAATCCCTACCAAGGGAAGACAAATCAGACTCTGCTCCTTTAGAGCAGCAGGTTGGTGGAGTGAGATACACATGTAAACATTTCATTAAAGTGCTGGATATTAAGGGAAAAATCTGGATAGTGTTCAAGAAGAAGAGCTTCTCTGAATTTCTCTGAAATCATCCTTTATCCTGAGTTGGGGGACTCAGATGCTTTCATAGGAAGGTGTGCGTTCTGCTGCTATCAACAGTCTCCTCCCCTCTGCTCCAGCAAACCACAGAGTGAGAATTAGGACTCTTGGTCCTAGACACTGATGCGGAGTGCTCTCTCCATAAGTCTTTGAGCTCTCCTGGGCAATTCTGACCCCTTGACTGGAGACATTGATTCTATCCATCTGAAAATTTCCTAAATAGAAGATACCACGACAGCTGAATTTAAAAAAAATCATGATTCTAAACAATTAATATTTAAAAGATCTAGCCATAATGCATCACAAGGCAACGTGGGGCCACATTCATTTAGTGCGTAGGATGGCATTGTTCAGAGGTGGAATGCCAAGCCTTTACTCATCTCAATCCTTATGAGGGGGGAATGAAAGAAGGGGTGGTAACTGCTCATAGGACAGCCCCCTGAGAGGCGTTAACAAGAGGGAGGCAGTTCTCTTTTTAAGTCATTTTTTAAAATGCTAATGCTCCCAGGTGCGTTCATGTGAAGTCATTACTATCAGTTGACACCTTAATTAGCAGTTAATATTTTAGCAGGAGGAACACATGAAGTGTGAAGGGGGAACAAGGAACAGGATGGGGATTGAAGGTGGCAGTGATGCTGGGAAAGGTGTCTGAAGGAGAGGAGGGTGCAGGCTGGGGAGGAGGGGTCTTGATAGGGTATGTGGAAGGCACTGTTTTGTGTGTGTTTTTTTTTTTTTTTTTGCTATGCAAAGTTTTGTCATGTCGTGGGTTGCTAAATTGATCTCATGTCTCTTTCAAGAAGTGGAAAAGAAAGATTTAGATTTGAAGGTGATAGTATAGCCTTCTCAATGAATGCTGGAGCCCCCTCCTCTTTTACCAACAACAGAAGTTCAGCCTCTCCCGCTCCTGTGAATTTGCACAGGGGCCACAGGGGCTGGCTCAGTTCAAGGTGAGGGAGTGGGAGACGTGGTCTTGGCTGTTCCTCATCTGACACCCACCATCCCAACCCCATGATGTGGAAGGAACTGGAGTCCATCCTGCCAGTCTGCTGTTGCCATTTCTCTTGTTGCCACATGGTGTTGCTGCTGGGGTTGAATCCAGCACAATCCCAGGTTTGCTAGTCCATCCTGCCCTGGAGATGGTCTTTGAGGTTATGTCTGGTTCCTGTGTCTAGAAACTATTGTGAAGGACATGGTTGGCCTATGGGTCATGGGGTTACATTTCTTTTTTTTTTTGTGATACGCGGGCCTCTCACTGTTGTGGCCTCTCCCATTGCGGAGCACAGGCTCCGGACGCGCAGGCTCAGCGGCCATGGCTCACGGGCCCAGCCTCTCCGCGGCATGTGGGATCTTCCCAGACCGGGGCACGAACCCGCGTCCCCTGCATCAGCAGGCGGACTCTCAACCACTGCGCCACCAGGGAAGCCCTACATTTCTTTTTGAGTAAAAGGAAAAAAAGATTGAGCTGAGGGGGTTAGACAAGAATGTGTGGTTTCATGGCTAGTACATTTGATAAGGAGGTGGCTTTAGGAGGAATAAATGTTAACAGTGGAAATGAACCATAAATTATCTGTGGGGTCAGGTTGGGTGCGTCTGTCAATTATTCGCCAGGATCACATAGGCAGTTTGCATATCTGTCTATGTATCTATATCCCATCTATATATGTCTAAGCTCCTGTTGGCCTGTGCAGTTGGAATCCTCTCCCTGTCTGTGGTGCTAACGTATGATCAGTACAGGAGCACAGAGGGAGGTTATCTGGGATAAAAGGCCATTGGAGCTGAGAAAGTTGGTCATCCTGTCTAGCATCCTCTCAGCTGCCCTCTTGGTTTTGATGTATTGAATGATCACTAAAATATGACCTAAGTCCTTCTAAAATGTCTCAGTCTCTGTTAATACAGTATCCTCAGGAAAAACATGATGCCCTTGGAGGGGCAGCCTTTTCACTCTGACATATGAGCCCTTGTCCTCACCCCCAGGAAGCCACTGACCACACATATTCTTTTTCCTACTAGTGCTTATTCCTAGAAAAGGGCCTAATAAACAAGTTCTTGGAAAGGTGTAACTGACTGATGAAACTCTGTATCTCATCTATTTTAGGGACATCAACTTTAAGGGTAGCTGGCCCTTTAAGCAAAACAAATAATCTGATTAATTTTGGAATTTCGAGCAGACAGGAGGTCATCACAGTGTGTTAGCCTCTTCAAGGGAGCTTGACTCAAGAACTGGGCCTTTCTGTAACAACGCCCTTCAGTTTCTCTCAGCTGAGAACCCACAACCAAAATGCAGCCCACTTCTTCAGAACGGTTAATGTGAAGACTGACTAGTCTTTAAAACAGTTTAAAAGTCTGGCATTCAGCACTCATGTTCTTACTATTTAAATCTTTCTCTCGCTCAATTTCCATTCTTTCCCAAGTAGGATCCTCAGCATTTGAGACTGTAAATGAGTGAGTAGAAATGGTTTGGTGCACAAGTTCAGTCTACGTAGAGCCTTTAAACCCTGTCCTTGGGATAGAAACATTAGTTTTAGGTATAAACAAGCAAATAAGTGGTCAAACTTGTGTCACATAAGGTTTTGATCTCCTTTACACAAAACCTGAGGCTAGTTTTAGGAGAAACCTTGCCTTCCAAAGTCTCTGCTTATGTAAGTTTCCCCACCTTACAACAGTTATTTATTTTTGATCTATCTTTTGCATATTAGTTCTCAGTCTCTGGTTTTATTTTCTCCTAATTTTTCTCCTCTGTCCTATTTAAAAAATTTGTTTGTTTGCCAGCATTCTTTTTTATTTTCTTTTAAAAAAATTGAAGTATAGTTGATTTGCATTCTTTTTAAATGCCTTGACTTGTAGGCATTGACCCAGAGGGAACCTCTTGATAGGTTCTCATCCCTCCTATTGCCACCCAGCTAGCAGTCCACAAAAGAACATAAAATCTTCCCATGATGCACTGGTGACCATCCAGTTTCCAGCAGCTGGAAAATATCACTAAACAGACTATGCTTCAGCCATCTCACAGTGGAGTTTTAAAGGAATTATTATGACCATAGTATGGTGAATGGAGCTTTGTATCATTGCAAGGTAAGTGCCAGCCATGGAGAGTGAGGGCTGCGGTTCGGGCTGCAGGCTGGGTGCTGCAGGTGCTGGAGGAAAGCATCCTCCAGGTCGTGGCCACGTGTTGCGGGGCTCCAGATTCTTTGCTGCAATCCCCTGTGCTTTGTGCTCAGTCACTTTGGCCGCCTGAAGGAGGCAGCTGTTGTACATTAGGAGTGCGGATCCAGGGGATAATTCTTGGCTTTCATCGTGCCGTGAAGGCTCCAGCAATTAATTTATTCTGTTCTCCTCGCAGCCAAGGATTCTCCCCATTATTCATCTCTTTGGGCAAAAGCTATTGGAGGCATCTGAGTGATTTTCTCACTAGGTGTATGATGGGAGTTACCTGATTGTGGATGGCCTTGCACTTGTAGTTCATTGTGCAGGTGAATTCTGCCCAGCTACCACCTCAGCAGTAGCTTAATCTGTCTTCAGATCCCAAGGCATAGAGTTCAGTGTGGTGTTTCCATTGGACACGAAGGTACCAGCTTGGCAGTTTTGAATCCTGAGGCACGACTTGCTGATGCTCTCACCTCTCGAAGTGGCTGGTTTCCCTGTGTGCACAAGACGGGACCCAGTTAGTTTCACTAGCGGGCCAAACCTGGGCTATGTTTCTGTTACTTTATAGGGAAACAAAACCAAAAACAAAAAGGCCCCCCAATATATCGACCTTTCCCGTTGGGAGATGTAACCCTGGAACAAAACAGTTTGAAAGAGCCCTGAGTCTAGCAAGCCATAGGGGCGGGACTGTGGAGTGGCAGAGGATGGAATTTAGTCCCCAGGGGTCTGTCTCAAGGCTTAGGAGCTCACAGAGAATTCAGAGGATGAAGATGGGGTGCCTGCAGGACCGTTGAGCATTGTTTGTTTTTGTGTTGGGGGAGAACTGATAAATGCCCTTTACGGTGCATGTAGTGATTTAGTCCTTGTATTTTTCCTGATTACTAGTGTCCCCTCTTCAGGGTCTTGGCGAGGCCCACACGACTGCCACATCAGCAGGCAAAGGACACAAACACTGCTTAATGAAATGGATGCTCTGCATCTTCACAGTCTCATGGAAGCAGCTCGACTGGGAGGTGGGAGGAGAGAGGAGCTGCGTTCAGATGGTCAGAGTGTTGCCTGCTTCTCAGGAGGCCAGTTTGGGTATCTTGCAACCCGCAGGCGTGGAAGCCAGGGCTTTCCTCGTCCCAGAGAGGTAAAATTAAGGACTTCTGGCTTGAGGGGGACACCGTGGCCGAGTTTGTTTTGTGTGGTCTTAGTCTTGTCTGGGATTAGAAACTCATTTCACAGTGTATCACCCACTCTTAGCCCTGTCCATGGAAGAGCAGGCACTTAATTAACTATTTGATGAATGAATGAATGGGTAATTGACCAGTGCCAGGAATCTATCATTTTGGTGCCTTCGTGTTGCCATGCAACTCGCCCCGCTTTTCTTACTTCTTCTGCCTCCGTAGCACAATTGCCCTGCTTGCTGTTCCACTGCTGCTGAAGTAGCTGTCTCATTGGAATGTAATCAGAACAGCTCCTTCTCTCTGAGGTGTAATAGCAGGCAATGAATAATTTAATGTGCTACCCTCGGAGGGTTATGCACATTTGAACAGGTGACAGGTAACTGGAGACAGAGTAAATAGTAAGAATAAATTCGTAGTAAAGGTGGCATTTCAAATCAATGACAGGGCACTGTCTTCAGGTGGGAGGGGGCCCTTTCTGTGATTTCCCTCACAGCACATGGCTCTGTGAACTCCCGATCTTTATTTGGCATCATTTTGTTCCTGGATAGAATCATAGATGATCTGACAAAGATGACTGATCCCTGAAGTGCCCGAGTCACTCCGGGGGAGTGTCTTTCTGTCTCAGCGCAGGACAAGAATCTAGATCTTCCTAATGCCAGCCTGGTCTTGGGCAGTTGGGGACCAGAGGGACCAGGGCAGGACATAAGGATATAGGAACAGGTTCACTGACTATTTTTCAGATTTCCAATCAAAGAAAATGCATGTTGAAAATAATTTGCATCTCTGACAGCCTCTTTTAATGGAAGGCGTGCATGGAGCATGAAGTTATAACCGTCAGTTCTTCAGTGGGAGGGCACGAAAGGAAGGGGCTGGTTGCCTTTTGGTGGAGGTGGGGAAGCTGAACTGCTGGCTGATAGGACAGCTTGGTCAAGGTCATTCAGCAAGTAGCCGAACTGCCTGGCTGTTCCTAGCCCATCTCACCATTGTCCTGCAGGCCTCATTATCCCTACTGGAAAGCAGAGCTGTGTCTGAGTCAGTCTCCTTGGTGGGGCTGTAGGGAGTGTGGGTGTCAGCAGTCTGGGCTTGCAGAGGCTCTGAAACAATACCAGGTATTTTGTAGCAGGTATGTGCTGAGTGTTCTTCTCTCACTCTCTGCATTTGGGGCATTCAGCATATAATCCTACAATTAGTTCATTAAAAAAATAAAAAACGACTTGCAGGTCACCTTTAAAACAAAGGGAGAAGCAATTTTGAATTTAGCAATTTTTCACTTTTGACATCTGGTACCACCTCAAGCTCTGCAGTTACAAATAATGCTGGTGGGGAACGGATCCTTTTATGCACATTTGAAGGAAGAAGGGTTATACATTATGAATAGAACAAGGATAAAGGAATTGGCTGTGCACTGCAAGATATTTGGAGTACATTAATCAGCCCATCTCTTTTAGAGTGAGAATCATTTTTAAGAATGGGTATTAAACAGAACGCAAACAATTTGTGCAATTTAAGTCTGCTTGATATACGATAAGACATACGAGGGCAAAGGGAAGGTGAGAAAACACAGGGAGCAAGGCATTTAAGAGACTGTTCCTCAGGGTAAAACGAAGCAAGGGAATGAACCAGAGCTTGGAAGAAGAACCAAGATGGCATCTAGTCCTACTTACATTCCCACAGCACCTGACGCATTGATTCACTTATCACTTCACAAGCAGCAATTAGCTGCCTACCACATGTCAGCCTTGACCCCATGGAACTCACATTCTAGGGGAGAAGACAGACGCCTACTCAGAGAGTCCCTGTAGGACTTGGCTATAAGGGAAGCAAACACAAGGAAGCCATATCAGTTAGGAAGGCTTTCGTTTACAAGTAATGAAAACACTGTTACCAGTGGCTTAAATAAATAGAATCTTAGATTTCTCTCTTCACAAAAAGTCAGGAAGGAGGCAGCTCTGGGTTTAACACCTCAGTGTCATGAGGGCTGGTATCTCTGATTTTCTTGGACCACTCCACCACCGTATTTCAAGATGGCAGCCATACATCCACTTTCAGAGCAAAGGAGAGGAGATGCCAGTGGTAACTAACTAGCTTGTTCATCATGGCAGGAAAACTGTTTTTCTAAGCTCCAAGGCAGATTTCCACCGACATCTCAGAAGCCCCAACTGTGTCAGATGCCACCACTTCTTCCCACCAGCTGCAACGCGAACAGAGAAAGTGAGAACTTAGCTTTTCTAGGTCTCCCTTCTTTTTTTTTTTTTTTTTTTTGCTCCGGATGCGCAGGCTCAGCGGCCATGGCTCATGGGCCCAGCCACTCCGCGGCATGTGGGATCTTCCCAGACCGGGGCACGAACCCGCGTCCCCTGCATCGGCAGGCGGACTCTCAACCACTGTGCCACCAGGGAAGCCCTAGGTCTCCCTTCTAAGCCTTGCTCTCTGCCTCAGGAGGCTGACAGGTGAGATACTGGCGGGCACCCTTGCCCTTGGGTTTGGTCAGTGCGCAGCACTGGAAAGATGGAGGGAAGGAGAGAAAGGATAGGGTCTTGGGGGGAGGGTGTCTTTTCCCTTGACTCCCATCTTGTGTGGCTGCAGCAGGCAGGCAGCGGTTCGAGGCTTCTGTCAGGTGGTGGTCTCCCCTTGGCAGGGTCGCCTGTCCTTTCCTTTCAGGCCTAGGGATGCCCACCTGCCACTCATGCTCTCCGCCTCCCTCCGGCCAGCAGCCCAGGCATCTGGAGTTTGATCCTAAGGGCGACAGGGTGCCCTTAAATGACTTTAAGAAAGATGTGGCTTAAATTGTATTTTACAAAGATGATTCTGATGGCACCATGGAGGATTATTAGAATGGGTTGAGAAAACACCTGAGAGAGGGTTAGGAAGTGTCTACAACTTTTCTCCATGAGGTAATAAAATCCCGAATGAAGGCTAGCTTTCCCTGATGACCTTCCCCAGCAAAATTAAACTTTCCCCACCCAAAGCAGTTACTATTGATGCACAGCCCTATTACATCCTGCATCACAGAGTATTATGGTGTTGTTATATTATTATAATAGAGTATTGTAATTCACTGTGTTATTGACTTTTCCACTTATCTGTACAACTCCATGGGGATGGAGACCGTGTCTCAAATTATCTTTGTGTTCCTAGCACACAGTGTGGGCCCTGGCGCACGATTCACATTCCATAATTGTCTTGAATTGAACGTAGGAAATGGGATTGTCATCTACTGGGCAGAGACTTCCTTTACATGCAAAGTGATTACCAGTGGTGACTATAGTATAGCTTGATCTCACATCCTATAGCTGTTGTCTTTCTGATTAAAAGACAGAAGGGAAAAAGGGAGGAAAGGAGGGAGGGAGGAAGAATGGCAGGAAAGAAGCAGTGAAGTGAGCAAGTGGTGTAAGCCTGGACTTCTGTGTGATGTGGATGAGAAGGGCAGGGGTGAGGGCGTTGGAGCAGCTAGTGCATAGACATTTGCTGTACATGACACCAAAAGGTCCCAAACTGGAAGAAATAGAAGCCAGTTCTACTTTGTTCAGTGAAATGCAAGAGGGGAAAATAGATTGGGTAGCCAACAGTGCGTGCCATAATTGTTTGCACACAGGCTGGGTCGTTCCTGCACGGCCAGGGTTTGCTGCCCAGAAGTCCTTTCTAAAACCACAGGGAAGGAGCAAGGCTGCACCAGATCCCGAGTCATGCGCAGAAGTCACCTGTAAGAAGTGCTTCTCTTCAGTGATCTGGCAGGGGATGAAAGGCCCTCTAACCCATTTTCTTGATTGTATTAAAAAAAATGCAGTCTGACCAGATGCATTCCTTGGAAAAAGTTGGGTAGCAAGAGGAAAGAAAATAATACCTTTTGGAGGGTGACTTGAAAATAATTTTTGATAGTTAAGAAAAATACAGCCACAGATTAGATAACTTAGATGTCTATAAAAACGTGACTAACTTGAATATTCTAGAAAAAGTGTCAGAACTCTTAAGCGTGTCTTTAAACGATGTGTTTAAAACCTAGAAAGTTGTGTCGACTGGAATAGGGTCTTATGACTTCAGAAGAAAGTTTTCCAGTGGTTTCAAGCATCTCTTCTAAGCCAGGCACTTGCCATATTATCTCATTTAAATCTTAGAAAACATAGAAGTTGATGTTATTATATTCATCTTACTGATGAGGAAACTGAGGCTTATGAAGCTTAAGTAGCCTGCCCAAAGTCACATCAAAGGTGATGGAGCTGGGATTTGGATCCAGTGTCTGATTTCAATGACTGTAAACTTTGCCCAACATGCAGCTCTCATGACATTTGTATCAGTCTGTATTTCCCCCCAGGTACCCATATTCTGTTATTCAGTATCATTCCAGATGTTTGATTCTGTGAGGGGGGTTAATTCTCACTCCCAATGAGTTTCAGCTGTGATATTGCATCTTGGATCTTAACCTTTCCTTTTGCAGAAGAAAAATAGAGATCATTAGGACTCTTGAATTTATCTCTGTAATAACACAGTTTTTCTTTCTCTCAGGCTTTTTGTAAAGTTTTGATGATCTACTGTGTATTGGTCCTACCGAGTATCTATTTCAGGAATAGTGAGTGACCCTCATTACTGGGCCTCTGGTTTCATTCATCTTTTTTTTTTGCTCTTCACTGGAAGCAGGTGACGGATGCATCTCGGGTGTGTTTGGCTCAGAAGGTGAACAAAGCCCCCCACTAGGTAAGAGCAACTGCTCTTTGCTCTTTATCAGCAGTGAACTTGGAGCCTGTTCATGGGATGATCAGCAATCAGATATGAATCTCTTATTTCTTTTGGGTGCTGAAATGTGGGATTTCTTGCTCATGTTAAGCAGTCTGGAGTGCACCATGTAAGGGAGCCAGCCACCATGGCCTGCAGTGCTGGGCCCTTATGTGTGTGACCAAAAGCTCCCTGGGAGAATGGGATCCTCTGGCCGTAGGGAAGTGATGACTTACGTGTTCTCCTTGGAAAGTTCTTTCTCCCTGTGCCATGGTTGTGGACAGTTTCCCCGTCCGCTGTAAGGTGGAGGTCATACCTGACATACCATGACCCTTGGCCTGTCCTGTGGCACCAGCTCTTTTGTCCTCAAGGCACCTTTGCTGTTGTCATCAACCTGAGATCTGAGCTCTGAGGAGGAGTTCCCGTTGTCAGGAACCCTAAACCTAAAGCTTGGCGAATGTCTCCAGAGGCTGGGAGTAGTCTTTACAATATTCATTTTCTTAGTGATACATTTCTTAGTGCTTGGTACCGTCTTTGGTTATGGGGGCTCATTTTCTTACTTTCTTACATTACTTGTGTCAGACCCTGAGTCCAGCATGGTGATAACTAGACTGTAGCAGGAGGTTGATATGTGTTTGCTCAACGAGTGGCCCTCTGGCACAAGTCATCCTCCTTTCCTTCCTTTGCTTCCTTATCTGTTAATGTCGTGAAGGGGATATTGGCTGTCAGCCCTAGCGCCGGCTTAGGCACGAATTGCCTTGAAGACACGCATACGTGTCCAGCACAGCTGATGATGGTTTCTGAGCCCTCATGTGGCTGATTTTTCAGCTATGGCTTTTAACCCTTTCAGTAGTCCCATGAATGAGGGTTATATTATCCTCTTCTTCTCCCTGAATTCAGAGAAGGTTTGCTGTATATGGTTTTGTGTTAGCAAGACCGTGGCAGCAAGTACCAGCTGGGCAAAGGGGTGGCAGGAATAGTTGGCTCTATGGAGAATGGGGCTGAGAATTCAGCAAAAGGGGAAGCCGAGAGCTGCGTGGGATAAATGGAAGCCTTCCTTCACCTCTGTGCCCTAACTCCCAGAAGCTTCAGGAGATGGTGCCTTTCCCGTATTACATAAAATGGGGAGTTCAGCCAGTCTTGCTAAAATCTTAAACAATAAGGTGACTCCTGACAACTCAAGAAAATTTAGGCAGCTGATATTTGCATAACCACTAATAGAGAGAATGAAGTATTACTTTGACTCCAAAGGCATTTTCTTTCAGGGATGGACAGAGAAACTTAGCAACCAGGTACGCACAGCTGTGACCGTAATGCTCTCTGCACTGTTTTCTTCTATGGCCCTGGACAATCTTTTCTGATGCACTCTTGTCACATCTGATAAAACTGTTATCTTTGGCAAGCCCTGCTGTCTTTTTCTTCTTTCTTCTTCTTTGCGATTTGGTTTCTTTTGGTTTGGTGGAGAGGAAAAAAATTCAGAGAAGGGTTAAGATAGTGTGTGACTTTCCAAACTAAAAAGAAACCAAGCACCATATGTAAGTGGATGGTGGCTTAAATAATCTGAAAACTGTAAGCTAAATAAATAGAAGGAATGCCCCCTCTTATCAAACTTCAGTTTAGCAGAACATTGCCTTAGGGGAAAAACATCACCTCCCTAATTATCCTAAGTCTTTATGAGTGAAACATGCTATTCACATCAGGGGGCCTGTTACTTAACCTTCATTCATTCTCCTTTTTTCCCTGGTTTCCTGGTCCTGGGTTAAATTCATATTGGTAAATACTTTTGCTAGCCACATTAATGCCATAAACACAGAGCTGTCTGCCATCAAGACACACTTTTATTCATTTAGAAAAACAAGCAGGAAATGATGATGAAAACCATTTGGAAACTGAAGGGGAAAAAAAAGAAATAAATACAAATAATAAAAACGTATTACTGCAGGGGATCCATGAACAAGAGGGGGAAAAAAACCAAAAGATCCCTGGCTTTGATTCATACCTTCAGAGTGGTTTCCTTAATGACTGCTCTTTTGTGTCGCCAAAGCAGTGCTCATTTATCAGTCTGTGGTTTAATCCAAACCTATCAGGATGAAAATTCAAGGGGGATGAAGGTTAAATGACAGACATCCCGACCTGGAAACTCCAGAGTTGATAAATGTGTACAAACCTTGACTGAAAAGGCTGAGAGGGAAAAAACATCTCTCTTTGGAGCCACTGAAAAGGAAGTTTTGGGTGAGAGGATAGGGAGGTGGGAGGATCAGATTCAGATATATGAGCACAATTTATTTATTTAAATTTAGTTTTTATTTTATATTGGGGTATAGTGGATTTACAATGTATTACTTTCAGGTGTACAGCAAAGGGATTGAGTTGTATCTATATCTATATATCTCCATTCTTTTTCAGGTTCTTCTCCCATATATGTTATTACAGAGGGAACGCTACTCAATATTATTTTATTTTAATTATTTTTTAAATTTATGTCAACTATTGAAGTATGGTTGATTTACAATGGTGTGTTAGTTTCTGGCATACAGCAAAGTGATCCAGCTACATATGTGTGTGTGTGTGTGTATGCTTTTTCATATTCTTTTCCAATATTGTTTATCACTGGATATTGAATATAGTCCCCTGTGCTATACAGTAGGACCTTGTTGTTTATCCATTCTATACATAACTGTTTGCATCTGCTAATCCCAAACTCCCAATCTGACCCTTCCCGGCCCCCTCTCCCTCTTGGCAACCACAAGTCTGTTCTCTATGTCTGTGAGTCCGTTTCTGTTTTGTATTTAAGTTCATTTGTGTCATATTTAATATTTCACATGTAAGTGATATCATATGGCATGTGTCTTTTTTTTCTAACTTATTTTGCTTAGTATGATAATGTCTTGGTCCATCCATGTAGCTGCAAATGGGTTTATTCTCTTTTATGGCTGAGTCATATTCCATTGTATACATGTACCACATCTTCTTTATCCATTCATCTATCGATGGACGTTTAGGTTATTGCTGTGTCTTGACTGTTGTAAATACTGCTGCTATGAACATAGGGGAGCATGTATCTTTTCAAATTATAATTTTGTCCAGATATATGCCCAAGAGTGGAATTCCTGGCTCATACGGCAACTATATTTTTAGTTTTTTGAGGAACCTCCATACTGTTTTCTACAGTGGCTGCACCAGTTTACATTCCCACCAACAGTGCAGGAGGGTTCCCGTTTCTCCACACCCTCTCCATCATTTGTTATTTATAGACTTTTTGATGATGGCCATTCTGACGAGTGTGAGGTGGTACCTCATTGTAGTTTTGATTTGCATTTTTCTAATAATTAGTGATGTTGATCATCTTTTCATGTGCCTGTTGGCGATCTGTAGGTCTTCTTTGGAGAAATGTCTGTTTAGGTCTTCTGCCCATGTTTTGATTGGGTTGTTTGCTTTTTTTTTTGTTACGTTGTATGAGCTATTTGTTTTGGAACTTAAGCGCCTGTTGGTCGCATCATTTGCAAATATTTTCTCCCAGTCCGTAGGTCGTCTTTTCATTTTGTTTATGGGTTCCTTTGCTGTGCAAAAGCTTGTAAGTTTGATTAGGTCCCATTTGTTTACTTTTGCTCTTATTTCTGTTGGTTTGGGAGACTGATGTAAGAAAACATTGGTACGATTTATGTCAGAGAATGTTTTGCCTACGTTCTCTTCTAGGAGTTTTATGGTGTCATGTCTTTATTTTCGTCTTTAAGCCATTTTGAGTTTACTTTTGTGCATGGTGTGAGGGTGTGTTCTAACTTCATTGATTTACATGTGGTTGTCCAACTTGCCCAACACCACTTGCTGAAGAGACCGTCTTTTCCCCATTGTATATTCTTGCCTCCTTTGGCGATAATTAATTGACCGTAGGTGTCTGGGTTTATTTCTGGGCTGTCTATTCTGTTCCATTGACCCATATGTCTGTTTTTGGGGCACATTTTATTTTTAACAGTGCGTTTAATTGTTTGTGAGGCAGATGGAAGTTCTGAACTGTGTCTCTCTTATATATCAATGCTGATAAACTTGTGTTGATGAGTGTATTGTAGCCCAAAGCAAAGGGAGTAATCATGGAAAAATAGGTTTTAACAAAATAGTAAGATGTCTCTAGTTCTCCTTTGCACTTCTTCCTTTCTGATCCCCAGGATGCTTGATGGATCCCACCATCTCCTCCTTTTCTCAAAAGTATTTAGTCTCTCCTCCCTAAAATACCCCTTGTCTAATACATCTGTTTGTCCTGACACATAGCACTATGTCTGGTATGTAATAGGTGCTCAATAAATGTTTGCTTAATTGAATCAAATTGTATTTGGAGCTGCTTTTATATATTGGTTGCCTCTGTTATATTGCACGTTGATGAAACCTCCTTCTGATAGACACAGCCCTTCCCTGACTACTGAAATTGGTGTACTAGTTAAGAGTTTGACTCCAAATTCAAACTCAGAGTGCTCTCAGGTAAGTTACTTAACCCTGCTGGCTCTGTTTTCTCCATTTATAATAGTGCCTATCTCATGGGGTTGTTATGAAGTCTAACTGAATTCCTATTTATAAAAGTGCTTAGAAAGAAGAAAAAAAGATTATTCTTGGAGAAGTAACATGTGTGGATAAAGCTTTCAGTACTGTAAAAGAATCAAAATCTGGAAATTCTTTAAAAGGTGAAAGTTACAAGTCTTACAGAAATGAGAAAAATGAAGAATTTGCCATGAGTGACAGCCTTCTTCTCTGCCCTCCATGTTCTCTCTTTTTTTTTTTTTACAAGAAAATCAATCTCAGAAAATACTGAAACCATACTAAAAACTAATTAGTATTTAATATTCAAACATTATGTCAAAAAGAACTTCTGTAGGGTCTAACATATCACCTACGCATCGTGACTGCTCCCCCAGCAAGGCACATATAAAGAGGATGACCTTCTGCTTGTAAATGAGTGAACGGCAATAATGATAAATCAGGAGGAGGTTTTCATGACCAGTTCCTTTTTAGAGCCAATACTAATGTGTTTATCTGATTCATGGGTTGATTTCTGTGTTGGCTCACATTATGCCAATGGATTCTCTCATTTTCCTTTTCTCCATATTAAAGAGTATCTTGCCCAAGGAAAAGACTAGATCTTGAATCAGGATGGTATTTCTTTGGCATTCAATGCATGAAAAACAAGCTTTTCTTTTTTTTTTTTTTTTTTTTTTTGTGGTAAGCGGGCCTCTCACTGTTGTGGCCTCTCCCGTTGCGGAGCACAGGCTCCGGATGCGCAGGCCCAGCGGCCATGGCCCACGGGCCCAGCCGCTCCGCGGCACGTGGGATCCCCCCAGACCGGGGCACGAACCCGTGTCCCCTGCATCGGCAGGCGGACTCTCAACCACTGCGCCACCAGGGAAGCCCGAAAAACAAGCTTTTCATTGCTAATGATCCATTGCTATTGTTCCATTTTTTTATTGAGTAGGTAATTGTTTGGGTCTGTCACTACTTCTGTCTACAGTGGGAACTTGGATGACAAATCCTATGGGAGAGGACCACAGGTACACAGGGTTGAGCAAGATGCTGTGGTGATAGTTTGGTGGAAGTGGTCACTGGGGAGAAAGAGTTGGAGAACTGACTGTCATGCATCTCTCTCCAGATCCTTAGGGCTAAGGCTCCATCATGCTTTGGGCTATGTCCATAACGTGGTCCTGTCACCCAAGGGACGTGTTGTGGAATCTCATTGGTCCTGAGCACTGGATTGTTGTAAGAGAAGCCAAGGGCTCCCCACTTGGTCCTTTCTCATGCTGTCCAATAAGGCCAGGGTCCCCCTACAGACCATGGGCAGGAAGGGAACCAGGCTCAGCATCCTGTCACTTGACCTTCAGTGTCTTCCCGAACGCTCACCTGCCATTTTCCAGTCAAGAAAGTGCCTCATTTCAATGTCTTCTTTTTCTTCAACTCTGTCATGGGAATGTATTCCTGTAAGTAGTTTTCAGGAACAGAATTTCCTATGATGATTTTCCAATATTTTCTTTTCATTTCCTTCAGAAGGTTTATATTACTGTATTGTATATTACTGCATTTCAGAATCTTGGTATTTAGCTTATTTAGAGAGACAAACAAATATTATGATAATGGGAGCCACCAATGAACAAGTGGTAATAACAGCAGAGACTGAAATACAAAAAATAATTAACATGAAACAGGCAGCAGTTCCAGCTGTCTTGAGCAATTTTGAAGGCATAACTTGAAACATGGAAGATGTTCAAAGGAAGACTTAAGTGGGGGGAGAAAATAACACGTGCCATTAACACATACACTGCAGATGTGAGCTTTGTCAGCAGCATTTCTCTCTTCTTACCGTAAATCTCAGGTTGGCATTACAAGATCACATCAGTTATGTCAAATTAAAAAGGGCCAGTGACCCAAGAGAGCTAGAGGGAGAAATTTCACTGGTAAAGGCATTGGGGATAATTTTATTTAGCTTAATCTCTGTCGTGTTATGCATTGTTCGGCTGTCCAGTTGTGAGGCTAAACTTATTTATGCTTTTATGTAACATGTGGTATTATATTGAACCTTTTTCTATTTACAGAGAAATCCCTTTACCTTTCAAATAAGAAGTAACAAAGCATGTATAATTCAGCAGAAACCCTTTATGAGTAATATGACCATATAATTGTCCAAACTGGGTCATTTTGGAGAATGAAAGAGATTGCTACTACTAATTATGCTGGGACAATAGGCAGGAACCAAAACTGTCTCAGGTAAATCAGGATGTGTGCTTATCTGAATTATACTGCCAAAGCACAGAGGCTAGATTTATATCAGTCTTAGGAAGATAACAAAAAGGCTATCAGATTTCTACTTTATATATTACTGTATTTTGGGAGAGATGAGTTGATTTATAGTAGAGCCAATTTACTATATTTCACTGTATTTAGTCACTTAATTATGAGTAGCTAATGGTATATCTCTCTCCACTGAGAACCTTTCCTTGGTTCTTAACCAATTTTTTAACCTTCTGGTGCTTGCATACTTGATTTTACTTCCATTCGACAATTTGTCCTCCCAGTGGAGAGTACTGGGATATTAATTTCCCCCACGATTCTCTAGCATAACTGATGGTGTCTCAGGGTCTCACTGCCGTAGGCATAGGCCTTGCACATAGATATTATTATTATTATTATTATTATTATTATTATTATATGATTATTATAGAATATCTATAATAATATTCGTAGTCTTCCAAGAATGACAGTAGCTGATTTCTGCGGATGTGAAAACCTACAGTGCTCTGCTCTGTTTGACCATCCATCCAGCTGTTCACTGATGAATGGGGTCACAGAAATCTCTCTCTCAAGCACCTGAGAGCAATGCATTTTGGTCACAAGGATTTGGCTTCTCTCTCACCTCACTGTGAATGCTGAATCCCCACCATTAGCACACGGCGACCTTCAGGAGAACGTCACTGGGTTAGGCTGAGACCCAATCTGTGCAATCCATTTAATAAAGAAGTAGAAATCTTCCCGAGATGCTGAATGGACTCAGTTTGACCCTTCTCTCTTGAACTTTGGTCTCTTTCATTATTTCAAATGGAGAGAGTGTGGTTGACTGCACACAATTGCTGACCATCTTACAAATTGAGAGACATCTGGCCTCTGAAAAATCATGGAAGGACTGCTGAGGATGACAGATAATTTTCTGTTGGCTACTGTTGTCCCAGAGCAATTTGATAGTGCTGACATTTTGCCCACCTGGAAATACTTCTCGTCTAAACTTCCACCTCACCTAACCCTGAGCTCTGTGCCATACCTTGGAGACTTATGGGGCTTCATCTCCAAGGGCCACTTTTTCAGAGAGGCATTCCTCTTGGCTGGAGGGAGCTAAAACCAGCAAGGGAACATTTAAACTTAGACATAAGTAATTCAGGACTGATTTTCCTTGAGTAGTTTCATAACCAATATTAGTTTCTTTCTATTTCTTGTCATTACTTCCATGTCCTTTACTAGGAGGAATAACCTTCCCCTTGTCCCCGCCATGGAGTTGGACCCGTGGTATATTTGGGGCAGTGGCAAGGAGAAATTGTTGATTTCTGGCTACAACCTTTTGTGCCCCCCAGAAGTGCTTATAAGATTCTTTTCCCATTTTAAGCTACATGTCAAAGGGTTTGATTTTTTTCTATTTGAAAGAAATTCAATGTTTTATTATAGTGTGTTGCTGGGGCCATTTTCCCCCCAAAGAGAAAGCGTGTTTGTAATACAGAAGTTCTGACATGCTTTTTTTTTTTTTTCTTAAAGATAAGAAGTGATTTATTAGAATAGGATGCTTGTGAGGCTTACAAGCGGGCAGGGGAGAGGGTGCTGCCTTAGAACTTAGTGGGCTACAGTGTTATAATCAAAGGAAAAGCGCGGAGGTGGAAACAACCACCTTCTTCCTCATTCTTTTTTTTTTAAAAAATAGATCTTTATTGGAGTATAATTGCTTCACAATACTGTGTTAGTATCTGTTGTACAACAAAGTGAATCAGCTATATGCATACACGTCCCCATATCCCCTCCCTCTTGAGCCTCCCTCCCATCCTCCTTATCCCACAACTCTAGGTCATCGTAAAGCACGGAGCTGATCTCCCTGTGCTATGCTGCTGCTTCCCGCTAGCTAGCTATTTTACATTTGGTAGTGTATATATGTTGTGCTACTCTAACTTTGCCCCAGCTTCCACCTCCCCGCCCCCATGTCCTCAAGTCCATTCTCTATGTCTGTGTCTTTATTCCTTCCCTGACACTAGGTTCATCAGTACCATGTTTTTCTTTAGATTCCTTATATATGTGTTACTATATGGTATTTGTTTTTCTCTTTCTGACTGACTTCACTCTGTATGACAGACTCCAGGTCCATCCACCTCACTACAAATAACTCAAGTTTCATTTCTTTTGATGGCTGAGTAATATTCCATTGTATACATGTGCCACATCTTCTTTATCCATTCATCTGTTGATGGACACTTAGGTTGCTTCCATGACCTGACTATTGTAAATAGTGCTGCAATGAACATTGCAGTACATGACTCCTTTGAATTATGGTTTTCTCAGGGTATATGCCCAGTAGTGGGATTGCTGGGTCATATGGTAGTTCTATTTTTAGTTTTTTAAGGAACCTCCATACTGTTCTCCATAGTGGCTGTATCAATTTACATTCCCACCAGCAGTGCAGGAGGGTTCCCCTTTCTCCACACCCTCTCCAGCATTTATTGTTTCTAGATGTTTTGATATTTATGAAGGCTCTTCTTCACTAGGACTGGGCCTCAGCTCTTAGATGTCTGCCAGTTCCTTCTTTGGTGGCATTAGTAATGTGGGTAACCAAATATGTTCTTTTTCACCTCTTGAATTGCCTTTTATAGTTAACTGATTGATGAAATATAAATAATTATGAAAGTGTGGGCATGAGAGCCGAGAGGAAGAAAAGACGCTGCTTCCTTTTCATCAACCTGCAATGAACACTTTCCTTTTATAGATTACCTGTCAACTCAAAAAATCATTTAAAAATTTCTGCATGACTCAGTGAGAAAGATTATTGAGCTAATGCTTTAAAAGGAAGCTATGCTTTTCTTGGAAGGGGGAACTGTAGTTCCAGGTTATTTTCTACTTGATAGAAGTCAGAGCTGCCTAATTTTTCCTTTTTCTTTCCCTTCTTTCCTTTCTCCCTCCTTTTTTCTTCCTCTTCTTTCTTTCCCTCCTGGCTCCTTATGGTTATTAATGGCCTTGTATGTGCTAGGAATTCCACAAGCATAGAGCAGCCTAGGATCAGGGGTGTGGAGGTGAGGACGAGAAAGCCACAGCCCAACCATTAATGAGCTTTCAAGGGAATGAGTGAAAACCACAGTGGAGTTGTGGCAGATGTGAATATATTGAAGCCATAGGGTTGAGGGAGGAGGGTGAAGTTTGCTTCAGATGGGGGAAATTTTCATTGAGAAGGTGACGTTTGAGTTGGATTTTGATTGACAAGTTGGAGCTACCAAGGGTTGAAAGACAGAGTTCGGAAGATGGAGACATTATGGTCAACTAATACAGCAAGAAAAGGTGTTGCTGAGTAAGAAGGACTTCCTTTTTTTTTTTGGCGGTACGGGGGCCTCTCACTGCTGTGGCCTCTCTTCTGTTGTGGAGCACAGTCTCCGGACGCGCAGGCTCAGCGGCCATGGCTCAGGGGCCCAGCCGCTCCGTGGCATATGGGATCTTCCCAGACCGGGGCACGAACCCACGTCCCCTGCATCGGCAGGCGGACTCTCAACCACTGCGCCACCAGGGAAGCCCAGAACTTCCATTTAAGAAAGGCAACATGGCACACTAGTGAATCTCAGGGGAAAGGAGGAGAAGGGGCAAAGGCGCTGTGCCTGAAGAGCAAGCAGTATATTTTTAGGCATGAGAGAGATGCTACCAGACGGTATAAATTATTGCTAATGCTTGGGACAATCAGGAAAAGTTGCTCTAATTATGCACATTTCAAACAAGAGGAAATTGAGGCTTAAGGAAGCCAAGTGATAAATCCAGAGTCACGTAGCTGCTATACGGCAGAGTCAGGACTCAAATTCAGATCAACCCGAGTCCAAAGCTAACCCTCCCTCCATATACTAGTACAAAGGAAGCAGGGACCTGGAAGAGGCAGAATAGGCCGTTAAAAGTCACTTATTGCATCAGGTGACAGGCCAGCTCCAAATCACAGTGGCACAGAGCTCTGAGAACTCACTGTTTCTACAGAAACTCAGAGCTAATGGAATATCCCCTCTGCAGCCCTGTCTTCCTGGCTTGCGTAATGTATCTCTAGCTTTATTTGGCAGACTTTAGGCAAGGAGGGCAAGGAAGGGTTTTTGAGGCCATTGAAATGCTCTATTAGGGGATTGTGTCGGGGCTAAGTTACGCTGGGGCAAAAAAATAACCACCAAACATCAGTTCTTTAAGACAAAAGAATTAACAAATTACTCATGTCTCATGTCCAGTGGGGGTTGGAGAAGAGCCTTCTTCCGTACAGTTGTCAGCCAGGGGCTCAGGTGGACACGGGTACCTCCATGATTTGCCTGCGCTGGGCAAGAGTGTGCTGGAGGGTTGAGCACTGGCACATATGAGCTTTGGACCGGAAGTGATGCACGTCATTTCTGCTCACGTTTTATTTTCCAGGACCAGTTAGGTGGCTACACTTACCTTCCAACGGCTGAGGGATCATAATGGTTCCTGTGCTGGGAAGGAGACAAGAACTAGGATTGGAGTGTATGAGTCATGTCTACCACAGGGGTAGAGATATGCCAACACATTCCAGTATACCTCCTCCGAGACTGAGGTATAATGAAAAATTATTCTAGATGGCTCAAGAGCAGGCATTTTTCCTATTTCTATTTATTCTTGCATTCTCTACAGCAGTAGCCACTAGCCACAGGTGGCTGTTAAAATAAAAATTAAATATTTAGCTCCTCAGTTGTACTAGCTACATTTCAAATTCTTAGTAGCTACGATGTGGCTAGTAGCTCCCATAATAGAAAGTGCAGATATAGAACATTTACATCATTTCAGAAAATTCTTTTGGACATTGCTGTCTAGACCAAAGATCAACAGACTTACTCTGCACAAGGCCAAATAGCAAGTATTTTGGGCTTTGCAGGACGTATGGTCTCTGTAGCAAGGGCTCAAATTTTCTGTTGTAGTGCGAAAGCAGCCACAGGCAATATGTAAGTGAATAGGCAGAGTTGTGTTCTAATAAAACTTTATTTAAAAAGCAAGTCGCTGGCAAGATTTGGTTCACGGGCCATTTGTTTTCCAACCCTGGCCTTGTCCAGTGGGAGGGGCAGCAATTTTTACGTGACCGTCCAACAGTTTATATTAAAAATCAGATTCATTCAGCTTTAATTATATGCATTATCCAAATTGGCCTTGGCTCCTTCTTTCTTGGCCCATTTGTTGGATGGTCGTATGTTATGTACGTCAGGTGGGAGTTTCCTACCCAGTGGTGTACACTGTGCTTCTCACAGGCGTTTTTCTTCTTCTTCTACTACATCGTGACGTAATGCGGACTATGTAGCCTAGTTGTGTGATGCTGTGAATGATATTGCCTCATTTTAAGTAAACTAACCCTCACAAAATGAGCAAGTGGTTTAAAAATATTTCTGCAGAGACACCACTGGGTATGATGCTATTGGTTCCTGCCTCACAGTACACTCTGCTTTGGGACATGGGGGTTGGGAGGCTGTAAACCACATTTCTGCTTTGTTAATGTACTGCTCCCTGCTGGGTTCTGCCAACCGGAAAGGCAGGAGGAGGGAGTAAGAACTTGCTCCTTCCAGTTTGTCTGCTGATTTTGCTGTTGTCACCCCAATGGGTTCCAAGAGCAACCAGTTCCAGTTCCCAGCTTCCTTCCACACTCCCAAACCAGCAGCATCATACCCCTCAGCATCATGCTGGCAGCAGCAGCAGCCAGGCAGCGTCCCTCCTCAGAGGTGTGAGTCCTGCCCCATGGGCTCTTCCCTCAGGTGCCTGAGGGACCAGCAGGCCATCCCCTTGGAGGTCTGGATCCTGGGTCTCCAGACGCCTAGGTTCCTGAGTTACTATCTCTGTGACCACAGTGCCTCTTTTTCCCTTTTCAGTCTTTCACCCCTTGAACCAATTTCCTCTATTAAATTCTCTGCTAAAATAACTAGAATGGTTTATTTATTGCTTGGGCCCTAATTTATAGAGACATCATGAACTAACTTCATCTTAATAATGTAAAACATATGTTAAGAAAATGGTAGTGTTGACAAAACAATGACAATCTAATCAGATGAGTAATAAACTGAAAAAAAAACTATTGAAAATGGATTTTCATCTACTACTGTTAATGATGAATCTCACCCCAAGGTTATATTGTGCCCTGAGATATGAATTAATGGTAATAAGAATTCAAAGCGCTTAACAAGACAATTAAAAATAAAGCAACCAAACCATGAAGAAAAACCCGTAGAAGTTTCAGTGATATTTAAAATCAGGAGCAATTTGATCTTTTACTAAAATTTACTTCATGTTAAATGTTTAGAAATATCTTTTGAGGTTTAAAGAATATCTTTCTGAATGCAGGCATTATTATTATTCTACTTGGTTCACTGCTGCACCCTCAGATCCTAGAACAGCATGTGGCATGTAGTAGACAGTCAGTAGACTTGTTAATAGTAAAAAACCAAAGATTTCACATATTGGGAAATTCCTTATTCTTGCAGGTGTGGTAAAAAATGGTTAACGTTATATAGGGCAAACAATATGGCAATAAACTAATATGCATTCCTTTGCCAGCAAATACTATTTGAAAACCCAGAGAAAACATTGCTGATCATTTGAAGAAACAAGTATTAGAACAAACATGGGATGTTTGCTATATATAGCTGTTTCAATGTGCAGTTGGCTTTATCATGTCTCAGTTTATGGTATATAGTAGGTTCTATTTCAATAAAAAAATGACTTTGTGATACATAAAATGGAATATATCAAATAAGATATTTTGTATAGATTAACTGACTTCTTTAAAACAATTATTTTCTGGAAAAGCTGTTGCTGCTTTGACTAGAATTTTAGAAAAATAAAGGATTCTGAGGGTAAAATTCAGAGAAAGAACCACAGGTGAAATGTCATTGGTGTGGTTAACTTTTTCTTTTTTTAAGGAAGACTTTTGAATATTACATCTTTGTGGTATTTCTAATGAGATGGAGAGTGACTGTGAACATAATTTTAACCACATGGAAGTTTATTCTTGATCCTGTGGCAAATTGCCTAAAGGAAATGTAAGGCTAGAAGATGAGCTTTGCTTATTCTTTTACAAACACACAAATGCTCCAAATTTGCTGACCTTTCATGTGATAACAAGTAACTCTCCTCAGTGCATTACTTAAAAGACATTTTAAAAATACACACTCTTAACTGGTCCCTTCATCAGAAAGGTGATATTTTAATAGTGAATGAGGAAGTAAATGCTTTTCAAAATGTACTCATGTTATGGAAAGAGCACTTGGAAAAATGGCATTTGGATAGGTTATAATTGTTATGTGATTTTGTTACTGAAAATGGTCTAAACAGTCGGTATACTTAAAATTGGAAAGAACGTTTTCTGACTTGTTGAATAATATCACACATGTTCAAAACAATTTTTTACAAATAAGAATGCAACACTTTTCAATTAGTTTGTAAAAACAAATGATTGAATTCAGGGAGGATAAAAATGTACTAGCTAAATGTTCACACAAATCTTTGCCTAATTGAAGGATGAGATTGAAAAACATGTCAGATTGTAGTAAGTGTGAGGAGCTTTTCCATTTGGATCTACATACCATCCTGAGATATGTTTTTTAAGAAAGACAGCCAAATATTGAAATAAACTTGAGTTTAAAATCAGATATTTTAAATGTTGTATCTCAAAGTGTTAAACATGGATTTTCATAGATAATGAAGTACTTTAATCACATGGCTCTCACTAAAGATATCATCTCTGTTATATTTTAGTGAGATTAAATATACCTTTATATCATTAAAAATAAAATATTAAAATACTAAAACACTAATGTATATGACTTCAATAATTGAAAATATATGTTATAACTTCTAGGGGGAACCCGCATCTATTAGAATAAGAATATATGCTGAACAAGCTAATTGAGAGGAGAATATAGAATAATATACAATATATGATCAACTTGAAATAAGGCAAGAAGGAGAGAAAGAGGATCATAAAGAAAGAGAAACAAATAGAAAGCAAATAGTAAGATGGTAGATGTAAACCCAAATATATCAATGCTTTTATTAAATGTAAATAGGTGAAATACTCTTGTGTTGACTGGCTGGATAAAAAGCAAAATAGATATATGCTACTCTATAAGAGATAGACTTAAAATATAAGCAGACAGAAAGAATGTCACAAAAATAAGACAATTCTTGGGCTTCCCTGGTGGCGCAGTGGTTGAGAATCCGCCTGCTGATTCAGGGGACACGGGTTTGTGCCCCGGTCCGGAAAGATCCCACATGCCGCAGAGTGGCTGGGCCCGTGAGCCATGGCCACTGAGCCTGTGCGTCCAGAGCCTGTGCTCTGCAACGGGAGAGACCACAACAGTGAGAGGCCCACGGATCACACACACACACACAAAAGACAATTCTAACTTTGTATGCAAATTTTGTATGCAGCGTGTCATCTCTGTCTTTGGTCTCTATTTATATATCTCTCTATACAAATATCTGTCTATCTACCTACCCACTTACCTATCTACCAAAGACAAATCCTCAAACCTAGGAAATTTTAGCACACCTCTCTCAGTAACTGAAAAAGCAAAAAGCCCAAAATCAATAAGGATATAAAAGATTTGAATAACATGTGTAATAAATATGACCTGATACACATATGTAGAATCCTATACCTACAAATGACAGGATATAAGCTCAATTCAAGTGCACATGGATCATTTTGCAAGGTTATAAACCAATTCGCAACAAATTTTGAAGGATTTAAAACATTTAAATTCCACAGATAAATTAAATTAGAAATCAGAAAAGATAACTAGAGAAATCCTTATATGTTAAACACTTTTAATTATCTATGGATCAAAGAGGAAACCACAATTTTATTTTTTTAAATTTTTTAATTTTTTAATTTTTTTAAATTTTTTAACATCTTTGAGTATAACTGTTTTACAATAGTGTGTTAGTTTCTCCTTTACAACAAAGTGAATCAGTTATACATATATATATGTTCCCATAACTCTTCCCTCTTGTGTCACCCTCCCTCCCACCCTCCCTATCCCACCCCTCTAGGTGGTCACAAAGCACAGAGGTGAATTCCCTGTGCTATGCTGCAGCTTCCCACTAGCTATCTAATTTACATTTGGTAGTGTGTATATGTCCCTGCCACTCTCTCACATCATCACAGCTTACCCTTCCCCCTCCCCATATCCTCAAGTCCATGCTCTAGTAGGTCTGTGTTTTATTGCCATCCTACCACTAATCTCTTCATGACTTTTTTTTTTTTTTAGATTCCATATATATGTGTTAGCATACGGTATTTGTTTTTATCCTTCTGACTTACTTCACTCTGTATGACAGATTCCAGGTCTATCCACCTCATTACAAATAACTCAGTTTCATTTCTTTTTATGGCTGAGTAATATTCCATTGTATATATGTGCCACATCTTCCTTATCCATTCATCTGTTGATGGACACTTAGGTTGCTTCCATGTCCTGGCTATCGTAAATAGAGCTGCAATAAACATGACTCTTTTTGAATTATGGTTTTCTCAGGGTATATGCCCAGTAGTGGGATTGCTGGGTCATATGGTAGTTCTATTTTTAGTTTTTTAAGCAACCTCCATACTGTTCTCCATAGTGGCTGTATCAACTTACATTCCCACCAACAGTGCAAGAGTGTTCCCTTTTCTCCACACCCTCTCCAGCATTTATTGAAACCACAATTTTAAAGTGAATGATAATAAAAATGACATATCAGGACTTGAGGACTATAGCTATACCCATATGTGGAAAATGTATAGTCTTAAATGCCTATATTAGAAAAGAACAATGGCTGAAGATAAATTATCTAAGAGTGTTCTCTAAATAAGTCAGCAAAAGTGTAGCAAATTAAAAGTTTTAATTTGAGTATTGGTGTATGAATTCATGGCAAACAATGTAGTATGTGTCTTTTTCATTTCTTCTTCATAGAAATACTTAGAAAATGTAATTTAATGTTAGAAATCCTATACTTGAAAGAAGCCTCAATTATCAGTGGTTCTATGAAACAAAGTTAAAAACAAACATGAAAAGTGTAAAAAAAAGTTACTGAGTAGAGAAAATAATAAAGTTAAACTCAGAAATACAATAAAAATTAATAGAGAAGAATCACAAAGCCAAACAGTTTTTTGAGGAGACTAATAAAATTCATAAGACCCCACCAAACTTTCCAGCTGTTGAAAGACAGAAGAACAATCGCAGGAATGAAAAATGATGCATCACTATACAATTCAATGCAGTAAATTTGAAGGTAGTGATATGATAGAAAAATTTATTGAAAAACACAACTTATAAAACTGACACTAGAAGAAATAGAAAGTTTTGTACAGTCCTTTTTTAAATAAAACATTGAAAATATATGGAAGACCTAAATAAATGAAGGAATATGTTGTTCTCATGAATTGGAAGACTCATGAGATGTCAGTCTCTCCAAGCTGAGCTATAGATTCAAGTCTGTATTTGTCAAAACCCAGAATGTTTTTCTTTTTAATGTGTGCTTGTGTGGAAATTAAAAACCTGATTCTAAAATCTTTATGGAAAGGCAAAGGATCAAGAACAGGTACAATCTTAAGTAGTTGGGATGATTTTACTTCATATGAATACTTATAAAAGTATGGTAATCAAGACAGTGTGGTATTGGTTCACAGATATATATATGTTAATGAATCAGAATACAGTCCAGAATCAGATCCATGAATAAATGTAGACCTAATTTATTACAAAGTTTGCAGTTAAGGTCTGTGGGGAAAGAACAGTTTTGTTTTCAATAAATGGTGCTGTGTTGATTATATATCCATATGAAAAATAGAAAACCTAACTTCTACCTCATACCAATGCAAAAATCAATCCAGGCAGATAGTAGACATAAATGATACAACAATAGAAGGTAACTGAGGAGAATAACTTCATGACCTGGGAGTAGGCAAAGATTTTAAAATAGGATACAAAAAGTACTGACTCTAAAGGAAAAGATTGTTAAATTGGTTCATATCATATCAATATTAAGAATTTTTGTGTATAAAGAATTCCAGTTTAGAGACTGAAAAACATAAGCCACATTTGGGAGGAGATACTTGAAACAGATAACCAAACAAGGGTTTATATAATCAATTCCTATAAATCAATAAGAAAAAGACAACCTAGTAGAAAAATGGGCAGGAGACCTGTAACAGCCCTTCGCAAAAGATGATATTCAGATGGGCAGTAAAGATAAAGGTTTTGAATTTCATTAGTAATTGGGAAAATGTAATTTAAAATCACAGTATTTAAAATACTGTGAATATTTGAAAATTATAATTCATGCGGGAAGGCCAGATTTAGAGAATAACACTAACGAGTTGGAGAGGATGTAGAGCAGCCAGAGCTCTTGTAAGTGCTGGTAGGAGTAGAAGTTAGTCAACCATGCTGGAAATTATTTGACAGCATCTACCTATATACACCTAACTGCTGACTCAGCAATTTCACTCCTAGGAATTTAGCCAACAAAAATGCATACTTAATGTTAGTGATGAGATACATAAAATGTTCATAGCAATATTTTTTGGTAATAGAAACTGGGAAGGACTCAAATGTTCATCAGTGGTAGAATAAATACATTGTGATATATTTAGTGGAATTCTATACAGTAATGAAAATGGACAAAGTACTGCTACATGTGACATGGATTAATCTCGCAGACTTGAGGTTTGGCAAAAGGAACTAGACTCAGAGTATGTGTTATGTGTTCAAAAACGGCTCAAGCTAATCTATGGCATCAGATGTCAGAATTTTCGTTACTTTTGACAAAGAAAGAAGATGCAGAGGTTTCAAAGGGACACAAGCAAGGCTTCTAGGGGGCAGATATTATTCTACTTTTTGACCAGGGCAGTAGGTAAGTGGATGTGTCCAATTTCTGATAAGCAAATGGTGTGCTTGTGATTTGGACATTCTTCTCTATATTCTTTTTTTTGTTTGTTTTTTTGTGGTATGCAGGCCTCTCACTGTTGTGGCCTCTCCCCTTGCGGAGCACAGGCTCCGGATGCGCCGGCTCAGCGGCCATGGCTCACGGGCCCAGCCGCTCTTCAGCATGTGGGATCTTCCCGGACTGGGGCACGAACCCATGTCCCCTGAATCAGCAGGCGGACTCTCAACGACTGCGCCACCAGGGAAGCCCTCTATATTCTTTAAAATACTAATTTCAAAAGGAGAGAAATGATGAAACATCAGGCATTGAGTGGGCATATGAATTCTTTTCTATCCTTGTCCTTATCTCTAAACAGTCCTCCCTTGGTTTGTTCTGGTTGTTCAATGTGGATTTGGGTTCTTGGAAAAATGGTGTGCCATGGTATTGGTTGTGGTGGTGTCCTCTGTGGCCTGATTAAGCCATGATTACTGTAGGGAGATCTGTTAAGAGTGCTGCTAAGGCGCTTCCCTGGTGGCGCAGTGGTTGAGAATCCGCCTGCCGATGCAGGGGACACGGGTTCGTGCCCTGGTCCGGGAAGATCCCACATGCCGCAGAGCGGGTGGGCCCGTGAGCCGTGGCCGCTGAGCCTGCGCGTCCGGAGCCTGTGCTCCGCAATGGGAGAGGCCACAACGGTGAGAGGCCTGCGAGAGTGCTGCTAGGAGACACCAGATCTGCAGAAGGAAGTAAAACTTTACTTGGGGCTGGTCTTTGAGAGGCTGCAGGTGGTTTTGGGTAGAGTTACCTAAAGACTTGATACTGGGTTCTGGGAGGTTGTGGTAGGTGCAGCAGTCATTGCATTTTTAATAGTTCTCTTGTTTTTGTTCAGAAGTTTTTGGTCAGTTAAACTTAGAGTGTTATGTAAGAAGGAGAAAACAGCTCGCCATAAAACTTGCTGAACAAATCAAAGAAAGATGTAAAATTCTTGACAAGCTTACTCTTATTAAAAAATGAGTATGAAGAACTAGAATTATCTTTAAATGATCCCAGCTTTGAGAAAGTATCATCAAAACTCCAAGCCTGGAGGAAACTTATGAAAACCTGTATACAGTAAACTTTGTACTTAAGCATGAAGCTTACTTGAAAAAGAGTTGAAAGAAGAGAAATCCAAATTCTCGAAAAAAGATGAGTTGATGGATGCCGTTATAAGCATGAAGAGGGTATAAAAGTCATCGTTCAATGAGTGACTTTCAAACTGAGCATTTGGCAGCAAGCATTTTGCCTATGGTCCCTCCCCAGTGAATGAGTTGATCTTTTGAAAGGTGAGCGTCTCTGTCTCCTGTTCAGGCTCTCACCTTTGCTTTCAGGGTATGTTCACTTGCCTCCCACTCGAATATGAGGTCCAGTGGTGCCATTATATCTAAGGAAACTTCATGGGGAGGCGACTTGCTTTTGAATCCCCTCCTCCAGGAATATATATGAATCCCGTTTCCCACTATTTAAGGTCACTTTCCACTAACAGGTTTCCTGGCTCACCTTATCTAGTCTTAGCAATGAGAGATGACTATCCAGCAAGAAGTTTTTCACATCAATCTCCCCCATTGGCTGGATTTCTCTATACCACTATAATCTAAATTTAGAAATGTTTTATCAGCAGGGTTGACCTAACCTTCAAACAAACCAATTACAGAACATCAGAACCCCAGCAAGAAACTTAGGACTTTTTTTGTTTGTTTTTGCCTTGTTTCAAAAGGAATTTTAAATGGTTCCCTTTCATTATCAGTTTATGCAACTGCTGTTACTTAAGTGATTTTCACTTTTGTCTAAACTGAAACCCCTACAGTTATGATTTTCAGGGTAGACATGCTTGTAAATATGCTTTATAAATGAATCTGATGAGTAAGTTGTGTACTCTATATTGCATGAATAAAAATACTTGATTTTAATTTAACCAGTTTATTATACCATGAACATCAAATGAGCAAAACATGCAGAATTCAACAGATATTTTAAACTTTAAAGGCTATTTTTGTATGTCAAGAGTTATATTTAACGAGTTCTAATATGGCTATGAAAGGAAATTATTTAAAGAAATTGTGTATATATAAATTGGAGGTACATGTGTAAGAATTTTTTTTTTTTAATGCTAGGTGGGGAAAGTACACACATTTGGAGAACATAGTCTACATAACTTGTGAGGGCTCCTTTAAAGCAATATTTTTTAAAGTGAGTTTCAGAGGATACTGGGTCCAAATGATGTTCAGAGGGATTAAAAAAGGTTTTTCTGGTCCAATGAGTGGTATGCTAGAGCTCATATTAGGTGAGTTGATCATTAAATGTTCATGAATTTATTTTTAATTATTACACATAAATTTAATTTTGTTTTTTTCAGTTTTATTGAAATATATAACTAAGTTCTTAGGTATACAATATGATAATTTATGCATATATTGTGAAATGATTGCTACAATAAGGTTATTTAAATCATCCATCACTTCACTTAGTTATCAGGTTTTTATTTGTGTGGTGAAAACTTTAAGATCTATTCTCTTAGAAACTTTCAAGTGTATAGTAAGTTACTGATTTTGTATCCTTTAGCTTTGTAAATTCACTTATTAGTAATAGCAGGTTTTTAGTGGTGTCTTTAGGGTTTTCTATGTATAAGATATGTCATTTTCAAACATACACAATTTTCCTTCCTCTTTTCTGATCTGGATACCTTTTATTTCTTTTTCTTTCTTTCGTTCTTTTTCTTTTTCTTTTTCTTTTCTTTTTTTTTGCGGTACGCAGACCTCTCACTGTTGTGGCCTCTCCCGTTGCGGAGCACAGGCTCCGGACGCGCAGGCTCAGCGGCCATGGCTCACGGGCCCAGCCGCTCCGCGGCATGTGGGATCCACGAACCCGTGTCCCCTGCATTGGCAGGCGGACTCTCAACCACTGCGCCACCAGGGAAGCCCTATTTCTTTTTCTTGACTGATTGCTCTGTGAGGATTTACAGTACTATATTGAATAGGAGTGGTGAGAATGGGCACCCTTGTCTTATTCTTTGTCAGCCTTTCACCATTGAGTTATGATGTGAGTTGTGGGTTTGTCCTATATTTGCCCTTTATTATGTTGCAGTACATTTTTTCTGTACACAATTGTTTGAGAGGTTTTATCATGAAAGGATGTTGATATTTGTTAAATGTTTTTTCTGTATCTGTTGAGATGATCATATGATTTTTATCTTTCATTCTATTGTGAAATATCACACTTACTGACTTGATATGTTGAACCATTCTTGCATCTCAGGGATGAATCCCACCTGTTTATGGTGGATGTTCCTTTTAATGAACTGTTGGATTCAGTTTGCTTGTATTTTGTTGAGAATTTTTGCGTCTATGTTCATCAGGGGTCTTGGTCTGTAGTCTTTTTTTTTCTTATAGTGTCCTTATCTGAATTTGATATCAGGGTAATGCTGGCCTCATAAAATGAATTTGGGGATATTCCCTCTTCTTCAATGTTTTGAACGAGTTTGAGAAAGATTGGCGTTAATTATTCTGAAAATATTTGGTAGAATTCACTAGTGAAGCCATCTTGTCCTGGCTTTTCTTTGTTGGGAATTCTTTGATTATTGACTCAATCTCCTTACTAATTATTGGTCTGTTAAGATTTTCTATTTCTTCATAATTCAGTCTTGGTAGAGTGTTTGTTTCTAGGAATTTATCCATTTCTTCTAGGTTGTCCCATTTGTTGGTGTAAAATTGTTCACCATAGTCTCTTTGTATTTCTGTGGTATCTGTTGTAATATCTCCTCTTTTACTTTGGAGTTATTTATTTGAGTCCTCTTTATTTTTTTCTTGGTTAGTCTAGCTAAAGGTTTGCCAATTTTAACTTTTCAAGCATCTATTAGTTTTGTTCATCTTTTCTATTGCTATCTTATTCGCTACTTCATTTATTTCTGCTCTAATCTTTTAAAAAAATTTTATTGGAGTATAGTTGCTTTACAATGTTGTGTTAGTTTCTGCTGCACAGCAAAGTGAAGCAGCTATACATATACATATATCCCCTCTTTTTTGGATTTCCTTCCCACTTAGGTCACCACAGAGCATTGAGTAGAGTTCCCTGTGCTATACAGTATGTTCTCATTAGTTATCTATTTTATACATAGTATCAATAGTGTACACATGTCAATCCCAATTCATCCCACCCGCTTTCCCCCTTGGTATCCATATGTTTATTCTCTATGTCTGTGTCTCAATTGCTGCCCTGCAAATAGGTTCATCTGTACCATTTTTCTAGATTCCACATACATGTGTTAATATACAATATTTGTTTTTCTCTTTCTGACTTACTTCACTCTGTATGACAGTCTCTAGGTCCGTCCATGTCTCTACAAATGACCCAATTACGTTCCTTTTAATGGCTGATTAATATTCCATTGTATATATGTGCCACATCTTCTTTATCCATTCATCTGTTGATGGACATTTAGGTTGCTTCCATGTCCTGGCTACTGTAAATAGTGCTGCGGTAAACATTGGGGTGCATGTGTCTTTTTGAATTATGGTTTTCTCTGGATATATGCCTAGGAGTGGGATTACTGGGTCATATGGTAGTTCTATTTTTAGTTTTTTAAGGAACCTCCATACTGTTCTCCATAGTGGCTGTATCAATTTACATTGCCACCAACAGTGCAAGAGGATTCCCTTTTCTCCACACCTTCTCCAGCATTTGTTGTTTGTAGATTTTTAGATGATGGCCATTCTGGCCAGTATGAGGTGATACCTCATTGTAGTTTTGATTTGCATTTCTCTAATAATTAGTGATGTTGAGCATCTTTTCATGTGCCTCTTGGCCATCTGTATGTCTTCTTTGGAGAAATGTCTATTTAGGTCTTCTGCCCGTTTCTTGATTGGGTTGTTTGTCTTTTTGTTTTTTTTTATATTTCTGCTCTAATCTTCCCTCTGCTAACTGGATCCACATCCAAGCAGAGTGGCTGAGTGGGTTCCCTGGTTGTACAAAGTTGCTGCTTGTATTCCCTGGCAGGGTGGTGCCAGTGGTTGGATTCCCTGAAATGGCAGGGCTGCAGCCTATATCCCAAAGTTGAGCAGGCCTTCAGACTGGGCTTTGTGATCAGGTAGGCCATTGGCTGCACTCTGCTGCTGGGTGAGGTCACTGGGAAGGCTCTCTGGTTGGGTGGGGTAGCAGGCTATTCTCTGTGATTGAACAGGGTCATGGGTGGGCTCCCTGCCTGAGTGAGGCCACATGCTGTGTTCAGCAGTTAGGTAGGGCCGTTTGCTAGTAGTCTCCAATGATGGTTGGTGTTTTAGGCTGTGATCCACAGCTGGATGATACCATAAACTGGGCTTCAAGCCTGCTGAATCTCACCTTCATGTTCCCTGTTTTTATGGGGCCAGAGGATATGCTCAATATTTGGGTAGGGCTGCTGACTTGGATCCTTGCCTGGGTGACCCTAGGATATGCTGCACAGCTACTGGTCATCTGTAGTCATATTTCCCACAGGAGTGGGACTAGAGGCTATGGTCAGAAGTTGAGTGGGACTGGGAATTTGCTTTCTTGCCCAGGTGGGGCTTTAGAATGGGCTTGATGCTGGTGTGGTCTGTTGGCTGGCAGAATCAGACAGAACTGCCAACTGAGCTTCTGGCCAGATGGGGCCACTGCATTGGTTCTGCAGAAAGGCAAAGCCTTTGTCTGGAATCTCCACGCTGTGAGCAAGAATGCAGTCCACTAAGATCTGAGTGCTGGTTTCTATAAACTTTGTCTCCCTTCTTAGCTCTGCAGATTCCCCAGTGATCCTTGTGAGGTGATATTTGAGTGGGTCTCCCAGGAAGGGTCCTGCAGTGCTGGGGAAGCTGAATGTGCACTTTGGGTTTTCTTTTTCCCACGGGAGAAACCATAGACACAGGGGGCCCTGTCCATATGGTGCTGTGCCGGTGTGGGGAAAGGCCGATTCGGTCAAAGTGTAGCTGTCTTTCTTATCCTTATTATGTGGTCCTCCTAGATTTCTGTTTTCCAAGGTGAGTACTTCAGCCTTACCCCATGGTTCTGGAATTTTCACAGTGGTGTCTTTTCTATGGATAATTACTAGTTGGTCTTCTTGTAGAGGGGACTGAAGTTGGGAATGACCTATGTTGCCATCAGGATGATATCACTGCAATGTACAGGAGTTTATTGAGCTGGTTGTTCAATATAGTCATTATTAAATATTAAATTATATAAACACAAATTATATTAAACAAAAGTAGTAAGTTTTCAAAACTCATTTCTTCCTAATTATTTTACTATATTTTGTAGTTATTTATACCCTGGAGGTTATTTACATCTATAGTATTTTGTGGTGAAAATACTTTATAATTGCACACTGCTCTGCATCTCTTCCCAACTCTGCATTCAGTGACAGCATGTTCAGAGCCTGAAACTGATCAGGGTAAGAATATTTACACCATAGACATCAGAAGACACTATAAATCAGGACTTCAGTTTATTGTTTTGTTGATTGTCTAGACTTAACAAGGTGGTGGAGAAAATGTTAATAGAGCAAATTAAACTTAAAAATGTATTGTTTATGTAGCCATCATATTGTGAAAAGCACCAAAAATTGAAGAAATAGTTTTCCAGCATTCAAAACTATTATCTGATTGAATAAAAATTTACTCAGCATGTTCTGACATAACCACTTCATTGTTGCTCTTACGTCTTGCTCGTGAAAACAAACTAAGATATCAACCAGCATTTATTTTGGAGCTGTGCTTGTTCAGTATTTGCAACCATAGGTTGGCTATAGATCTAACAGTTTGCCAAAAATCAAGAAAGTATTTTGTGAGAATTAATTGGCCATATGAAATTTATAATAGAGTTTTATATTTTATTATTTCTTGTGTAGTTAAGATAAATTTATGTTTGTACATATATGCATGCATTTTTCACTTCTCAGGGAGCTGGTTGTTGAAAGTTTACCAGCACATTACTTGTTATACATGATTTATGATTATTTACACACCATAATTGGAATGGCACTCCATTCTCTACCTTCTGAGACTATTTCCTAAAAGGGTATATACTGTAGTGTCTTGAGGTGCTTTATTCTAAACATTGGATGTATTTTGTACATTGCCTAGACTATCTTGGAAATTTCAGAGGAAACAGAGCTCTGAGAAGTCCTTCAGTGAGGAAGTCAGTGTAGCTTTTTATTAGTACAGTGTTTCCAAAACATTCTGACCACTGATTCTTTTCTCTCTCTCTTTGTAAACACTGATTTTACAGTTTGGAAAATGCTGCTTTAGAAGTTGATTAAAGAGCCTCATTTGAATGCTAGGTCTTTTATGACCAGGTCCCATGGCTCCAAATATGGTCTGCTATTCACCTTGATCTTATGATCAGTGGTTAAAATGTATGTTTTTAAAAATAAATTTATTTATTTATGGCTGTGTTGGGTCTTCATTGATGCGCGTGGGCTTTCTCTAGTTGCAGCAAACGGGCTGCTCTTCGTTGTGGAGTGTGGGCTTCTCATTGTGGTGGCTTCTTGTTGTGGAGCACAGGCTCTAGGCGCACGGGCTTCAGTAGTTGCAGCACACAGGCTCTAGAGTGCAGGCTCAGTAGTTGTAGCACACAGGCTTAGTTGCTCTGTGGCATGTGTGATCTTCCCAGACCAGGGATCAAACCGTGTCCCCTGCATTGGCAGGCAGATTCTTAACCACTGCGCCACCAGGGAAGTCCCTAAAATGTGTATTTTTGAATAAGTGCTCAAACTCTTATTTTCTCACATAGAAGAAAATGTATAATAATGGGTTACAGGTAAGTCAATTCAGTGACTTTATTCATTGGAATGGCTTAGACTCCCCTTGGGAATTCTGTTGCCAACATCCTAAACTTGGCTTGTTCTAGTGGTTCCAGTGCTTTGGATCCTGAATCTTCTTGGTGTTAATCAGTTGCCTTACAGGAAGTTTTAGGCTTTTGATGAGGAGTGGAACATCTCTTTGAAGGAGCAATACTCACGCTCATTGCTTGGTTTTTAGTAACATCACCCATGTGACTTTATTGTTGTGGAGACATTTAAATAATTTCTCAAAGGATATGTGGGGAAATATTAATGGAAGGTATGTTCACTGATTATTTTTGTAACATAACTGGAATTGTCTTTCAATATCTACCTTCTGCCATAAATAAATATTTAGCAAATGCTGTAGTACCTTGAGGAACTTTTTCTTAACATGTATCACTATCATGTTAGTTACAAAGCTCTAACAGTATATGTAAAACCTCAAGATGGAAAAGGATCATAAACAACAGCTGATCTAATCCTAACCCAGACAATAGCCTCAGTCCGGGTGTCTGATCTGAGCTTGAATGATTCATGTGACAGGGGACTATCTATGGATTGAGGAAGCCAGTCTATTTTATAATGCATCTCATTGTTGGAAAGTATTTATTTTGATTCATAATTCATTTTGTAACTTCCACCCATTGGTTGAAGGGCTGCCATCTGGGGCTGCATAAAAAGACATTTTATCTCTTCTCCTTGGAAGTTCTGTAGTATTTTCAAAGGCCACTATCCGTTTCTCCTTAATTTCTTCTTTTTTTCCAGCCCAATGACCTCAAATGTCTTTGTATTTCCTCACATGATTTCTTGCCAAACTATAAATCTTGTCTGCATGCATTTCAGTTTGCAATTATCACTCTTGATTTGATTCTGAGGACAAAATTAAATACTCTAGGAAAGATCCACTCAGTGCGCTGTACAAAGAGATCATGGGCTTCCTTATGTGAGACTCTGAAATACTTCTGTTAAATTTATGTAAGATTATATTGAATCACTGGGCTTACAGCTAAGATCTCTAGTATTTAACTTTGTACAATGGCTGTTATTAATTGAGACACATTTCCCCATCCTATCCTTTTAATGGTCTTATTTCCATCTGATAAGATTTGACCTATCATCCCTGTACATTGCTCTGTTTTGAGAATTTGCTTCTTCCATTCAACTCAGTATTTGTTTTTTCAGTTTTGTTTCATCTGCAGATTAGATCAGCCTAGCAACAGTGTCTTTGTTCAAGTGATAAAACATTAAACTTGAAAAACTGTCATGATATCCTTTTCTTTCTCCTTTTATATTAATTTAAAGTATAACAATATAGTCATGTGGAGCTTTTGCGGCCAATAGCTTTTATTCTATTTTATGAGATTATATAGGAATTATATTAATAATTTTAATGGTTTATGTATTTTGGACCCTTAATAACTATTCAGTGTAATGCCTCAAAATGCTAATAATTCATTAGGTTTTAGAATTTAAATACTGAACTTCTAAAAACCAAATGAAAATGAGTAAGTCTAATATTTATTAACCAGGATATAAAGAAGCATAGTAGTTTGGAATCTAAATTTTTAAAATAAAAAAGAATACTGAGTGAAATTTGTAGTATCTTTATCAGGCTGTTGGTCTTTCTTGGTAAAATTTGAATTTGAAAACCATCTTGATGGCCCTCTTGATTATGAATGGAAAATGTGATGTTTTCCATTCATGATTCCTTAACTTTTTCAAATAATTCAGGTGGAGAAGGGTTGGCAAAAGACCTAATGATGATTGTCGTTATAGTTTGGATTGAAGGGATGGTGGGAAACACAGCATGCTATTGGTCATGGTTTTCACTTTTATTTTCCTCAAAATAAAATGAAAATTCTTAGCATATGAGGCACAAGAAGCAGACTGATAGTAAACTCTGTAATATGTTTTAGTTCACTTTTTTAAAACACAAGATCTGCTCAAGTTTTAGGATGGAGGTTAAGTTAACTGTGTACGAGTAAGAAGTGAATCAGATCACATTGCTTCCTTACTTAAATCCTCCAGTGACTGCACACTTTGACAAGAAAGAAATATAAACTCTTTATCTTGACTTTCAAGAGCTACTAGGATCTGCCTTACTTTCCTCTCTAGCTTAATTTTCTCCCCTCTGCCTCAGCCACACTGCTCCTTCCGAACCTCAAACAAGATGAGTTCATTTTGCCCAGAGACTTTGCATCAACTGCCAGAGAAGATCTTCTTGTAGACTCTAGAGTCTAGAGCTTTGAGAGGCCCCTTTTTGCATTTCAGGTCTCAGCTCAAAAGCCACCTCTTCAAAGCAGGCTTCCCTGACCACTCTATCAAAATAACTCTTAGTTCCTCCTCAGTTGCTCTTTGGCATACTACTTGTTATTTTCTTCCTGTCTCTTATCATTACTGGAAACCATTTTGCTTTATTTATCTGCTAACCATAGAATAAAAATTCCATGAGGGCAGAGCCTTTGCCTTATTTATTGCCGTTGTCCTTATGCCTAGAACAGTGCCTGGCACATAGTAGGCACACACAGATCTTGGTTAAATAAATAAATTCTCATAGTTCTGTAGAATCAATGTCTACTCCTTGCTATAATTCTGATTTGTTTTAATCAGAAGCCTATGTAGGGTGACAACAAATTGTTAGAGAAGTCAGAAAAAATACAAATGTGGACATAATCATTAAGTCTACAGAAACAAATCCTAACTCACAAAAGATGAACCTCTTGCTGATTTTAAGAGAAACTAGAGGACTTCCCTGGTGGCTAAGTGGTTAAGAATCTGCCTGCCTGAACCTACCTAAGGAGACAAAAGACCTGTATGCAGAAAATTATGACACTGATGAAAGAATTTAAAGATGATACAAATAGATAGAGAGATATACCATGTTCTTGGATTGGAAGAATCAACATTGTGAAAATGACTATACTACCCAAAGCAATCTACGGATTCAGTGCAATCCCTATCAAACTACCACTGGCATTTTTCACAGCACTAGAACAAAAAATTTCACAATTTGTATGGAAACACAAAAGACCACTTTTGGCAGAACACTCTATGACATAAAGCACAGCAAGATCCTTTTTGACCCACCTCCTAGAGAAATGGAAATAAAAACAAAAATACACAAATGGGACCTAATGAAACTTAAAAGCTTTTGTACAGCAAAGGAAACCATAAACAAGATGAGAAGACAGCCCTCAGAATGGGAGAAAATAGTTGCAAATGAAGCAACTGACAAAGGATTAATCTCCAAAATTTACAAGCAGCTCATGCAGCTCAATATCAAAAAAATCAAACAACCCACTCTAAAAATGGGCAGAAGACATAAATAGACATTTCTCCAAAGAATATATACAGATTGCCAACAAACACATGAAAGAATGCTCAACATCACTAATCATTAGAGAAATGCAAATCAAAACTACAATGAGATATCATCTCACACTGGTCAGAATGGCCATCATCAAAAAATCTAGAATCAATAAATGCTGGAGAGGGTGTGGAGAAAAGAGATTCCTCTTGCACTGTTGGTGGAAATGTAAGTTGATACAGCCACTATGGAGAACAGTATGGAGGTTCCTTAAAAAACTAAAAGTAGAACTACCATACGACCCAGCAATCCCACTACTGGGCATTTACCCTGAGAAAACCATAATTCAAAAAGAGTCATGTACCACAATGTTCATTGTAGCTCTATTTACAATAGCCAGGACATGGAATCAAGCTAAGTGTCCATCAACAGATGAATGGATAAAGAAGATGTGGCACATATATACAATGGAATATTACTCCGCCATAAAAAGAAACGAAATTGAGTTATTTGTAGTGAGGTGGATGGACCTGGAGTCTGTCATACAGAGTGAAGTCAATGAGAAAGAGAAAAACAAATACCATATGAAAACACATATATATGGAATCTTAAAAAAAAAAAAAAAGGTCATGAAGAACCTAAGGGCAAGATAGGAATAAAGACACAGACCTACTAGAGAATGGACTTGAGGATATGGGGAGGGGGAAGTGTAACCTGGGACAAAGTGAGAGAGTGGCATGGACATATATACACTACCAAACATAAAATAGATAGCTAGTGGGAAGCAGCCACATAGCACAGGGAGATCAGCTCAGTGCTTTGTGACCACCTAGAGGGGTGGGATAAGGAGGGTGGGAGGGAGGGAGCTGCAAGAGGGAAGAGATATGTGGACATATTTATATGTATAACTGATTCACTTTGTTATAAAGCAGGAACTAACACGCCATTGTAAAGCAATTATACTCCAATAAAGATGTTTAAAAGAAAAAAATAAAATCCGCCTGCCAATGCAGGGGACACGGGTTCATGCCCTGGTCTGGGAAGATCCCACATGCAGTGGAGCAGCTAAGCCTGTTACCCCCAACTACTGAAGCCCGTGAGCCTAGAGCCTGTGCTCCCCAACAAAAGAAGCCCACGCACCGCAACCAAGAATAGCCCCCGCTTGACACAACTAGAGAAAGCCCGCGCGCAGCACAAAGACCAAAAATAAATAAATAAATAAATAAATAAATAAATTTTTAAAAAGAGAAATTAGAGCCATCAGACAGGAGTTTCCCCAATATTACATCTTCTAAGCTTCCTCAGTATTGCACAACTTTCCTTTCTTCCTTCTTTCCTTTTGAAAAAAAAAAGTGCTGCTACTTCTGTTTGACGGTAATCATTCCACCTGAGTTCTGGACTCCATCCTACCCAACTTTTTCTGGGATCTTGGTCCATTGATTAACCCTCCTCTCTCCTGTATCTGCAACCATTTCCTCTCTATGTGCTCTTTTCCGCCAGCATTTCAACATCTCAAGGCACATCTATCTTTTAGAGCATAGTCTTTTAAATGCCTCCCCACCATCCTCCACCCTGACCCTCCCATCTGAGGCAGCTCTATCTTTTTACTTTTTGGAAGTGTTGTCTAAACTTCTGTCTCTGCTTCATCTCTTCACTTCCCAATCTATTGCAGTCCACTTTCTGTTTCATTGCTCTGACCAAGGCCACTACTAGCTTCCTTGCTAAGTCCAGTGATGCTTCTCAATCTTTATCCTTCTTGATCTCTGACAGCATTATCTATATCTGTCTTCTGGAACTATTCTCTTATATTCATCTCTGTACAATTACAGTCTTAGTTTTCCTGTGACTTCTATGGCTACTCTGGGTCCTTTTTACTTTTATCCCTAAAACATTGGTATATCATGGAGAATCTGTTTTGCCCTATAATCTTATTCTTTGTACACTCCCTTGGTGTTCTCATTCACTCTCATAGCTTTAGTTCCAGCTATATACTGGTGACTCCCAAATCCAAACTTACATCTTCTACTCAGGTATCTCCTGACTATCAACTTTATATATCCATCTGCCTACTAGACATGTCCGTTTGGATGTTTCATAAGCAACTCAACATGTGAAAACAGTGGATTTATCATCTTCCTCAGCAACCAGAATCCCATTTTATCTTCTCTTAGTGAGTGGAACCACTACTTACTAAATAAGCCAAACTCAAGCCTGGAAGTTATTTTTGATTTCTTCCTATCTCTTGCTCCCAACAGCCTCTCAATCTCCATGTTCTGTTGAGTCTAACTTCCTAAGTTCTCAGAAATCCATCTGCCATCTCTATTTATGTTCCCATCATCCCACGTCAAGCTATTATCTTTTCAGGGATGGACTACTGGAACAGTTGCCTTACTGATCTCCCTATCTCTAGTCTAAACCCTCCAGTCTGTTCTCCACATCAGTACCAGAGTGATCTAAAACATTTTACTTTAAAAAGACTTTCAGTGGTTTCCCTTTGGTCTCGGCATGTTTATAAAGCCCTGCATGGTCTTACTCTACACTGTCTTCTCTCATGAAATTCCATCTTGTACTTAACTTCCAGCAGCCAGAGTTTTTTTTTTTTTTGACTTCTGGAATGTACCATGCACTACCCTATCTTCCCCTACTCCTTTTACTAGGGCAGCAATATCTCCTGGGCTCGGCTTAGCACTTCTACTGGGAATCGGTATCTTTTAGAGTATGTAGGTTGCAAGCAAGAGAAACTCTGGCTTATATACTAAGAAAGAGTTGTTTGGAAGGGCACAGGGTAGTGCAAAGAAACAAATGAAGAGCTGTAATCTCAGAACCTGGGAGGGACAGGAATGAAGGCAGTGCCAGGAACTTAAGTGATGGGAGCCAACATATTGTCTCTTTAAGGTTCTGCCATTGGAAAAACTCCAACTATTTTTGATTTTGTATCATTCTACTCAGAATTAAGATTTCTGGGAGAAAACATCTGATGGTTGGTCTAGTTTGGGTCACAGATCCACTCTATGAGCAGAGGGCTGCCCTCAGTAATTACTGAGAGAGTTCCCCAACTGCAGGGAAATAGAGTTCTCCAAAGGGAGATTAGGTGCTACTACTCAAGTAGAGGGAAAAGGATGCTACACAGGTAAACACAGCAGAGGACCCACTGTAGCAGCGATTTCTGACCCCTCAAATTTGAATTCAGTGGCCTTTCCACCCACTCACAAAATTGTCACTTGTTTTTTTTCCCCTTTTTGTAATGATCAATGGACTTCTTATTTGTTCTCCCACTGGATAGTTGGCTTTGTTAATACAGTGACTGGCACTTAGCAGATAATCCATAAACATTCATTTTATATAGGAGGGATTGAATAACTAGATGTAAGTAGGTGGATGAAACATCCTCTGAAATGACTTTTGTGGCTGGCTGGTTTGTGTTACATAATTAAAAACAATGAAATTGGAAGTTTTGGAAAGATCATCGATGCCAAGTAAATACACATCCATACGAACACAGTACTGTGTAGAATCTAAACTTCTTGAGGGCACAGGAAGTATTTTTTATATTTTTATATCTCAGATAATGCTTAATATAGAATTTATACGAAGAATTCTCAGAATAGGCATTTATTGAATTAAAGCTTTTTATGGTCATTTCTTTAGTATTCGTGTAGTAATATGTTAATCTCAAGCATATCCTAATGCTTTCTTTCTTATTTTTCCTTTGTGTGTATGTGCTGTTTAAGTTTTTAACACCGCTAATGACTTTGAAATGGGACATTGACTCAGAATTAGTGACAGTCAAGTGTTAATGGTCCTTGCCTCTGTGGCCTGTCAGTAACTCAGCTGATCATTAGTTCCCAGAAAATAAGCTGGACCAGGCTTTCCCAAGATGTGGCCATTTAGAAAAGATTCCCGATTGTCATGGAGACCTCTCACTCATCTTTCATTGCTTTTTCTATTTTTACATCTTCTTGGCTTGGGCTTTTGATCAAAGGGGGAGCAATATATGCCAGTTACAATGGGTAGTTAATGAGGGATAAATAAAATGAAGAGAAATAGAATAAAATATTCAAACTGAATTCACATATACCATAATAAAATTATGGAACTTAATTGCCAGAAATGACCTTAGAGTTTATCTAATTAAACCCCCTCATTTCTCATTTTATAAATGAGGAAACTGAGACCCAGGGAGGCTAAGTGCTTTCTCAAGGTCTGTATAACAAAACAAAACAAAACAAAACAAAAAACCCATATGCAAATACAGTTCACTTCTCTAAGCATTTCTGAATCCTTTCTGTTATTGGACCTCCCACCATAGACTCACTTTAAAAAAAAATTTTTCAATTATAGTTGATTTACAATGTTGTGTTCATTTCTGCTATACAGCAAACTGATTCAGATATATATATGTGTGTCTCTGTGTATATATATATATATATATATATATATATATATATATATTCTTTTCCATTATGGTTTATCACAGGATATTGAATATAGTTCCTTGTGCTATACACAAGGACCTTGTTTATACATAGAAGCATCTTGATGAATCAATTTGCAAAAAAATGTGATGGTGAGTGAAAGCGATCAAAATGTCCTTGGTGCAGAAATCACTGGTTCAGTTTGTACTTCTTGAGCTGTGATGTCCTGAAGATTGTCATCTTCAAAAGACAATAGAAAAGAAAAAATAAAACAGACAAAAAATTGGAAATGACACATTGGGATCAGCCAATATGCGCTTTATCCTGGAAAGTATTCTGTGAACCTAATTATGATTTATCTAAGCAGGGTTTAGCAAGGGAGTCAGCTATAGAGATGCTAAATTCCTTCTTGTTGGAGAGATTTAAGTAATCCTTAATCTGTTTGCCTTGCATTGATTTATAATGTACTATTTCTGGATCTGTTTGCCCTCAGCTTCATTCCTTGTTCTTCCCTGGCTCTGTTCTGTATCATAGTCAGTGGACCACTTTTGGGTTGCTTTTGCCAGCCTTTGTTGTTAACTAGACCAGGTTTCTTGGACCTGGCTCTTATCAGTGTGTGAGTACCTATTTCAAATGTTCAGAATCCTGTGAACTGGTTGTTAACACCAGTTAACATCATCCTTAAACGTTAAATTATCAAACTTCACTTACAGCTAAATTATATTTAAAAGAGAGGTAATATATATCCCACAAACTCCTCATTTCCTAATTACTTTACTACTTCTTTTTGACTGTCTCTGCTCTTGAGGTTGTTTATGATTTTATATCTACATGGGGAAAACACTGTAATGGTGTGTGATTCACATTCAGTGACTGCACAAGTCACTAAAAATTGGCCAGGTGAGAGTGTATACACTATAGGAACTGGCAAATGCCACAGATCAGGTTTTTTTTTTTTTTTTTTGAGAATTAATTGTTAACTTACTGTTTTCTATCTGAATTTGGCTAATGGGAGGCACCTGTGGGAGTTTGGAGGCTGGGTGGAAGGGAGAAGTCAGGGCTTTTCATCTTTCCTTCTGTGGCCCAGTGACATCTCCTTTGACTTCTCAAGTTGTATCTCTCTTGGAGGATGCTGGTGGTTTCCTGCTGTTGTTAGTCTTTGAGTTGCTTCACTGCCTTAGCTCTTCTCTCCTCAGTGTAACCAATTCCCTGCGTTAAACTCTTCCTGCTTGAAATACTTGAATGGCTTCATTTTTCATTATGAGACCTTGTTTGATAACACATAGCAAATTTATTTAAGCATGTGTCTTTTGTTTTCAGGAGCATTTTAATGTCAGAGCTTACATAGTTAAAAATAATATGCAGCATTAGACATGGAAGTCCTCTCTTTATTCAGTTGAAAAACTGAACACCCAGAAAGGCTAAGCAATTGCTAGGCATAAGCATTCATTCAAGGACCATGGACCATAGTAAATTGGCGAAAGGCAATATTTGCTTCCTCAGCATATGCTAAGATTTTTGAGCCACACATTAATATTTTGAACTAGAGCCAATTTAAAATATATTAGAATTTCTGAATTCTTCCAGTACATTTTTGAGACATGATTTTTCCCCACTAAAATAAGTACAAATAAGCCATTATCAGTTTTTGACTTGATAGCTCATATGCTGCCTTTCTGATCTTCTTTTGTTTCATTTGTTTATGGTTCCTAAATGATGCCCAGAATGGGAAATTTGGTAAGATCTGCATGATTATATTTATTTATTTATTATTATTTTTTAACACCTGTTTTCCTTTTATTTTTAAATTTTAAAAAACATCTTTATTGGAGTATAATTGCTTTACAGTGGTGTGTTAGGTTCTGCTTTATAACAAAGTGAATCAGCTCTACATATACATATATCCCCATATCTCCTCCCTCTTGCGTCTCCCTCCCTCCCTATCCCACCCCTCTAGGTGGTCACAAAGCACCAAGCTGATCTCCCTGTGCTATGCGGCTGCTTCCCACTAGCTATCTATTTTACATTTGGTAGTGTATATATGTCCATGCCACTCTCTTCGTCCCATCTTACCCTTCCCACTCCCCGTGTCCTCAAGTCCATTCTCTATGTCTGCGTCTTTGTTCCTGTCCTGCCCCTAGGTTCTTCATAACCTTTTTTTTCTTAGATTCCATATATATGTGTTAGCACACGGTATTTGTTTTTCTCTTTCTGACTGACTTCACTCTGTATGACAGACTCTAGGTCCATCCACCTCACTACCAATAACTCAATTTCATTTCTTTTTATGGCTGAGTAATATTCCATTGTATATATGTGCCACATCTTCTTTATCCATTCATCTGTTGATGGACACTTAGGTTGCTTCCGTGTCCTGGCTATTGTAAATAGAGCTGCAATGAACATTTTGGTACATAACTCTTTTTGAATTATGGTTTTCTCAGGGTATATGCCCAGTAGTGGGATTGTTGGGTCATATGGTAGTTCTACTTTTAGTTTTTTAAGGAACCTCCATACTGTTCTCCATAGTGGCTGTATCAACTTACATTCCCACCAACAGTGCAAGAGGGTTCCCTTTTCTCCACACCCTCTCCAGCATTTATTGTTTGTAGATTTTTTGATGATGGCCATTCTGACTGGTGTGAGGTGATACCTCATTGTAGTTTTGATTTTCATTTTTCTAATGATTAATGATGTTGAGCATCCTTTCATGTGTGTGTTGGCAATCTGTATATCTTCTTTGGAGAAATGCATGATTTTAAAATGTTGAATTGATTTTTGAAAATTGAATTCACAGTCAGTTAGCTGTTTTGCTGTCTTACAGAAATAGTCTATTGGCTCTATAGCAGCTGTGTCTGGGCTATTTATGAATGTCCATTCACTTATCATCTCATATACTGACCAAATCCATATATGAGACAGAGAAGGAGGCAGGTGCCAGGGAAGGACAGTTTCTTCCTTTCCTTATGGATTTGAATAATAAAGAGAAAAAGGATTTCATTTAGGGAATGACTGAATGGTTTCATATTTCATCTCACAAGGAAGCACTGATTTTCAATTTCTGCTGAATTGGCTTAGCTTATAAACACTTCTCATGTAACTTTATATCTTGTAGGTCTCTCTTAGTGCTCTGTTATTAAAATATTATGAAAGAGAGAGAACACTGATTAAATTTGCCTATATGGGTAATTTACATTAATGCATGATGATTAATTATAAGTTAATGCACTCATTCACAAAAATATTTTAAGGTGGCATGATGATAAGGCTGCATTGATAACCTCGTACAGCTCCTTATTAGCGTGATCAAAAGCCAGATGTGAGGCCGCGTAACATTTTGGAGTGGCATGCTGGCAAGCCAAGGCTCTTTCTAACAAACGTCATACTCATCTTTGACCGCAAGATGCCGCTCAATAATCCGTTATGGTTTAGCTCTTTTGTTACGAGCCAAATGACATTTCCATTTACATGCTCTCCAATTACATATTAAAACTCGTAGTGGGTGGGTTGGGGGAGGTTACCCCCACCCTGAAGGCACTTTTTAACTCGTGTGTGGGAAATCTATGAATAATTTCTTTAAGATAGACAAATTCAGGTGGAGAGTTCAGACACCATAGAATTGTTGCATCCTCAGTTTCTGTGCTTGTGTGTGTACATGTCTACACCTGCCCTGTGACCCACCCAATCTTTTCTGTTTAGTCACCAGCATTATCTGCCCCAAATGAAATAATTTCCTGCTGGCCCCTACTAGAAACACACAAAACAACCGATTTATGTAACTATTCAAAATGTCAAAGGATTACCTTAAAACGAAAACACAAAGTCAGTTTTCTGCATTTCAGGCAGCAATTAAGTAGTCACAACATGGCAATCCTTGGATGAAAGCTCCAGAAATTATAGTTTGCAAAGGCAATCACTGGAAGAAGATAATTTTATTTCCCAAGTTCTTGTCTTAAGCTGGGGGAAAAATATCATGGTGTGAAGGTTCTCTTTAATGGAGATGGTCATGGTCTTTAACGTTTATATCAAACTTGCCCTAGATTTAAACTTATACTTTTTATTTTTTGAAATAAGAGCTTTCCCACAAATGCTTTTTTGTAATGACCAGTGTCTAAAACAAAGACCTATGACCATAAGACAAGGGTGGCCACATGATTAGAAAACATTCTCTGGAAAGTGGAAGGGATCAGACTTAGACGAGCAGCACCTACATAAGGAAATCTCCTCCATGAATATCTTGTTACTTAGCACTCTTCTGGTATTAATTTGGCAATGGCAGAGCTGATCTGACCCCTAAAACTGACTGCCTCAGTGGTACGATTTTGGTGATGTCAAGAAATAACCCTCAAAATATTAAGGCCTTAGCAGTCACTTTTATTTTAGTATGAGTTGGTTTTCAGATCTTTGGTGTCTCTTGGCTGGGTACAGGGTTTTAAGAGATGAAAATTGATGATCGATGGATGATGGGGAGACGAGAGAGAATAAGTAGCAGAAATGGGACAAGGATGGAATGGGCTAAACTTGGAAACAAGAGGATGCTCTAGGAAAGGCCTGCCTGCTGCGTTGTTTTTCCTGAGATCCATCCTCAGGACGAGATCAACTTGGTGGTGAGAGCATCTTGTTAAGGCAATGAAAAATGAATGGAGGGCCTTATTCCCTGGTGAGTCCTATGAGTCAGCTTTCCCAATTTTTTTTTAAATCATTTTATGTCAAGAATACCTGGTTTGTTATACCACTGACAGACACATCACATTCCTGTGTTCATTTTCATTCACTTGTTCATTCTTGTAAATCATTCATTCAACAACTATGCGTCTTGTGCTTACCATATACAAGGTACTGGGTGAGATACTGCAGATGTGAAGACGGAAAACTTTCAATTGTTGGATCTACAAGGAGAAAAAAATCACTGGAACTGTTATGCAAAAAAAGTCATTTTTTTTTCTTAAAAATATACTGGAAATATTAACTTTGGCTTTATTTGGTATAAGGTTTTATTTGTTATGAAAATGTGACAGTGAAAAAAATAGCTTCTTAAAGCCAGTGGTTTTCAAACATTTCTGTGCATAGGAATCACCTGCGAATTTGGTTAAAATGCAGATTCTGATTCAGTAGGTCTAGGGTGACCCTTGAAACGGCATTTCTACAAAGCTCTGGGGTGATGCTGGTTTGGGGACCACACTTTGAGTAACACAAGGCTTTAGCTGAACCAACTGTGGGGGTGGTTAGATACCCAGAAAGAGAGAGATTTCTTACAGTGAGGTAAGTCTCTTTTATATCAGAGAGGGAGGCAGGAGGGGGAAGGTGTTAAGACAAATCTATATAAGAGTAGGACACGGAGGATCTATACGTGATGAACCATTATCTGCCACCTGACTCTGCACTGGTTTTCAGGTTCAGACATAATGTCCTGCACACCAGGATACAGGTTTTCTCCTAGGAGGGTTACACATCATTGCCTGCATCACTGTTTTGAAACATGACAACCGAAATGGCTTTTATGTTCTGAAAAGAAGAAGAAGAAGAAAAAGGCACCGCTTTTGAAGGGAAAAAATTAGTTTTCCGATAACCCCCATTAACTACAGGGGTCATTGTGGGCAAAGTGAACGGGCTTAGAAATCTGCTAAAAGCTGTAGTATATGGTACACAGTGACTGACAAGCCTTTCGCTGAGTAGTTACAAATGGGACTAATGGTTTAAACTTGTTAGTCATTGTCAGAGGCTCTGATCCTTGAGTCAGCCATGGAAGCTATGGCAGAAATCGATAAGGCACCACTTTCTGCAGTGAACTGCTAGACCATATAGATTGCCTGGAGGGAAATGCTGTGTTCCCTCCCAGGCTGCCAGATGAAAGCAGGCAGCTAAATCTCCAGGAAGATTGACCACACTGCTCGGGGCAATTAGGCCTTTCACCACTTTGAACGATGATTATAAATGGGGGAGAGGCTTGGGAGAGTGAGGGAAGACAGCTCTGCGTGACAAACTGGAAGCCGGAAGCCATTTTGGGAGAACTGTCAATTTCACGGTCACCAAGGGCATTTTTCCTCCCCTTTCCCTTGTTCAGATTGTTACACAATGAATGTTCTGGGGCTGCCGCTTTTCTTTCCTTCTTGCTTTTCCTTTATTTTTCTTTAGAAGCTGGAGAGGGGAGGGCAGGCAGCGACAGCAACACTTGGTTGATGATAAACTGTAAACTACAGCTGAGCTCCGTTAATCCGGCCAAGCCCTGAAGCTCGGGGCCTGAGAGCTGTCGGAGGAGAACTTCCTGTTGGGCACATTTTAAAACAATCACATCCCATTGTTCAGTGCCTTTTTGGGTAGAGCCCGGTTAGGGTGCCAAAATCATCAGCGAAAGAAAGTGCATGTTCGCGCAGCAATTACAGACAAGCTGCAGACTATCGGCAGGCTGCAAGCGGCGAGGTGCTGGGGCCCATTTGGCAGGGGCTCTGCTTTGAAGAGCAGCCCTGAGTCTGATGCACGCAAAGCTGCGCCCAGCGTTAGTACTGCGCGTGGGCCAAGCGCTCCGTGGCTGCCTGGGCTGCGGGAAGCCCAGATGGACAAGAGGAAAGGAGCTATAGGAAATGTGTAAGGCTTGTCCTGGTGCTGAGGCCCAAAGGCAGGACAGCTCAGCCTCCTACTGAAGAGTTTCTGGCCTCTTTCTGCTTCACCAATTTGGCACTTCCTGTTCAAATTTCAACGGGGCATGCATCGCCTTTCTGTTGCTCTGGTTGTTGAATTCCATTCCCTTTCTATTACTGGTTTCATGACTGATTTGTTTAGTTTTTTGGTTTTTTTCTTTTCTTAACAGGCTCTGGCTCCTGTTTAACTGTTGACTTTAAGTGATACTGTAAACTGTGTTCTGCTAAGTGTTGTTTAAATCTCCAGTGGTTGAGGAGGCAAGATGCTGTGGGAATGATCCCAAATTGCTACCCTGTGGGGAAGCTGTCAATCAGAGGTTCTGGACCATTTCCTCACCCTAGTGAATCTAGCCTTTGGTGGAGAGTGTTGAAAAGTCTACTTTTTGAAATTTGCTTGGCAGCTGGTAACTGGGAAAATGTTTGCATTTTAAAGATGTGTTGACCAAGAATTAAAATGCTGATTTTCATTAGAAGACAAGAGAATGCTTGGAGGGCATGAGAGCTGTGAATCCTTAAAGGAGGTGGTCTCTTCTGTTGGAGAGAGATTCAGGGGAATTTTTTGTTGCTGTTTTCTGTTGCATGGAAAGTGGGGCTCAGGCTCTAAAGGGGTAGATAAAAGGGCATTTCTTTTCTCACCCTCAATACATTAAACATCTATGGAACATCATCCATTGTTAGAAACTTCAGCCCAGTTGGCTCCTAGGCAGACAGGAAACTTCACGTTACCTACTTGGGATTCCACAAGGATGGATCAGCCACTTATGAAAACAAAGGAGAATTATAACTGCTACCTGAATCTTAATCACAATCATAAGTGAAATAAAATGAAGCAATTTATTTTATTTGGAGAATTCTTTTGTAAAGTAAGTGAATAGGACCTTCTTCAACCTCTTTTATTGTGTGAAATGAGAATTCTTTCTACAAATCAAGTACATTGAAAAGGAGATATTAACTCTTTTAGGCAAGCAGGGAATTACTGGTTGCTTAAAAAAAAAAAAAAAAAAAAAACAACAAAACAGGGCTTCCCTGGTGACGCAGTGGGTGAGAGTCCGCCTGCCAATGCAGGGGATACAGGATCATGCCCCGGTCCGGGAAGATCCCACATGCCTTGGAGCGGCTAGGCCTGTGAGCCATGACTGCTGAGCCTGTGCATCTGGGAAAAAAAAAAAAAAAAGAGAGAATGGTTAGGTCCTGGAAGAATTTGTAGAATTCAGAAAATTCAGCCTTTAGAAGACAGTTGCTTTAGTAATACTACTTTTAGCTGTGGTTCTTCTTATATCGTAATTCTACAGATAACACGGTGGTATTCTACATCACCGGTATGGAAGCTGGGAGACATGAATTCTAGTTTTGATTGTATCCTGGGGCATTGGAGTGAGCTAGTGTCTGCATCTCCTTGCCCCTCTTTTTTACCCGTAAAAGGAAGGACTTCGCTAATCAACCGTAAGGTCCTCTGGTCAGCAGAATGATGGATCCCTCCCCCTCCCCCACCAAAAGGATCCACATCCTGATCCCAGGAACCTATAAGTAGGTTATTCTGTGGGGTGAAAGAGACTTTGCAGATACAATTAAGTTATGCATCTTAACATTGGGAGATTATCCTGGATTATTTGGGTGAGCCCAGTGTAATCACAAGGGTCCTTCAGTGAAGGAAGAGGGAGGTAGAAGACTCAGGGAGAGGTGGCCACGGAAACAAGGTTGGAGTGATGCAGTATGAGAAGGACTCAACCTGCCATTGGTGGCTTTGAGGACAGACAGAGGCCATAAGGCAACGAATGTGGGCGGCCTCTGGAAGCTAGAACAAGCAAAGAAATGACTTCTCTTCTCAAGCCTCCAGAAGGAGGGCCAGCCCTGCTGATGCCTTGATTTTAGCCCAGGGAGACCCGTTTTGGATTTCTGACCTCAGAGCTGTAAGATAATGAATTTGTGTTGCTTTAAAGCTACTAAATGTTTGGTAATTTGTTACAGTAGCAATAGTAAACTAATATAGAGCCCTTTCAGCAATAACTTTCCATGAAACTATGAACATGCAGTGCATGGAGGGTCAGTGGGAAATTCCAAGATAGTGTGTGCTAAAAGATGGCTACTAACAACGATTTGAGTGTGAAATCTAGGGCCTACTGGAGAGAAGGCCTGTAAGAGCAGAACCAGTGAGGAAGGGAGCCCATGAAGAAAGAGGACAATGGAAAAGATATTTGTGGCAGAAGAAGCATACTTTAGCATTTGCTTAAGCTTGAGGTATCTGAAACAGCCCTAAGTATTTTTTTCTCTTTGATTGGCAGGGTGGAGAATGTTGACAGATATGGCTTTAGAAGGAACAAAATCTTAGAATTAGAAAGGGCCATTGAGATTGATCTCCTTGTAATGAATGTCAGAAGGCACCCTACAGCATCCCTGAAAATGTTAGAATATAACTAGAGAAAAGGCCCTTGCCACTCCCTGGAACAGCCCTTCTATTATTGGGCAGCCTTACTTCTTAAATAATTTTCCTGTATAAAACCAATTCTATCTTCTTATAGTGTCCACTCTTTGATCTTGGTTTCCTTTGTACATGAATTTTTGTTACTCAGAAGACCTTAACACCAATATCTGTTAATGAAGGGGATGTGGGCCTGGGCTTTGGGGCAAAGTTCAGAACTAGAGAGAGATGTACTAAAAACCCCAAATCATTTGCATATAGAGAGAGGCATTCAGATTGGGGGGGGGCGTTTAAAAGTACTGAAAAGGCTAAAATAGCTCTGAAATATTCTACTAGCATTTATACTGCTCTATTCCCAGTGCTACCAACTGTACTATATCATAGTAGGCACTTAACAAATGTTTGCTGATTCAATGAATATATTTTGTTAATGACAATGAAGGACACCAGTAGTAAATAAACTAGAAATGATGAAAAAACAACCTGAATAATCATTTCAGATTCATTAAACTGGGAACAAGGCATACCTGGAATACAATAATAGCTTTTGCTTTTTGTTTTCTCATTTGAAAGTCTGCAAGCTGTACCCCTTTAGTATCTTTAAACGGACTTGCTGTTTTCCACTAGACTGTACATGGTATGTGGAAGTCCTTGTGTGCTGTCCTTTAAGAAACTTGTGGGTTCACCAGGAAACCAGGAGATCATTGCCTCTTATCGAAGAGTATCCAGCACTTTTTCCTCCCAGGCAAATCTAATGAAGTCATGTGGGTAGCTGTAACCTCCCAGTAACACAGGATGTGGAGGTTACATTGGGCATTGAACAATTAATCAGCGTTACGGCATAACAGCTCGAATATGGAAATTCTAAAGGTCCTACAAGTTGATAAATGGCCAATTTATGCGAAGTTACATCAAGTGTATTGGGGCATTAGGAGCTCTCACTGCATCATCATGACATGGTCATTATCAGACCACAAGTCCTCCAAAGAAATGACATGCCTCAGGAAGCAAGATTTGCAGGTAGAGCCTACCTCTTTCTAGACTCAGTGTGAGGCCAGATTGCTGTAAATGAGGCCGTGCAGCATGGAGATGAGCTCATGTGCAGCAGCTGTATGGAGGAAAGCAGTTATAACACAGAGGCAACTCCACGTGCAGGAACTAGCACCTCCTGAAATATGATCACCTCCGCTTCATGACCGAGGGAGATGCCAAGCTGAAATACACACACAGCCATAATGGAAGAGACCGGAATATTGTAGAGCAGGGAAGGGAGGAGCTGGGCTGGAAGCTAAGGACTTGGCAGAGGCCGTGGTTGGAAACTCTTTTAGCCCCTCTGACTCTGAGGTAGGATTCTTCTAGTAATAGTACAGTCCATGCTTTCCTTTGTTTCATGTGGAGGATATTAAAGTGAGGGCATTAGGTTTTTCCTTCTGTTGACTGTACTAGACGTGACCATTTCTTTCCTTCCCATTGTCATACCCTCTTCCTAGAGGACCCCTTTCTCAGAAAATGAGTGGGCATTGGGCCAGGAGGGCAGGCCCGGTGGATTGGATGATAGACTGATACTGGACTAACCCAACTCTACTACCCCTCCACACAGTTCAAAGCCTTGTTCGGTATTCGAAGGTGCGGTGATGTAAAGTTGGGCCGGGGCTGCTCCTTTCTGCCACGTGCTCAGTGAAGCAGGAGAGGCCAGTCTGCAGAGTGAGGAGGAGCCCAGTAGACACACAGACACATGGACTAGAAATAACATGGTCTGAAAGAGATCACTCAGTCGTCTTCTGACCTTCCTAGTTAGTAGTCTCTTGTGAAGTCCTGCTGTGATTCCTTTGCCTAGTTCCTGTGAGGTACTCGTATACCCTTCCATCAATGGTCCCTTTCTTGATTCTACTTTGAGTGGCTCTGTTTCTGAGACTGATTAAATGAAGAACTCCCGTCCCCTGCCTCCCTTAGCTGAGCGCTTACCATGTACCCAGATTTGTTTTGATGACTTAGGAGTAGCATCTTATTAAATGCTTTCCCTAACGGTCAAAGGCAGATCTGGTTATTTCATTTTTTGCACGAGGAAATAGACTCTGAAAGGTTAGATAATATCTCCGAAGTCACACAGTTGATAAGTGAGGGAAGTGGTGATTTCTGTTGAAGTTACATTTGCATCGAAATTGATTTTGCGTGAAATCATTAAACCACCTACTATATAGTAAATGACTTATGCTATAATTTGAGAACAGAGTCTATGTTGAATTACTGAATCAACTTGGGAATATGACTAGAAACCAAATCATCTTTATTTAAAAAGCTAACACTACCTATGTTTACATGAGGGTTGAAAACTTTCATAAGCCTTAAAGAAAATAGGCTACGCCTAAGGATCTCGCTGGGGTAGAGAGAAGGGGAAGCAGATTTAGAAGTGTTATCTAGGTTCTTTATAGCCTATTCTTGTTTATGGCTTGCTGACGGACGGACGTATCAACTCTCTGATGCCAAAAAGGGTGAATGAGGCCATTGGATATTTAGTGAATTGCTCATCTTAGCCTCTTTTATGGAATGGATAATCAGAGATAATTAGATGAGTATTATATTACCTAAATCAGACACTATGATACTCTGCTTTCCTGGCTTCATTTTTCTTTTGGGCATAAGGAAATAAACATATCCTTTAATTTGTAACATTTAGGACCTTTGTCCTCTTAAATTTTTATTTTGCCTCCCCTCCCCTTGATTTTAGCTTTCCTTACCATCATCTGGGGGCAATCAGTGTCTTCTTTGTGGCCATTGCTGCCCCCCACATATTCAGTGTTCTAGCCAAGCTAAACTGCCTGCAGTTTCTCATTCGTCCATGTGTTGGGGCCGCTCTGTCTGGTGCTTCCTGCCCCTCAACCCACATCATTCCTCAGTCTAAACAAGTAAATATTACCCATCCTTCAACACTCAGTTAAAATGTTCCTCCTTCCTAATGAGTTTTTCCTTGATTACCAGAAAAAGCTGCAAGCAACATCATCCTGATCTGAATGCTCAAGACATTCTAGCTGCATCACTCTTATCCCTAATACTCAAAACCTGGGTATTATTGTGATTTCTGCATGTGCCTTTTCATTACTGCACTCTAAGTAGCTTAAAGGCAGGATGACTTTTGATCGAATATGTCCCTCCTCCCTAACACTCACAGAGGACCTTTCATGAAATAAGTATTCACTAAGTATATGCTTTGCTAAATTAACAAATACTTTTCTGGAATCTTAATGTAGTTCTCATCTGATATTTACATTTCTTATCTCCTGGAATACTAAGAGTGTACACATTTGTCCAATTCAGCACACTTTTGTTTTATTATACAGGTTTAGTAAATGAGGGAGAACAGAAACAGTCATTGAAAAATGTTTTTTTAATATGATTCATTGAGGAGGTAGAAGCCCTGAGTTGACTGTTTTTCAGTGTCACCTGTTCTTTGGGATTGTGCGGAAGCAGTCTTGTTCAGACAGGCCCTATCGGCTGGAGTTGACAGCCACTTTATTGATGTGATAACGTGGACTCTCCTAGACAGGATGCTTAGCTCTAATTAATATGAAACCCTGACTGAATTGGCTTAAACAAAAGGGCAGATTATTAGTACACTTTATAAGAGGTCTAGAGGTAGGGTAGCTCCAGGATCAGTTAAATTCATGTCTCTACTGTATCAGAGACCTAGGTGCTTTCCTCTCAGCTTGTTGCCTTTGTTCCCATGCTAGCTAAAACCTTCATGATTTTAGTGGGTCTAAGAATCACGTGCAGGCACAATGATATCCAATGGAAAAAGAGGACAGGTCTTTCTTGGAGTGTTTTTGACTCAACTCACTTTCGTGGAGTGTTGTTATGCTTCAAACGCATGACAGAAGCCCTGCAGCAGTCTCCTTATTTCTTAGCCAGAGTTGAGTCACAGGACTGTCCCAAAACCACTTTTGGTAAAGGCATTGGGATTTCCACTGTTGGATTAAACTTTGAGGATTTACCTCTGATTTTGGAATAGGGTCACCATCATGTCTAGAAGGTGTGTGACTCAGTGGAATCAGGCTTCTATCTTTTGGAAGGCAATACCAGTATTTGCCAAAACAGAATGAAAATATGCCGTTATATAGATCAGTGATTCTCAACTCTGGGGCATGGAGAGATGTAGACCATTTTGCCTCCCCTGTCACCAGGGGACATTTTTGGTGGTCATTAGGGGCAGGGGAGAGGCTGCTACTGGCTTCTGTGACCAGAGGTCAGAGAAGCATCTGACAATGCACAGGACAGACCCCTACAAAAAAGAATTATTTGGCCCCAAATGTCAGTAGTGCTGAGGTTGAGAACCTTTGACATGGTTATAACTGCCCTCCGGGGCTGACACATTCCCTAAAAATCTTACTGTTTATTCATCACATTGACTTGAGACATTAAGGACCACTGTTCATATATAATATTTTACTTTGGAGGAATAATATGCCAATGAATTATCATCCATTTGAACAGTAGCAAATATATTTAATCGAATTACCAGGCCAGCCATTTAGCAAGACCCTAGGGAAGTGAATGTGATATGTAGCAGGGTAGGTTCTGACAATGAGACTGAAGCCAAAGAAAGAATGAGTCCAGGAGGCCAACCTGTTGCAGGTACAGTCACATTCAGCATTTTACTGAACGCAGTAAAGGATGACCAAGGGTCAAGAAAAAGGGAGAAATACTATTTAGTTGAGTGCCTACTACTGTAGCAGGAACCACCCGAGAAAATTTATTATTTGTATTCTAATAATTTTCCAGGTGAGAAAATGGAGTTTCAGTGATGTGAAGAGAATGGTTGAAAAAATATTATGTTTAAGAGAAAAAGAAAGTTGCCTTCTGATTTTATTAGAAGAGAATCATTTTCTCTCTTTAGATGTTTTTTCCATTTCTGAGTAAGTGAAAATTACTTGACCTCGTTACTTAGGAGGAATTTGAAATGCACCAGTCGGAATTTTGAGACTGGCTAGTTCAGTAAAAAAATCCTTGTCATGCTTCCCCTCCATTGTTTTTCTTCCACGTATTATCCCTGAAATGATAGCTGATTCTGTACATCAGTCTCTCAGACCATTAGAATATGGTTTTCTTTCAAAATTGCAGTTATGTGTTACTTATTTTGTATTCTATACAGCTTCTAGAACAGAGGGCTGTACATGGTAGATATAATGAACATTTCTTAATTTTTTTGGCTGTCCAGCTTCCAATTCCCCTTTCTTTGGGGGGAGAATCCACTATCGTGTTGAGATCCAGAACTCTGTCTCCCACCAAGAAAGCTGAAAGATTCATACTCTCCCTTTTTCTGCTCTCTGGTCACTAGGGCAAAGGACATGTGACCTAAGCATCACCAATGTGATGCTCTCCCCTTGGATGTTGAACCACAGAGATCTTGGAAGCCAAGGATTCTAGATGGTGTAGTTACAAGGTGGAAGCTATTTGGGTCCTTAAGTCCCTGCTGGGAGAAGAGCTTTTTGGGATAAACCTGTGATCCACACTGGACTCTGTGACATGTCAGGCCAGTAAAATTTCAGTCCATTTTGACTAATGCATCAATGAAAAAGTGTTTGTCAGTCAAAGTGCTTAAAAACAATTATCCAGTGGGGTAGAGTGTGAAAAGTAAAAACAAAAGTTTTATAGTCTGACAGGACTGTTTGGAACTCCAATTCTACCACCTACTAATTGAGTGACTTCAGATATTAGTTGAAGGGAACCTAGAGATAAGTACTAGGCAGTGTTTTGGTTTTTTTTTAATGCTAGAAAGAGGATATATCGGTCCAGGTAAACAAGTGAAAAAAATCCTATTAAAGCCTCCCCATCTTCAAGACTACATATTCACCAAGAAACTTCATCTCACTTTGGTTTCCCAAAATTGCTTCTCTATTTTTCTCTGAAAAGTGTTCTATTGTATTTCTCACATAAATGAATCTCTTGTGAATTTGGATGACACAAGCTATTTTTAAAAATAGATCTTATTCATGCCTTGATGAGCTGGAATGTGCTTTAGATCTGGCAGCCGGAAGTTAAAATGCCACAGTCCATAGGTGACCTAGAGCCTTCCACTTGTCCATCTGCTTCTCCCCTAAATTTGCTGCGGGACGCTCAGGTGCTGCCTGGTTGGTTATTCAGATTCAGGCATTACTGTTGCCCCTCATTTTGCCTCCTCAAAGCAACATGACGGAAATTCAGCGTTAGATGACTTGAAACTAGCATTTCACAGAAATTATTCTTCTGTGCCAAAGAGCTCACTCTAACATAATGTCCAATCTTCCCACAATTATCGCAGTTCCTTTCCCTGCTGAGCACTCTGAAGCATTTTTGCTAAGTAGTTACAGAACCGCAGTGGAAATAGTCCTGGTCTCTCGTGGTCAGATTTGCAAATTTATCCCAAACCATTGCAGACCCCGTACACGTGCTTCACATTTGCAGAAAGCCTACTGTTATGCCAAACAGGTAAGTGGGTTATTCTGGGGCGCCCTCTTGGCCATTAGTCTTACTGCAGTGGGATTTTGGTGCACCGGGCTAGGACTCCCAACAGCTCCGACTGCTGCTGCCTCAATGAATTTTATATTAGCAGGCAAATGAAACACTCAACCAAGTGAAAGGAATTCATAACGCCGAGGCTTCCTCGGATTGGAATGTGCTGTGCATTTTGCAAGAAAGGATCGTGGCTATCAGTGTGTGATGACGAATCTAGATAAATTGCCCCTTTACAATACATCTGGCTTCAAGTTGTTTAAATTAGTGAGTTCAGCCGTAGAACAGTAGCTGAACTAGAGCCTACAAATTCATATGCTTCCTACACGTGCATAAGTGCTAAATGATGAACTTGGTAATGGTTGGGAACCCCTCATTTCTGAGAGAAGGAGAAGTCTGTACCGTGGTTCTTTGTTGGACATTAATTAGGATAGTATAATAAAGCTTCAGAAGTAGTCTTCCAAGAAAGGTCGTTTGAATTCATCTTTATGTAAGCTCTTTATTAACCTGAAAATGCACTTCAAAGGTGATATAGGAAAAGCTTTTTTCTTCTTAATTGGCATTTTAGTAAATATCACAAGTCTTTCCATTTTATACCTGTTCTCGTTATATCCATGGCCAGACTTTGGCTATCTAGCTTCCAATCCCCACTTGTATTGGAGGAGACTTGACCATTGTGTTGAGATGCAGAACTCTTGTCTCCCACCAAGAAAGATGAAAGATTCATACTTTCCCTTTCCCTGCCCTCTGGTCACCAGGGCAAAGGGCATGTGACCTAAGTATCACCAACATGGTTTTCCCCCTTTGGATGTTGTACCACAGAGATCACAACACCAACCTACCCAATGTGTTTGCCATTATCTTCTTCTGGCTGGAATGTGTTGACGAGCATGTCACCTTCAGGAGATCCTTTGTAGCAGACTCATAGAGTTTAGAGTTGGAAGAACCTTAAAGGTCCTCTACTCCAACCATCTTAGTTTACAAAATAGAAAAGTGAGTCTCCATTTAATACAAGTCCCACTAGCACTGTGATGTGGTTGCCAAGGAGCCCATGTAATATCAGGCTGTATTAAATCAGAACACGAGTGCACTAAGTGGTGATGATTTCACCATACTCTGAACTTCCCAGTTCGCTCCAGTAGCATTGTTTACTTCAGAGTGCAACCCAGTAAGAGAAACATGGGAAAGATGAGCTGATTCATAGAAACAGGCCTTTGATAGTAAGAGATCTTAAAATCATGCTCCCCAAAACAGTTGATGGAACTCTGCACCAACGAAGGCTCAGGAGGAACTTGACAGCTGTCTTTGAATAAAGGAGGAGAGGTCATGTGGAGGCAGAAGCTCCTGAGATTATGTGTAGAGTTTATATATAGGGGAGCACTTATACTTTGAGGTGAAGTAGGTCCAAAGAATTAGCCAGATTCTCAAAGACTAAAGACCAACATGCTATACTTACTCTGTTTGGCTAAAGGGGACAAAACAATGACCAATAACGCTCTGTTGCAAGGAGATGAGGTCTGGCTATATCAGGAATATTATTTTTTAAATTTGAAATGTTTCTATGTGGACCGGTATGCTTCCAGGTGGAGTTAGTTTCTCATCACTCGATATTTCTAAGTTCCAGACTTAGCAGGAATGGTCTAGAGAAGACTGGTGCTTCAGAGCAGAGTTGGGTTAAACTGATTCTGTGGTTCATACCCATTCTGAATTTCAGGGTTCCTATAACTCACAGAAATTAGGCTTACAGGTCATGAACTTAATCTGTGGTGTGGATCCCAATATCCCCAGTATCTGTATTTCTTTCTCAATGTCTTCCTGCCACTGATTTCTCCTGGCTTAAAATAAGTGTTCTTGGGCTTCCCTGGTGGCGCAGTGGTTGGGAGTCCGCCTGCCGATGCAGGGGACGCGGGTTCGTGCCCCGGTCCGGGAGGATCCCACATGCCGCAGAGCGGCTGGGCCCGTGAGCCATGGCCGCTGAGCCTGTGTGTCCGGAGCCTGCGCTCCGTCCGCAACGGGAGAGGCCACAACAGTGAGAGGCCCGCGTACCACAAAAAAAAAAAAAAAAGTGTTCTTAGGCAAAGATCCTCAACAAAAAAGCTCAAGTACTCAAGGGATTCCCTAACCGCATCTTAGTAAAGGATATTTAAAAAATTTAATCAGCATATTTTATATGATAACTCTGAATATATGGAGATGCCGAATTCGGAGACCTCATAGGTTGTTGTTCTTCATGAAGTATAAGAACTCAGGCTGAGAAAATGCATCTTCAGTTGATCTGGTTATTGTATCATTTATTGCACAATCAGAAAGTATTAATAAAGGCTATCATTAGCTTTATTACTGTATATTTATGATTATATATGTGTTACTTTATATTACATACAAATATTACTGAATATTATATGCTAGACATGGAAACAAGTGCTTTAGAAGTGTATCTCACTTCATCTTTCCTGTGCTTAATGAAGATTGCTTTATTATTACCCCTGTTTTGTATATGGAAATTAAAGTCTCTAGAAGTCTCATGGCAAGTGACCGGGGTTAGGATTTGAACTCAGATCTGTTTGGCTCCAGTGTCCATGTTGTAACCCTCTTCTTTTCTGCCTCTCACATTTGCCGAGTGGCAAAGCTGGTTAGATGAACCGCGGTGGGCACCATTGTAGTTAGGTCGCGCAGTGGCTTTGTGTAATCTGTCAGTTTCTCAAGGCTGAACCACATTTCCCAGAACTCCCTTCCTGTGTACGTCCAGATACGGTAGGCCGTGTGAGACGTCTTTACGGGAGATTTGGAGGGCGGAAGTGAAGCAGCAGCCGTGTCACAGCTCACATGCAGCGTCACTGTCTGCTGGCTCACCTTGCTGGCAGGAGGCAGTGGCCGGGCTTGCCTCTGTTCCCCTTCCCCGAGACCCTCCTTCAGCTCTTCCAGCTCCAGGGCCAAGTATGTGTGCTTAACTTTACAACGTGGCCTCCCTCATCTTTCCACCTTCTGCGGACACTCAGCCCATCAAGGTCAGAGCCAGTAAGAACTCTCAGGGGCTTTCTAACATCCTTCTGGGGTTCCAGCTTCCCATTGATTCCCCCCCCCCCACCTTATCTCTTCCCTTCCCAACAGCCTTTCCTGCTCACCTCACTCCTCAGTGCTACTTCCGAAGACGGTGGCCTTGCAGACGGCGCTTAACCAGCCCCCATGATTACGTAAGTCAAGTCCCTGTAGCAAAGATATGCTCTCCCCAACCTACTTCTGTCAGTCAGTCAGGGTTCAGTCTTACTTACACTTTCTAGTGCTTCTCTGATTGAGCCCTGAGCCACTGATACAGGTATATCGGGGAGTGACCTTAATTTGCTGATTGAAGCTGGCCTGCTTCCTATCTTCCAGTATTGCAGACCTTATTTCTGGACCCTGGAAGCATTCAGTGCAATCTGTGAAAAAGCAAGTCTCTCTTTCCATATTTCAGCCCCAAGACAGAAGAAATACAGGGTGTAACAGAAAGTAGGAGGACAGTACAGGCAGAAATGAATACTTCCAACTTATGGAGGCAGCCTAGACAGAGCACAGTTAGGCTGCCAGGTTCAAGTCCTGGTTTTTTCTGCAATTTACATGCTGTGTGATGCTGGGCAAGTTACTGACCTTCTCTGGGCCTATCTCCTCATCTGCTAAAAAGAATAGTATTAGTATCTACATCATAGGGTGTGTGAAGATTGAGTGAGCAAACATATGTGAAGTGCTTAGAACAGTGAAAGCTTTATATTAGTGTTTGCTGTTACTATTATTGTTATTATAGGAGAGGGAAATGGTCTCTATATCCTTTTCTAGGGATGTTTTAATTTCATCCAACTTCTTAGGGAGGCCCTCCATGCTAGAGGGCCTCTGCAGACTTTCTTCAGGCCTTCTGCTATCCTATCTTCCCACCCACTTCCCTTCCCTTTGACTCTATCTTGCCTTTCTCTTTCAGGTTTTTTTTTTTTTTTTGAGGGTCAAGAAAAGGAAACAGGTGCGTGAGGAAGACAGCAGGGGGTATGGGGGTAAGAAACAAGGAAGAAATTAACAAAAAGAGTTTCAGTTAACTTATTTCCTTGTATCAAGGCTTGTTATAATCTACAGAGGATAGGGTGCATGACATACAAGGGAAACAGAATGATCTCAATTGAATGGGGCTCATCCTGGTGGCAGGCGCCTTAAAACAGCCATGGTCTGGGTAGCAATTACAGACTCTGTGTGTACTCTGCACTCACACATACCGAAGAGGAGGTGGGCTGGTGGTGGAGAGAAAGTACCGTCCTCATCCTACAGTTGAGCTCTATCGTGCACCTTTGAGAAATGTGTTTCATTCCCACACACATTCTTGTACGATTTTTGGTTTTTTTTCCTGGCTTTCCCTGGAACGGCTCACTTTTCCTGGCTCTACAAGATAGGAGAAACCTCTTGAATGCAGCTGCTTGTTTGGGCTGATAGAGGGCCCTGAGCAGACATTTATTCATTCCTTTTAGAAGACAACCTCTTCTTTCCCTCCGGAGTTATCTCTTGCCAAAGTGGCTGCTGTCTGGCAGCCAGGAGGTCCAGGATGGTCAAGTTTCCAATGTCACCACACAAATGGCAGTTCCAAGGACTGAAGTCAAGGACGGAAATGCCAAACCTTAAATGTCCCTCAAATACATGTTTTCCCAAGTAGTGATTTGCCACAGAAATAAACAGCAATTATGCCAAAAGTCCCCCCTCTCCGCACCTCCTTTTCCCTCCCCGTGTTCCAAAACCATTACACGGAGTCCTTTGTGATAAAAGATGTCTCAGTGTGGCCCACTTAGTATTTTGAAGCATAGAAATGGAAGATGGTAGGGCACATATGCCACAGAACCACTAAATGACAGAATCATCACTGGGCTAGTTTTCTGAGTCACTGTGACAGACACAAAGGGATTGCTTTTAAAGCTGCTGATGGCACATCAAGAAGAGGGAAGAGGATATCTCTGCTTTAGAAAAGAGACATAAAGAATCTTTCTGACTTGGAAATAAGTTTTGAATTCAGACTTTTTTTTTTTTTTTTTAAGACGTTGCACAGAAAATAAAAGGCAAATGACAAGGAACTTACCTGAAAACCCTGATAGAGGTACCTTACCCAATAGCCTGTGAATACACCAGCGGAGAGAATGGGGGCACTGTTTTGGCTATTTAGGGTGCTGGGGATGGCATCAGTTTCTGCAGGGGAAATTTCACCACAGAGCAATGAGCCGAGGAAAACATTACTATTTAAGTATTATAGGCTGCTGTAATTCAGTGTCCTTGCCATGAACAGCAAATGAGTCCAGCTAACGAATGCAGAAGGTTCGACTGGTTTTCTTTTGAGGAGCCCCAGGAGAATTTCCATAGTGGCTTTTTGCTCACATGACCCAGTTCTTCTTTTCTTGCTTGTGCGGTTACTACTCCATCTCTGGGTCTGGATGGGATCAGGAGAAAGGAGAGGATGAACTCTCAAGAAGAGCTGGGCCAGCTTTTGATGATTCTGAGAGAGACGAGTGAGCTTCTGGGGGGACTGCTTTAATATTTGCCCCTTGGAGAAAGCTGGTAGCTCAAGTTGTTTGACCCTTACACACAAATCCCAGATGAAAGGAAAAAAAAAACACAACTTACCATCGTTCAAATTCTTTCATCGAAGCAAACAAGTCAACAGACAGAAAATAAATCCACACTATGTGCCCTGATTGAATCATTGTACCGGTAAAGATCCCTGGGATAATCGCCTTTTGAGATTGTTGCTTTATATCAAAACTTTTTTCTTTAGTCACTAGATTGTCTACTAAATTAGTTGAAGCTTGTAGACTTTAAATGAAAAGGCAACAGTTGGAATTTTGATGCCATATGGAGTTGGCAGCTTTAGGAACTAAAAATTTAGGACTCCCTATTAAATATGAATTCCAGATAAATTGAATAATATTTTAGTATAAGTATGTCTCAAATATTATATGGGTCATACTTTTACTAAAAATGTTCACTATTCAACTGAAATACTAAAAATATTTGTTCACCTGAAATTCAATTTCAGGTTTTAACTCCTAGTTAAAACTGGCAGTTCGATATTTTATCTGGCAAACCTAGTGCTGTACTAAGTTAACATAGTAAGATTGTAATGGACTCTTAGGTGAATATTTTTAAGGGATTGGATGGGGGTGTGTGGGGGATGCATTTACTTGTGCCTGGGCACCCTGACTCCTGATCACCAGGCTGTTCTTGTTAAGAAGGCCTTCTCTTGTTGTCCTGGTAACAGAACCACCACTGGCCATCCCTCCAGGGCAGCCCAAGCCCTGGGGGCTTCTATTACCCCCAAGGAGGTCTGCTGGAGAGGATCTGTTTCTCCCCAGGCCCCATGGAGACCTGAAGACAGCTGAAACAATGCCACCTCTCCTTCTATCAGGGTGTAACATGTTCTGCCAGGAGTGAAGAGAGCGCCCCCTTTTTGATTAGGAATCTTCTCCTCTTTTCCAGATGGGACTAGAAAAAAAGAAAGCCGTATCAGGACTTACTTTTGGATGTACTCACACTCTGTGTTTTCTATGTAATGGTGGCCAACCCCCAAACCTGAAAGATCACCTTTAATGAGATTCATGCAGACATTCACGCAGAGTGATGTAAGTTCTGTACAATAGTGAAGGGTAAATTTGGACTGCAGAAGAGTTGTTGGGTATAACTTCTTTTGGCTTTGGGGATATTATTCTGTGGAATTCGAATGAATGAATTTTTAAAAATAACATAACTTGGGAAAGAAAACATTTTTGACAGGTCTTAAAGTGAGAAAATAAAGTCGAAAGTGGGATGTTTCTGACTGTTCAATATTTTCTTCATTTGCTAATTCATTGATTCATTTTAGAAGAGTTTACTGAGCACCTACTGTGTACTAAGCACAGCTCTGGGTATTCAGTGGGGGGGAATATGACACGGTTCTTGACTGCAGTTGGCTACTAATAGTTGGTTGAAAGCCTGGCAGAAGAGACATATAATTAGTTGCAGATAATGCAGTATAACAAGTGCTATGAGAGAGGTAATTTGGCCTCTTTTTTCAGTGATAGAGGAGGGGCTGGTCACAGACTGGGTGGCAGGAGGGGAGAATAGAAGGTTTCTTGGAGGAGGTGGTGGCTGATACGGACTTTGAAGGGGAAGATGAAGAATTGGAGGAAGGTTCTTCCAGGTGTAGAGCGTAGCATGTGTGAAGGCCCCAAAGGGGAGGGCTCATTGTGTGAGAGGTTTCCAGAAGTCTTGTTGTAGTATGTGGGGAGGAATAGGGTGGAGAGAAGTGAGACTGGAAAGATGATACAGGTCAGATCTCCAAGGGCTGCTCGTCAAAATTAGGGATTTGGATGTTAACCTGAGAGCAGTGGGGAGCCAGCAAGGGCTTCCAATCTTGGGAGCAGCGTGGCCAGATCTGCATTTTTGAGTCATCACTTTGGCTGCAGATTGGAGAAGAGAGAGGCTGGAGGCAAGACCTGAGTCAAGTGACTGGTTTGAAGATAGTGTCAGTCATCCAAAACGGTCATGAGGGTGGCCAGAGCAAGGTGTTAGAAGTAGAGAAGAAGAGAAGTGGGGGTACCTTGATTTGGGGTCATTGGAATGATTAGCCTTGAGTGGCTGTGTGGATTGAAAGTTTGGGGCAGAGGGAGGTGTCAGTGACTTGGGCAACTGGGAGACAGGAGGGATGACACAGAGATGGAGAGGAAGACAGGTTGGGACAGCGTGTAAAGAAGCTGAGAAGTCATTACATTACTTTAGAGCTTCCTCAAAGTAAGTGGGATGACCGTCTACCTCAGTTCAATTACACCCAGCAGCCATTTTTTGACAACTTAATGTGGGCCAGGGACTGGGGTCACAGGGATGATGTCAGGGCTTTCCCCTGCACTGTGGAAGCTCTTGGGCAACCATGGACCTCAGGGTCTGTTGAGCGAGAGCCACACACACACACACACACACACACACACACACACACACACACACACTCTCACCATCATAGGGTTTGGCTTAGGTATTTGTATCCATTAAAGTGGTTTTCTTGCTTCTAAGAGAAAACCCAACTCCACTGGACTTGAGCAATCAGATAACATTTTTTCTTACATAACATGTCCATCTTGCTTGATCAGGTTCATGCTTGGTTTGATTTAGTGCATCAAGATGTCATTAAGGGCCTTGTCTCAGCCATGTTTCTCTTTTACAGCGTCGATGTCATTCTAAAACTGTCATCTTCTCATGTTTGCAAGAAGTTTCATTTTTATTTTTCCTTCTCTAGCAGCTCTCTTAAGAAAAGCAGGGTAGCTGCTTTCTCCAAAGCAAGCAGTACACTTCTCCTCTTGCATCGTTGGCTTGATTTGAGAGTGTGTCCACATCTGAGTCATTAACTGCCTCCAGGGATTAGGATGACTGGTTTAAGACTGAGTCTTGCACTGCACCCTCAACAATGTGGGCTGCACAGAGGGTGTGTGGGTGTCCAAATAATAATTTGGGAAGTGATCGAGAGAAAGGAAATGCTCAGTGGAGAGGCGGGCATAAAGGCTATAAGAATGCCTGTCTCAGACTTGCCTGGTGGCGCAGTGGTCAACAATCCACCTGCCAATGCAGGGAACATGGGTTCGAGCCCTGGTCCGGGAAGATCCTACATGCCGTGGAGCAACTAAGACTGTGTACTACAACTACTGAGCCTGCGCTCTGGAGCTTGTGAGCCACAACTACCGAACCCACGTGCCACAACTACTGAAGCCTGTGCTCTGCAACAAGAGAAGCCACCACAGTGAGAAGCCCATGCACCACAATGAAGAGTAGCCCCCACTCGCCGCAACTAGAGAAAGCCTGCATGCAGAAATGAAGACTCAACGCAGCCATAAATAAATAAATAAATGAGGGACTGAATGAATGAGTAAATTTGTCAAAAAAAAAAAAAAAAACCTTTTGTCTCCGTTGGCATCTGCAGTACAGTAAGGGAGCAGAGTAGGGAATGATGGAGTGTTCCTGGTAAAATCTTGGAAGAATTTATAGAGGCAGGTAGAATTCATTGAAGCTGAACCCTGAAACATGGGAAGGAGTTTTCAGGTGGAGAATAGGAGTGTGGAGAAGGGTGGAGGCTACTACACGTGGGGTGAAGACAGGATGTGTTGGTTCAGAGATGGTGGCTAAAGTGCAGATAGGTGGGTGTGTATGTGGAGATGGTGGGAGATGGAGCTGAAACTATCATAAGCCTGTATTTAAATACCAAGGAGCTTGAATTGCATTCTTTTTTATGGCTGAGTAATATTCCATGGTATATATATACCACATCTTCTTTATCCATTCATCTGTCGATGGACATTTAGGTTGCTTCCATGACCTGGCTATTATAAATAGTGCTGCAGTGAACATTGGGGTGCATGTATCTTTTCGAATTATGCTTTTCTCTGGATATATACCCAGGAGTGGGATTGCAGGATCATATGGTAGTTCTATTTTTAGTTTTTTAAGGAACCTCCATACTGTTCTCCATAACGGCTGTACCAATTTATATTCCCACCAACAGTGTAGGAGGGTTCCCTTTTCTCCACACCCTCTCCAACATTTATTGTTCATAGATTTTTTGATGATGGTCATTCTGACTGGTGTGAGGTGATACCTCATTGTAGAATGAAATAATGCCATTTGAACAAAATGGATGGACCTAGAGATTGTCATACTGAGTGAAGTAAGTCAGAGAAAGACAAATATCATATATTGCTTATATGTGGAATCTAAAAAAATGGTACAAATGAACCTATTTACAAAACAGAAATAGAGTCTCAGATGTAGAAAACAAACTGCAGTTACCAAGGGGGAAAAGTAGATAAATTGTGAGATTGGGATTAACATATATACACTATTGTATATAAAATAGATAACTAATAAGAACCTACTGTATAGCACAGGGAACTCTGCTCTGTAATGACCTATATGGGAAAAAAATCTAAAAAAGAGTGGGTATATGTATATGTATAACTGATTTACTTTGCTACAGCAGAAACTAACACAACGTTGTAAATCAACTACACTCCAACAAAAATTAATTAAAAAAAATCACAACACAGGAAAAACAGAAACAAAAAACAGAACAAAAAGCCCCGAGGAGCTTGAACACTTTGCTAAGAAAATTAAACCTCATCTAGTATGGAATAAGGAACACACCACAGTACTTCTATCTCCATGTAGAAAAAGTCACAAATCCATACCATCAGATCAGTCTGCTTATGTGGCCAGAAAGCACAACTTAAATGAGACTTTGCATAGTATTTGCATTCAGTCAGCCACTTTCCCTCCCATTGGCTTGCACTGATTGAGCACCCCAAGCAAGGAAGGGCAAACCCATCCTGAGCAAAGGAAAATGCCCCCCTCCCCCCCCCCGCCTCACAAAAAACCCTAAATGTAGGTTTCTTCAGCTGTATCTTTACTTACTCCTGGGGCACTCCTAGATTGATTTGCATAGCCTTATAGGGAAGTCCTGTTGGAAATTTCCTCTGGAATTCAGTGAAAGAGAGCTTTGTCTTCAACTTTGTAACCTTTATAGGTGTCTGGGATCTTTGAGAATAATGGGAGGGTTGGTGGAATGGAGTACTTGAAGTGTTTATTTCATTCATTCATTCATTAGGTGTGCATGTATATATATCAGGGTTTCTGGTTGGGGGTGGGAAGAGTCTTTAAAGCTGTCAAATGGAGCAGAGTGGCTCAGCGGGGGCATGCTGGGGCCATACAGCTGTCAGATGGAAGGAACCAGACAACTCCAAGGTACTTCCACTCTTTGGTTTTAGAACATTAACCAGTTTGGAGTTCTGGGAAACCCATACTACACCAAGTTACTTAGAATGGTGGGTGTTCCAATTACCATCCAAGTATATAATAAATGAGAAGAACCAGATATTGGAAAGGCAATTCTCTAATTTATAGTGTTAGTTTGGAGGGTGGGATGAAGGGTGATGGGGCAGCAGTGGCCATCAGTAAGACTCATGCTTGCTTCAGAGTCTCTCCTGGAGCCTGAGTGTCTATGTTCCTCTGGAGGCTAATCTCTGGGAAACTGAGGCACTCGGTTGTCATTCCCCCAAACTTTGTCCTTCAAATCTTGATGGACATTTGCTAGCCTTATGCTTGATGCTTTCTTGTAAGCTATTCTGTCTGGCTCTCAACTTGTTCAGGCTCTCAGAGTCCATTTGGAGTCCATAGTCCTTCCCTCATCGGTTCTTTGTAGTAGATTCTTCCCGAAATTTTTTCCTCATTTGTTCTACTCCGAAAATAATACCCTTGCTTCTCTCTAACTCTTGAGCTTCTTGCTGCACACTTTTCATCCTCCCACCTTACCCTCACGACTCTTTTGCCAACATGTTGTGTCTTGTTTCCTTGTTCTTTTTCCTTTCCCATTTGCACCACTCACTGCTAGTAGAGCAGAGACCCACATTCCCTTCAGGGACTCACATGACTTATTTTTGTATTAATGACAACCGTTTTCTTTCTTGGGTTCACTCCTTATCCTCCCTTATGGACTTTACAGTACAGTGAACCTCCACTTTTCAGTTTTGCAGGTTGGTTTCTGGGGGGAGTCTTTTATTTTCAATCTTTTCAGGAAGGTTGCGGGAGTAGCCTTCCTAATGCCTCCTTTGTCACTGAGGTGTAGAGTGCTGACCTGGGGGTCCAGAACCAGCTCCAGCACTCAATGCTGGAGCTGCCTAAGTCTTCATAGTGTAGGCGTGCATTTATTTCTCTTCTGTCTTCCAGACTCATACCCGCCCTTCCACACTGCGGTGCTTTCTTGGGACTGGGAGTCTGTAAGCTACATTTCCCACACTTCCTTCCTGTTGGCATCTGCCAGTAGGAGGCTCTGGTGAGGGATCAACAGATACGAGGAAGAAAGAGGCTAGGGCTTCAGGTTCATTTAGCGTGGTGATTTCTGGGGTGTGGTGATTCTCAACTCCAGGCACGGCAACACTGTTGAAGTGTTTCCAGCCTTAGCTGAGGAGATGCCTCTTCCATGGATCCAACAGTGGTGTCCCCAAGAGTGGTGTCCCCAACTCGGCACCATTAGCGCCATCTGGACTTCACTCCTATTTGCAAATCCAGCTCCCTCCTCCCTCTGCTCTTGTAGCCTTTTTGCACCTTTTAAACCATTTCCCTAAATTAAATTCCCTCTGTTTGAAATACCTAGAATGGTTTCTATTTTCCAGACTGGGTATACCAAAATAAACCATGCCAAATCAAAGGCAAAAACCGTGCAGTTGTTTGTTTTTTTTTTTTTTTTTTTTTCCAGTACACGGGCCTCTCACTGTTGTGGCCTCTCCCATTGCAGAGCACAGGCTCTGGACATGCAGGCTCAGCAGCCATGGCTCACAGGCCAGCTGCTCTGTGGCACGTGGGATCCTCCTGGACCGGGGCACAAACCTGCGTCCCCTGCATCGGCAGGCGGACTCCCAACCACTGCACCACCAGGGAAGCCCAGTTTTTTCTTTTTTAAATCATAAGTTTCATTATCAACAGAAGGAAACTTTTATTATAACCCTTCTCTCAAAGTCCATACGTTGGAACAGCTTTGTAGGTGTCTTAAACATAAAATTAGTGCCACCTTGGGTGTAGGACAACAAAATGCCTTGAATGGAGGTCAGGGACATATTATCTTACAACAATAATCTAAGAGGTCAGAGGAAAAACAGTGGTACAAAGGGAAGAACACTACACTTACAGTCAAAATTCCTGGGTTCAAAGCCTGCCTTCTTTATATACTAACCATGTAATGATGGGCAAATTCTTTTTTTATTTTTCAATTTTTAAAATGTTTTATTGAAGTATAGTTGATTTACAATGTTGTATTAGTTTCTGGTGTACATCAAAGTGATTCAGATATATGTATATATACATACACACATATATAATATATAATATATATTTAAAATTTCCTTTTTCATTTTCTTTTCCATTATGGTTTATTACAGGATATTGAATCTAGTTCCCTGTGCTATGGAGTAGGAATTTGTTGTTTATCTGTTTTGTAGATAGTAGTTTCTGTCTGTGAATCCCAAATTCCTGATTTATCCCTCCCCCACCCTCTTTCCTCTTTGGTAACCATAAGTTGGTTTTCTATGTCTATGAGTCTGTTTCTGTTTTATAAATAAGTTCATTTGTATCATATTTTAGATTCCACATATAAGCAATATCATATGGTATTTGTCTTTCTCTTTCTGACTTACTTCACTTAGTATGATACTCTCTAGGTCCATCCATTTTGCTGCAAATGACATTATTTCATTCTTTTTTTATGGGTGAATAGTATTCCATTATATATACATACCACATCTTCTTTATGCATTCATCTGTCTGTGGACATTTAGGTTGCTTCCTTGTCTTGCTATTGTAAGTAGTGATGTTATGAACATTAGGGTGTGTGTACCTTTTCAAATTACAGTTTTCTCTAGACATATACTCAGGAGTGGGATTATTGGATCATATGTCAACTCTATTTTTAGTTTTTTAAGAAACCTCGATACTGTTTTCCATAGTGCCTGCACCAACTTACATTCCCACCAACAGTGTGGGAGGGTTCTCTTTTCTCCACACCCTCTCCAGCATTTGTTAATTTGCAGACTTTTTAATGATGGCCATTCTGACCTGTGTGAGGTGATACCTTACTGTAGTTTTGATTTGCATTTCTCTAACAATGAGCAATGCTGAGCATCTTTTCTTATGGATGGCAAATCTTATAATCTCTTTGAACCTCCATTCTGTCACTTGTGACATGGTGACAGCAACATCCGGTTTGACTTATTTGGTTGTAATGAAGGTTGGGTGAAAGTACTGTGTGAACTTCATATCGTTATGGAGACATATATTATGGGGATTTTTAAAAAAAGGGTTTCTGCCTTCAGATTGATGCCCATCTAGTTGATCATTTTATAAACAGTAATATAATTATAGGTACTTAAATGTTTGAGAGCTCAATGCATGAAACATGATTCTTAACTAAGATCAAAGCATTCTGATACTGCTCTCATTTGGATAAATTGGCTAGAAATGCCTCATCCTTTGGGGATCACATTTTCTTTATCTGTAACTGGGGGCCAGATTGCTGACCTCCCTTCTGAATGTGTTGTATGCATTAATTAACTGTGTGTGATTGAGTAGGGTCCTCAAGACGAGCATGTAAATGCCAAGTGTTCTCACTGATAATAAAGCAGATACTTTCCTGATGGGGTTGTCATGAGGATTAATGATTTAATTGCGACAGAGTGCTCTGATATTCTTAGATGAAAAGTGCCATATAACTTTGATGAGGAATTTTATCAAACAGCTTCTGCTTTGGTTCTTGAAAGCACAACTCAAATTAAGGCAATGCTGATCTGTACATGCCTGTCTAAATTTTTCCACCCCCTTTTAGAACAGCAGGAATTTAGAAATGGGGTTCAGAAGGAGGCCTGTAACACAGTAATTAGGAATTCCTGATTTTTTTGTTCTTCAGTAGGCTCACGGGGTCACTTCAACATGACTTCTTCAAAGTTGACAACAAATGTTATCACTGGGAAATAAACAGTGTAAACATGTTTCTGTTGATGAGGACAACATTGAGTCTTTATAATTTTGTGATGCTAACCATCCATGTGACTCTGTCATTTCCTAAATTCCAACCACACTGGCCTCGTTGCTTCTCCTTCTCATCTCTAAACTCTTTTATTTTGCTTTGTGACTTTTGCATTGTTATTCCTAGCTTTTCAAAGGGTTGGGCATGGTCATTTTTGTCATTCCAAAGCCAGATCATGCCCCCTCCTTAAAGAGGCCACTCTCTCAGGGCTCCCCCTTGTGCCTAGACCCATTCCTTTCTGTCACACTAATTCTGAATTGTCTTTCGTACGTACTGGTAAATCAATTTATCTTTTTATTGACATGTTTAAGGATATACTGTCTGTTTCCCTCCACTAAAACATAAATGTGTGGAGGTAGATTTTATGTGTCCTCTGCTTTTCACTGGTGTCTGGATCATCCAGTTGTTAGTGGAGTTTGTTGAATGAATGAATGATTTATGCTATTTTTGTCTTGAACAAAATTGTCCAATTGGTCATCAGCAAATTAGGTTAACTTTGCACTATGTATAATAGAGGCTTGGGGTGAAAAACGAAAACTTCCTCTTTGCAAATTTCTATAAAATCATCAATATCAAAACAGTTAAAACAGATAAAAGAATAGAAGGTGATACAGTACCCAATAATTTGAGACTCAATCCCTTCCTTAATCTAAAGGATCGTATTGTTGACATTTCCTTTTCTCTGCACTTGATTTTATGAATCTGTTCATTGGAACTTTTGGTCCTCGAGAAATGCAAACATTATTATATTAATGTTCTAGATCAGAGGTTAGTCTGCAAATTAAGACCTGCAGTCACCTGCCTGTTTTTATGAATAAAGTTTTATTAGAACACAGTCATGCTCATTCATTCCATATTATATACCATTAGAGATCATTCCATATTATATATCTATATCTGTTTTTATACAGACAATGGTAAAATTGAGCCAGCAAAGCCAAAAGCATTTACCTTTTTAGAAAAGTTTGCTCACCACCCCTTTCCTGGAGTATTGTTTTTCCCAACTGAAATTTATTTGATATGTAACATTGTGTAAATTTAAGGTATGCATGGTAATTTGATACATTTATATATTACAATATGATTGCCATTTTAGTGATAATTTTCCCAACTCTTTGCAAGCTAGAAAAGGTACAAGAATTTTCAAGTAGGTAAATTGATCCAGGAATCGTAGTGGCAGGTTCTGTTCAAAGGAGTTGTGTGCTATAATTTTCTACTCTTTTAAGAACAAGGAGGTAAATAAACATAGGGAAAAAAACTAAGCCAGCAAGCTATCAAAACCTCTTTAAAATATCCTCAGGCAAAACTTGGAGAGTTTCACTCCAAAAGGATCTTTATTGGCATAAATGAAATACTGTAATTGTTGGTGCTTTTATGTCAACTTTTATTTATAGGAAGGAGGCTGTTTATCAGCATGCAGATTGGAGTCTCCTGTTTTAGAATGAAGAACTTAAGGAGAGAGAAGGGAAAAGATCTGCCCGCTTTTAACTACAAAGTAAGTTGTTAAATGTAACAAAAATGATTGTCATTGTGTGTCTGCTATGTAAGCCATGGATTGTGTTAGGTGCCTACATGTATGATGTCTTACTTATTCTTTCAGTGACCTCCAGGGCAGAAACTAGTAGCTCCGTTTTACAGATAAACGCTCTGAGGCTCGGAGGGCTACAGTAACTTCTCAGGATCCAGTAGGTGATCAGCAGTGGCCTAGAATTAGAATCCGTGTCTACTTCCTCTTCCCTAGGAGAGCAGCAGTTAGAGAAATAGTGGCTGCAGTTTAAATGCAGGAAAGGCACATTGTACACTTTATTGCACTTTAAACACACAGATTTATTTATCAATTATGCTTTAAGAAAGCTGGGGGAAACATACATACATACATACATACATACATACATACATACATACAGGAAAGGCAGAGCTTCTAACAAGAATATGTTAATTCTCACATCCTTCCCTGGTGAGTAAGCCCAGAGTAGGGGCTCCCAGTGGGGTGCAGAGGCCAGTAGGCCACTGACTGAGCTGCTCTGACTTGAAGCGAGGAAGGCAAAACACCTTTCCTATGTTGACTCCTAGGTCTTTCCTTTGGAGGAGTAAGGTGCTGCTTTGATAGAAGGGGAGAAAGAACCAGAAGAAAGCACTCTGTCTCGCACTTACGTGTTAATTTGAAATGCCTTCAGCAAAGTTGGCTACCTGCAAGTTTTTCAGGTGAATCACTTTCCTTTGCATTTTCTTTGCAAAGACAGCTTTTGAGAAAAAGTCTCCTTTTCTACATTTCATGACTTTGGTCAAAGAGCTGGGAACCTGGTATTAAAGGTTTCAGCACTGTCAGAAGCTTCCGCCAATGAGAGAGCTCCTGCCATTCACACTGGGGCTTGCTCAATATTTCTCATGTTCTTTGCTTTCACCCTGACAGCTCTTAAGCCTCAGGGGACTCGGGGATTTTTCTTTATCTTTTTATTTCCTCTCCAAAGTGTGTATATTTATGGGGAGACTACTCAGAGGGGGTGGGGAGCAGGGAGAAGGTTGGGGAGGATAGATAAGGGAAAAGAACAAGGGTTGAACAATTTTTATGCCTTTTTTGTTACCCTTGACGAAATTTTAAATAAAAATACTGGCAATTTGTTCAGCCTTTTCCCCCTGGCTAATATTTAAAAGCATTCAATTAAGATTTTCTAATGTGTCCAATGAGTTAAACTGTCCTACGGTATTAGAAAAATATTGCACATATAAATAAAATACGTCAAAGCATTAAAAAGCCATTACACACACTGAACATAAAATGGCAGAATAATGATGGATCCCACCATGCAGGAAACATATTCAAAAATATTATCTTCCTGGTAATGAAATGCCATCCGTTTCATTTTGACCTAAATACGTTAGACATATCAGTGGAGTCTGTGCTGACACAGCAGTGAGTTGAAATTGAAAGTCTGAAATTATATATATGATTGGACACAGTGTTAAAGTAATTTATAGGAAAAACCACGAATGCGCTGGGTCTGCACCTTCTGGTGAACTCATTTTATAGAATCAGATAGAGGAAACCTCTACCATTTCTAATGTGCAGTTAGAATGGCAGCCCGCCAGGGCCCCAGTATATTCAGTATGAAAAGGGAGAAGAAAGACAGAGACAGAGGGTGGGAGGAGCTGGGGAGGGGAAGCAGCCAAGCAGGTGTGGAGGGGGTCACAGGGGGTGGGGAATGGAGACAGGAGAAGAAGCAGGGCCAGGGAGGCTTGCTTCAAATTACAGCATTTCTGCATAAGCCATCAAGAAAATGGCATTCGTTGTCATTGCTCTGACCTAATGGGGTATAGCGACGGTGGGAGCTGTATTAGTTATCAAGACAAGTGGGAGATAACAGGAAGACCCATGCAGTGGCAGGTTTCAGCCAGCCTGTGGCCAAGTGCTCTGTGACACCACTCACTGAGGTGTTAGTCAAGCCCTTGGTAGGGATCATCTGACCCCCAAAGTTCAGGGGCGATCGCTAGTGCTGACAGGGAGGGAGGCAATGGATGGCGCTGGAAGCCCCACTCAGCTCGCCTGTCTGGCTGGCTGGCAGCTGTCTCTCTCTCCCTCTCTCTGCCCCACTTTAAAAAATCTTTTCCAGGGTTGTGTATGCTTGGCCACAAAGTGCAGTGGGAAGTGGGGTAAGCTGGGGATAAGGAGAAAGACAAGGTTGCGCTTTCGTGTGGAGGTGTGTGACGAACTGGTACCCTGATGTGCTTTTTGTCTTTCATTTATAGCCATAATCCTGCTTGAAATGTGGATTATTTATTCATACTGGGCTGGTCTCCTCCTGGAACTCCAGGGAGCCACCACGGTGACTTTTCATTCGGTGGCTGCACTGGCTGAGGCAGAGGTGGTCTAGTTTTTCTCGAAGGGTCCTTTCTCACCTTCTCCGATTTGTAAAGAGAAGAAAGAAAGGGTTGAACATGAAAGCAAGCAGGAAGGATGTTTCTCATCCTACAGCAGACAGCTACCTCTAAGGAAGGAAAGATAGAGAGTAAGAAGTGCAGGTGACCTCAGGTGAGATTAAGTGCGGCCAAGCCTCTGGCTGTCTTGTGTGTGCTCGCCACCCCCCAACCAAATAGCCTGGGGATTTTGGAAGCCTGAGGCAACTAGAAAAGTAAAAATAACAGATCTAGGATGTATGTGGAAATTTTTTCCTAAGCACTCAGGGTGTTTCCTGTTTATTTTAATAATACTAGTTGTCAGTTCTGCAGGAGTCACTCCAAGGCAGACACTGGGCTCCCAAGCATGATCTCACAGCATCAGATTGTAGGGGCTATTGTGCGTCCCATTTTGGAGATGAGGAAACTGAGGTCTACAGAGGTCAGATGACCGTCTCCAAGGGTACAGAGACAGTGAGTCCCCCAGATTACATACTCTAAGTTCCCCAAAGTCATGATATGGCAAGAATCTTCTGCCCTATTTAACAGGAGTCATTGTGGGTGAATAGAAGGGTTAAATGACTTGCATCAAGGCAGCCCTTTCCTGAGCCCTGCAACTAGCTCAGCTGGTTCTTGTAGCATCCCATGCCTTTCTTCATAGCGCTCACCGTGGGTTGTAATTTCTCTGTATGTGTGCTTACTACTGTCTGCCTAGACACTACATTCATGAACACAGCAACTGTGTCTATTTTGCTCCCTGCTATATCTCTAGGACTCAGGACAGTGCCTGGCACTCAGCAGGTACTCATTAAATGTTAGTTGGTTGGATAAATGAAGGGATAGATGTATTTTCAGTGATAACATGTAGTAGAGCTGGGGCTGGACACTTTCAGATCACCCCCTGGAATACTTGTCATTTTTCAGTTGTGCCTGTGGTTATAGTGGTTTCCTCTCCAGAAAAGGAATCAATGTTAGTAGAACCGGAGAATTTTAAAATTGCAGGAAGCCCAGTGGACATCTAGTCTACCATTGTGTCCAGGGCTGAATAACTCTTAGTCATTAAGGTTCTGCTGTGATATGCCCGTGATTGGATGCTCACAATATCACAAGACAACATGTTCCATTGCTTTATAGCTGCAGTTTGTAAAGGCATTTTGTATAGAGTATCAAACCTACTTCTGGCACTGTCATCAGACTGGTCTTCTCTGGAACTTCACACATTAGGCCTTTTTACATCTACACAGATAGTCCTTCAGATGTGTGAAGGCAGCTATCATGTTTTACACTTGCTTCTCTTTTCAAGGCTATATCTACGCAATTCTTTCTGCCTTGCTTTATGTTTCTGGGCCTAATAGCATCCTGGTCATCCTGGATGGGCAACATCCCCTTTAAAATATTTAGCACAATTAAGATATTAAATGCTGTAATCCAAATGTAACTGAATCTTTCTGTGATGATTGCCTTCTGTCTAATGAACATCCTAGTGGAATGCAGTGCTATTTTATGTAAGTTTTCGTGGCAGCCAGACCGGAGTGTCAAATCATATTAAATTTATGGCCAACTAAAATTTATTTGTTCAGTTCATTCATTCACTTCACAAATGTTTCTTGAGCCAATACTATATACTAGCCACTGGGCAAACATCGGTAATAGGATAAATGAGACATGATTCCTGCTGCTGGCTGAGGACTTGCCAATCTAGTGGGATAAGGCATACAAGTTAACAATTATTGTATTCTTTGATCATGGGATGCATATTTTTAAGTATCTTGTTTAGAATCATTGCATGTTTTACAACTAATATGCAGGGTTAATACAGCGTTTGATTTTATAGCCTATTTAAAAATCATTGGTGTTTTTAAGAGCAGAATTTTTTAACTGAGGGAGTATGGCAGTTGCAATATTTTAACCTTGTCTAATAGCAGGATGTGCCGGGTGAAGGTGTTGGAGTGATGGTCATCTTTATTTGGGATGGACAGAAAAAGCTTCACAGAGGAGAAAATAAATGGTTTTTTAGGTCTTGGTGAATGTGCTGTGATTTGCCACTCTTATGGTAAGAAATTCACAGGGTGTGAAGGGAATGTGACTGCCAGGCTAGCCAGAGAAGCTGGGCGTTTGCCTCTTTTATTATTTTGGCTGTGCCTCACGGCATGTGGGATCCTAGTCCCCCAACCAGGGATCGAACCCTTCCTTGCACCCCACAGTGGAAACATGGAGTCTCAACCACTGGACTACCAGGGAAGTCCGTGGGCATTCACTTCTTATCTGAGCAGCAGGTAGAAAAGTGGGCCTCACTCTTTAGGAAAGCTTCTCCTACAAGAAAGAATAGAATGGTTGCCATAAAGAAGTGTACATAAGTGCTATACAATTTCACAAGTGAAAAAGAAAAGGGGACGTCTCTTTGCAGTTGGAAGAAGAGAAATCAGGAAAGAGACCATGAATTTGTCTCCAAGGGCAGCATTTGTAATGTGTCTTGAAGGGAGTAGGTTTTCAGAGAACATGGGAGAAGGGCAATCCAGGGAGAGAAATCAGCAGGAGCACAGGAGGTGAGGGAGATCAGGAAAATTCGAGCAATTGCAAGCGATCCTGTTTGAATGGAGCTTGGCCTTCAAGCAAAGAAGTGAGAAGGGATAACTTGGAAAATACGGAAAAGACTTGAACGTCCATGACCCCTTCCAAGTCTAAGTGCGTTACAGTCCAGCATGTTTGGGCTCAGAAACCTTGAGTTTCACTCTGGAATATAATGTAAGGGACAGGTTGACCCTCTCTTTAATCTTGGTGTTAGTTTGCTATAAATAGAAACGAATGGGATCACTGATGTTCCCCTTTACCAAAAGCTAAAGAGCTGGGGGCGGAGGATAAATGAGGGAAATACATGATCATGCTGGGGATTTTGATTCTAGCTCCAATAAATTCATGCCTCGCGCCATTTTCTTGTCTGGGGATTTTCACTTAGGGCCCTGCTTTTGGCATGTCCTTCTTCCCAGGAGTCCCAGTTTCAACAGATTTTGCCCGTTGCTGTTACGTAGGATTTGCTCACCTCCCTGCACAGGATCCTTCCTCCAGTTCGGAACCTCTCAGTGAGCGTAGGCACATTTAATTGTGTCGGCTTTGTTTGCACATTCCATCCTGTCAAGATCTCTGGAGATGTTGAACTTTCCATTCAGCATATCACTTAATCTCTCCCAATGCTTTGATTTTGAAAAGTTTATAATTATGTTCAGTGTCTTTATCCAAATCAGCAATACCAAGTTTCAAAACAGACAGAAGCAAGGAAAGAACTCAACTGGAGACGTGGCTGGAGCTTGACGGTGTCAGTGAGGATGAGTGTTTGAGTGTTCTCATGGTAACCACAAAGTTATCACCGTGGAGTCCTTCTAGAATGTTTTGCTGACATCAAGACAAATGATATTCATGATAAGCTTCTACCCAAATTCAAAATTCTGTCAAGAAGGAAACAGTGTTAGTGTGGCTTGGAGATATGACTGAAAGTTGTTCTGCAATATAAAGCCTTTGCTTCCAGAAAAACTCTTTTCTCTGATCTAGCTCCTTATGGTACCACCCATACCAGTTCCCTTCTGTGAAGTCTCAAGAGCCTTAGTTCCCCATCCTCCCTATGGCTGAACTTTGATGAACTGTGCACACTGGCCCTTGGCTTTCCAGGAAGTCACCCAACATTCAAGAAGAAGTTTCCTCCTGGGGAGGCAGAATCCAGTTTCCATTTTAACTCTGCTTTTCTTTACTACTCAAGTAACCAGTTATGGACTATGTGGTGTTCTGTCCCTCTCTCACCAAGTTCATATGTTGAAGCCCTAATCCCCAGTGTAACGTATTTAATGAGGAAACTGAGGTTAAATGGGATCATATGGGTAGGGCCCTCATCTAACGGGACTGATGTCCTTAAAAAAAGAGGAAGAGACACCAGAGACCTCTCTCTCCATATGCACACAGAGGAAGGAATCACATTAGGACACAGCAAGAAGGTGGCTGTCTGCAAGCCAGGGAGAAACTAAACTTGAGGCCTCAGGAGAAACCAAACCTGCTTACACCTTGATCATGGACTTTTAGCCTCCAGAACTGTGAGAAAATAAATTTCTATTGTTTAAGTTACCCAGTCTGTAGTATTTTATTGTATCTCTAGCAGACTAAGACACCATATTAGTATTTAAATGCTAAATACCGCATTGCCTCCATCTATGAAACTAATCTTGCTTTAAAAACAGCTCTTTTAGAAAGAAAAGTCACCACATTTTGAGTATACACTATTTTTAAGACAATTCTTAAATGCAAATATATAAAAATCTGAAAAGACGACTTAAAAATTGTTGATAGGCAAAGCCTCTGCATTTGTGCACACTCACATGCATTCTTCATATTTGGGGATAGCTTGCTTCAGAGAAATGGAGTGTTAAACGGCCTCTGATTTTTTTTAACATCTGATATTTAGTGTGGCATTATAGCAAGTCTCTTTCTAGTTAGCAATCACCAACCAGGCAGAAAGATCATTAAAAGTTGTTGAGTGTCTTAGTAGATTTGCATCTTGTAAATCATCTCAGGATGATTACCTCATTCTACCCTAAATAACAAAGTCTAGAGACTTCCCTGGTGGCACAGTGGTTAAGAATCTGCCTGCCGGGCTTCCCTGGTGGCGCAGTGGTTGAGAGTCCGCCTGCTGATGCGGGGGTCACGGGTTCGTGCCCCGGTCCGGGAGGGTCCCGCGTGCCGCGGAGCGGCTGGGCCCGTGAGCCATGGCCGCTGGGCCTGCGCGTCCGGAGCCTGTGCCCCGCAATGGGAGAGGCCACAACAGTGAGAGGCCCGCATATCACAAAAAAAAAAAAAAAAAAAAAAAAAAAAGAATCTGCCTGCCAATGCAGGGAACACGGGTTTGATCCCTGGTCCGGGAAGATCCCACATGCTGCGGAGCAAGTAAGCCCGTGAGCTACAGCTACCGAGCCTGCCCTCTAGACCCCATGAGCCACAACTACTGAATCCCGTGTGCCTAGAGCCCATGCTCCACAACAAGAGAAGCCACCACAATGAGAAGCCCACACACCACAACGAAGAGTAGCCCCTGCTTGCCGCAACTAGAGAACGGTCGTGCGCAGCAATGAAGACCCGGTGCAGCCATAAATAAATAAATAAGTTTATTTAAAAAAAAGAAAAAAAAAACAAAACAAAGTCTATGAGAAGACACATAAGTAAAAGGAAATAGTATTAATTCCTGGTTTCCAGAAGCATGTTTTTGTCTAGAGTTCAAGGATGTTCGTGAATACTGTAGCTTTACTTCAAGGGTTCCCTTGGATCTCTGCTGTTACTGTCCAGTCATGGGCCTCTAGTTCTCTGTCTTCAGACATATCTCACCAAGCAAGAGTTTTAGGGTTATCTAGTATAGTTTTCCATCACTGCCATAATATTTTCACAAACTTAGCAGCTTCAAACAACACCCACTTATTACCCTGCAGCTCAACTAATGCACAGTGTGGCCTGCCTGGATCCTGTAGACTCATAAGGACAAGCTTCCTTTCTGGAAGCTCTGGAAACGGAACAAGTCTTCTTCCAGCTCATTCAAATTGTTGGCTGAATTCTGTTCTGTGTGGCTGTGGGATAGAGGCCTCTGTTTCCCTACTGGCTGTTAGCCTGGGGCTGGTCTCTGCACCTAGAAGCTGCTTGCTCTCCACGTGGCTTCTCTTCAGCAAAGGTGGATGAAGTCCTTCTCATGTTTCAATCTCTCCGACTTCCTCTTCTGTAACTGGAGAACATTTCTTGGTTTTTAATGTCTCCCTTGGTTAGATTGGGCTCACCTGGGTAATCCAGGCCTCTCTTCCTATTTTAAGGTCTGTTACTTAATTACATCTGCCATACTCCTTTTGCCATTTAAGCTAACATATCCACAGGTTCTAGAATTTAGGGCATGAACATTTTTGGGTGCCATTATTCTGACTACCAAGTTTCTAAATTCCAATGTTCCCCAATGTTTTCTTTACTTAGAGTTTTAGAGAAGCTACAGTATTTTTTGAAAATCCTTTAAGGCTACATAGCTGGGTGGGAGACATTCATCCATTCAACAAATATATACTGGGCCCCTGTGATGTGTCAGACCATGTGTTACACCAGTAAGTGAACAAGTCAGCACCCGTCCTTTGGGGCTTTCACTCTAGCGGGGGGAGACAGATAAAAATAAGTGAACATGATTACAGTTTTGAGTACTAGGAAAGAAAACAGCCATAGAGTGTGAGAGAGATGCATAGAGAGGTCTTTAGGTAATGTAAAGGCTTCTTGGAGAAGGTGATGTTTAAGCTGAGATGGAAAGGAGGAGCTAGCCCTGCTCAGCTCTGGGCTCCAGTGTACTAGAAAGAGGGCAGGGCATGTGCCAATGACACATGCTTCACAGTATTAACTCATTTAATCCTTTTAACATTCATATGTGATAGGCACTATTATTATTATTCCCATTTTTCAAAGCAGACGTTAAAATAAAGATTTAGGTCCAGATAATTTATTTGGGAGGTAATACCAGGAAGCACTATGAGGGAATGAGGAAATGAGGTACGGAAGGGAAGACAGCAAATCAAGGGCATATTAGTGAGCAGATGATTGCTATGGGCAACACCCCCCCAACACCCAGGAGATGCTAGTTCAGTTGGTTTAGGCGGAACCCAAGCATTAACAAAAATTTGTGTGAGTATGATAAAAAGCAAACCTTCATTTAAGTCACAAAAAATCAGGTGATTTTGGTGCTCGAAGCTAAGTACATTTCTAGTTGATATAATTTAGTGTATATATGAACACATAAATAGGCAGTTAGTAATGTTGAATAAAAACAGCCATAGAGGGATGTGCCCACTTTTTGTCAAGACCATCCTATCATAGCCATAGAGGGATGTGCCCACTTTTTGTCAAGACCATCCTATCATAGCCCTCTGCTCTCCAGGCCTGCAGTCTTTCTCCTTCCAGTTTGTGCCCTATGCAGGCCCCAGAGGGATCATTTTTTAACATATAGACCTGACTCTGTCCCTGCTCTGTTTTCAGGAAGCTCATCTGATACTGTCATTAACTGGGATACTCACCCTCTTTACTTGGTCAACTCCTACTCATTGTCAAAATCTATCTCCAGCAGCACTTTCTCTCTTCTGAGACTCTCTCTACATTGGAGGGCAGATGTGTGTGGTAGGCTTCTTCTGCTGGGCCCCAGAACCTGGAGCATCAGCAAGTTGTAAAAGCTGGCCAAGCAATTCTAATATGTAGCCACAACTAAGAACCAGTGCCTTAAAAGGACAACGGGAGATGATTAGAAGGGCAAAGGGAAGGAGGAGCCTAGGCAGCCTCAGATCCTATTATAGAATAAGAAAAGGGAGGCGACCAAGGAGAGGTGAGGTAGAACCCCGTTAAGGACAGTATCCTGACCAGAATTGGAAAAGCAAAGGGAAGGAGGGTTTATTCTATGAATTTGTTCTGACTGTGATGCTCCTAAAAAGATTCTGGAAGATGAAGACCACTGGAGCACCAATGAAGACAAACGATGTTTCTGAAAAGAAAAGGAAGAATGAACGAGGCAAGTTCATTGCCTAGGTGAGACATGAAGTATAAAAAAGAAAACAGATTAAAACAGGTTGTTTCTGGGTGAAAGTTTGCATAATTGAGGATTGAGGGTTGAATAACATCAACTAGTAATTTGGAATTTAAAAAATTTAGGACCACTTTGGGAGTAATTACATAGGGAAATGGCTGAGTAATATTCCATTGTATACATGTACCACATCTTTTTTATCCATTCCTCTGTCAGTGGACATTTAGATTGCTTCCATATCTTGGCTACTGTAGTTAGTGCTGCAATGAACATTGGGGTGTATGTGTCTTTTTAAATTATGGATTTGTCCGGATATATGCCCAGGAGTGGGATTGCTAGACCATATGGTAGTTCTATATTTAGTTTTCTAAGGAACCTCCGTACTGTTTTCCATAGTGGTTGTATCAACTTACATTCCCACCAACAGTGTAGGAAGGTTCCTTTTTCTCCACACCCTCTCCAGGATTATCATTTGTAGACTTCTTGATGATTGTCATTCTGACTGGTGGGAGGTGATACCTCATTGTAGAGTTGATTTGCATTTCTTTAATAATTCGTGACGTTGAGCATCTTTTTATGTGTTCTTGGCCATCTGTATGTCTTCTTTGGAGAAATGTCTATTTAGATCTTCCGCCCTTGTTTTGATTGGGTCGTGTTATTTTATTTTTTGATATTGAGCTGCATGAGCTATTTGTATATGTTGGAGATTAATCCCTTGTTGGTTGCTTTGTCTGCAAGTATTTTCTCCCATTCTGTGAGTTGTCTTTTCATTTTGTTTATGGTTTCCTTTGCTGGGCAGATGCTTTTAAGTTTAATTAGATCCCATTTATTTATTTTATTTTCATTACTCTAGGAGGTGGATCAAAAAAGATCTTGTTTCGATTTATGTCAGAGAGTGTTCTGCCTATGTTTTCCTCTAAGAGTTTTATAGTGTCTAGCTTTACATTTAGGTCTTTAATCCATTTTGAGTTTATTTTTGTGTGTGGTGTTAGGAAGTGTTCTAATTTCATACTTTTACATGTAGTTGTCCAGTTTTCCCAGCATCACTTATTGAAGAGACTGTCTTTTCTCCATTGTATATTCTTGCCTCCTTTGTCATAGATTAGTTGATGATAGGTGCGTGGGTGTATATCTGGACTTTCTATCCTGTTCCATTGATTTGTATTTCTATTTTTGTGTCAGTAACATACTGTTTTGATTACTGTAGCTTTGTAGTATAGTCTGAAATAGTGCCATTTGCAGCAACATGGATGGACCTCGAGATTGTCATACTGAGTGAAGTAAGTCAGACAGAGAAAGACAAATATTATATGATATTGCTTATGTGTGGAATCTAAAAAATGGTACAAATGAACCTATTTACAGAACAGAAACAGAGTCACAGATGTAGAAAACAAACCTAACAAACCTATGGTTACCAGGGGAGAAAGGAGGGGGAAGGGATAAATTGGGAGGTTGGGACTGACATATACACACTACTATATATAAAATAAGTAACCAGTAAGGACCTACTGTATAGCACAGGGAACTCTACTCAATACTCTGTAAAGACCTGTATGGGAAAAGAATCTAAAAAGATATATGTACATGTATAACTGATTCACTTTGCTGTACACTTGAAACCAGCACAATATTGTAAATCAACTATATTCCAATTAAAAAAAAAAAAAAGGGAAATGGCACATACTGTGGCCAAGATTCTATAGTGAGGCTGCCAGACAGAGACAGTTACTGCTCACTGACTCTCCATATGCTCCTCATTTCCCAGTCCCTTTGTGTTGGGTGGGGCTATGAGCAAGTGTCGGCCATTAGCTGTGAGTGCAAGAGGCTGTTCATTTCTAGGCTGAAGCATTAACGATGTGGCATGAGGTCCTCTGTCTCTCTCTTTCCCTGCATAGTGTTGAGATCATGACCCTCCATTCATCTAGACCCCTGAGCCACACTGCGGTGCAGAGCCTGTTCCCCCACCCATGAAGATGTAGCATGAGTGAGAAATAAACATTTGTTGCCTCAAACCACTGAGGTTTAGGGGTTAGCTTGTTAATACAGACAACTCAGCTTATCCTGAACAACCCAGCTTGGTGTAAGAGAAAAAAAAAAATCACGTTGGAAAAGGAAAATATGGTTTGACGAAATGGGATTGAACTTTACAGCTTCTCCAAAAAATAAGATCTTAGCAACAATCAAATAATTTTAGAACTGGAACACAGTTGTTAAGAGGAATTATGATAAAGGAGACTGAGCACTTTGCTGGCTTTTTGAACACCCATTTTGATCTCCCTGCAGAGAGGAAGGAGATATTAAATTCTATCAGGCAATATTTCACATGTGTGCTACAAACTCAAGCATTTGTAGGATCCTTGAAACAATCACTAAATACATTCATTAAGTGCCAACTGTGTGCAGATCAATAAAGAAGGTACTATGGGAAGATGTAAAAACATTATGAGGCATAATACTACCCCTAACCTTGAGTGCTTTTCAGTTCAGAAAGGCAGAACTGACACTTGGAAGTGGGGTTAGGTGAAGGGGGGAATGTTACTGGGAAGACTTATTAAAAGATGTGAATTTTGAAGTCAGATTTTGAATGTCTAAAGGACATGAAAGCTAAGTGGAAAAATAGCGTATATGAAGAAAGGCTGGAATTGTGAATAAACAACATCGGGGATTTTTAAAAAGCTTTACAAGGCAAGGTCTATAATCTATAAATTTTACATAAAGAAGTGTTTTCCATGATCAAATTTTGCCACAAAATTGGTCACCAGGTTTTTAAGGTGGAAAAAAATATATATATAACTTCTATATTAAGTTAATACAAACTTAATACTAAGGAACATACACTAATCTCTAATTAAATGTGTGAAAGTGGAATTCGTATGTTGAAACAATGCCTTCTCAGGTGTTAACGTGGAATTATACATTACTTAGTATATTTATTTCCCCCTTTTTTGTTTGTATTTTTTTAAGATGAAGAGAACTAATAAAAACTTTTTAGGGCTTCCCTGGTGGCGCAGTGGTTGAGAGTCCACCTGCCGATGCAGGGGACACGGGTTCGTGCCCCGGTCCGGGAAGATCCCACATGCCGCGGAGCGGCTGGGCCCGTGAGCAATGGCCGCTGAGCCCACGCGTCCGGAGCCTGTGCTCCTTAACAGGAGAGGCCACAACAGTGAGAGGCCCGTGTACCACAGAAAACATTTTAAATTGAATACAAATTATAATCAAGCAACATTTTGTTTGCATTTTCCAAGTGCTGGTCTGCTGACGCATGTTGCATTAGCTACCCAAGAGTCACTTGGGGCAACTTAAAAAGAGGGCAGTGAAATTCTAGTCTCAAGGATGGGCTCCAGGCATTTGCAGTTTTTCAAACTCTCCCTAGATGATTTTGATAGTATAGCCAGATTTAGAAACCCTTGGCTCGCGTAGTCACAGAATCTTGTTTATTCTATTTCTGTTCCGTCTAATATATATAAAATTCAGGATTTTCTTGAAAAAGGTGTCAGAGTCATATAATTTACAACTGCAGCATGTGTACATGTCTAGCATCCATTCCTCAAAAGCACAGAATTCCCCAATTCTTCTGTCCTCTGAAAAACGTAGTTGGCAATATGGTTTAGCAGATATTTATACTCCCTCCTGTCCTGTGCTCTGTGTCCATGTTGACTGAGCTGGGCTTATATACAGCCCTCTCTAACAACCCCTATTCCTCCGTTTCAGCCCTTTTCTCGGGCAGTGGCCAAGAGAAAAATCTTGCTCACCTGCTGCCTTTTTTTCCCCCAAGAACCTAAAGAAGAACAAGTATTAAACCAGAAAAGAACAATTTTTACCATAAAAACCTATTAATTATTATATGTCCTTCATGTTTGAAATGATTAAGTCAATCAAAAGGCAGCATTTAGGGCTTCCCTGGTGGCACAGTGGTTGAGAGTCCGCCTAACGATGCAGGGGACGCGGGTTCGTGCCCCGGTCTGGGAAGATCCCACATGCCGCGGAGCAGCTTGGCCCATGAGCCATGGCCACTGAGCCTGCACATCCGGAGCCTGTGCTCCGCAATGGGAGAGGCCACAACAGTGAGAGGCCCGCATACCGCAAAAAAAAAAAAAAAAAAAAAAAGGCAGCATTTAATATATAATTATTTCATATTTCTGTGGTATGACTCAAATTTTTACATAAAAACAAGATATATAATTTTCTAATCAGAATCATAAGATCACTGCAGCCGATCTGTTCACCTCCATCCACATCACATCTTTTGTCTTCCAATTGTCTTTCACTCTTCTCTGTTTCCAGATGCCTGAGTTGCATTCACTTAAGCTTTTGAACTTGCTCTTCTCCCTGCCTAATATTTTAGCCCTAGCCCCCACTTTGATCATGATGAAATCAATGTTTGAAAATGAATACTTCGTAGTAAAATTGACTATTTTATGCTGTACTTATTTATCTTATCATTCACTAGAGTATGAGCATGCTTTGCTCTGGCAATTGGCAAAGGACTGCAACTCAGTGAAACACGCAGTGAAAATTGGAACTCTAGGGTAGGGCTTGTCTGCAGCCAGAACTAAAGTGCATTTCATTTAATGGCAAAGGAAAAGCCTGTTAGACCCCAAATTTAACCACACTTGGGTTAAACCTATGTTATTCCATAATACTGAATTGGTAAATTAACATAAAAGTGGTCCCCAAGCTGGTGCCATCCCTAGAATGCCAGCAAGGAATAAATGCAAATATGTTTGGAGGGTATTTTCCATAATCCAGGCCACAGGAAAAAATATTTCCACCTAAGGTGAATTTAAGTTCTGTCATGAGTTAGTGTCAGCAGACAAAACAACTTTAGCATGCCAAATCCTGAGATAAAATAATAATCTGAAGCTATACAATTAGTATCTTTTAAATGGCTAACAAGAAAAAAGAAGGACCAGGAAACATAAGAAAAAAACAACAAAATGATGCTTAGGCAGATTTGAGGAAAAAAATAAAATTGAACTTCTAGAAATGAAAACACTTGGGAATTTGAAATTAAAACCCAATGGAGTGGTTAAATATCCAATTAGAAACAACTGAAGAGAAAACTCATAAAATAGAAAACAGATATATGTAAAATACCTATGCTTTAGCACAGTGAAATAGAGGTGAAAGATATGAGGATAGAATTATATATTCCATGTACTCTTAATAAATGAGTTTGGAAAGACAGTAGGTTAAATGGGGAAAAAACTGGTTAGATATATTTTTACCTGTTGGGTTACCTAAACCTCCATTTCTAAAGAGTCTGATTCCTCATTGGTACTGATTTTTTTATCTTTGAAGGGCTGCTTTCTAAGATTATTCCTGATACCAAGTATTTCACTTAGCAGTGGTAGCAGAAGGAAAAAGGACAAATAAATAAAACTTGATTATTCAACGACAAAGCATGGAAGGACAAAACATGTGAAAAAGTATAAGTTGAAAGTACAAAATAATCTAAATATATCTATAACAAAAATATAAATGTATAATTTTTTTTTTTTTTTTTTTTTTACCAGTTTAAAGTGGAGAGTTTCAGACTGGGAAAAAACAAACCCTACCTATATGTTGTTTCAAAGAGGGATACCTAAAACATAATCAAACAGGTTGTGAGTTAAGGAAAGGAAGTGATATGTGAGACTAATTTTGACTAGAAGAAAACTGGTGTACCTGTATTTCATACTTACTAAGGAGAGAATCATTACATAATAAGAAAGGGAACAATTCATCAGGAAGCTATAACAATTTGGAACCTCTAAGTACCTGAAAACATAGCCACAGGATATAAAGTAAAAACTTAGAATTTCATGAAGGTATGTCAAATATTAAGTCATAGAGATTTCATATGCTGCTCTTAGTAATTGGTAGATTAGCACACAGAAATTAATAAAGAGGGATAGAACAAAACAAAAAAATTAATCAAATGGGCATATAGAGAATTTTGTTCTTAAAATTAGCTAAATAGGTAATATTAAATTTCTCAGAATAAAGAACAAAAGATGAATATGAAAAATAAATGGAAGAAAGACAAAGTCAGAAGGCCAGTACAACATCCAAATAACAGAGGTTCTGAAAGGGGTAGAATGTGGATTAACATTATCAAAAAGATTAAGCAAGGTTCCAGAAAGAAAATAAATATGTTTATGTGCAAAACGTCAGAAATAAAAATGAATTCTTACTTTGCAAGATCAACACTAGAAGTTGGAAAACAATGGAGTAATTTTACAAAATTCGGAAGAAAAATAATTTCCTTCTCGGAATTCTATGCTCAGCCATACTATTTTTTCCCCACACATTCTTTCTCTGGAATCTACTGGAGGATACATTTCATAAAATGAGGAATAAACCAAATAACGAAGACATAGGATATTGGATATTGGAGATCCATCACAGGAGAAATGCAGATTGGAGCAAGTGAGAATCTGGGAGAAACTTCTTCAGGAAAATAAAGTTGACAGAATACCTGATGTATCTGATCATCTTAAAAGGAGTTATAGACAGTTGGAAAAAAGTTCGGTGTTATTTGTAAACTCATAGAAAACTTAGCAAATAACAACAAGACAGTGCATGCTGAGAAAATGAAGTTGTCAGCAAAGGAAAAATAATCATAGGGTAATGCATGGTTCAGCTGTGAATAGTGTTTGAATAGTTATAGTAATTAAACACAGAATATTTTTCAGAGTAAAATAAGTACCTGACTCTCTTAGGATGAGAGAGGGAAGGGAGAGGATCTGTGTGGTAGGAGCTCAGAGTAAAAGGTGATTATACAGTGAAAAGTTAATAGAGGATTAAAACTCTGAAAAATAAAGAAGTAACAATGCAGGCATTTTATTTAGAGATATGGAAACGAGCACTGAAAGAATCAGTTAGAAGACACAAAAGTCATTGCCTTGGTGGGTAAGGAAATGGTGAGGGAGAGAGTCTGCTGTGTTTCACAACAGATAAGTCGAATCATTTGACTCTTTAAAATATATTCATCAATAACTTTGATAAAAATTTCAACTGTCTTAAGAAGTAAATCAGTATAATTTACCTCATATATAATCCACCAATAAACACAAGATACACATTTCATTAAGTTCAATATTTGCCCAAGACAACGTCTCTCAGCAAACTTTCTTAACCTGGTGAGTGATGATTTAAAAAGCTATAGAAAATATTATACTTAATGGTGACATGGCAAAAGCAATGTTTTCAAAGCCAAGAATAAGACAAGGATTCCCACTTTCAGCAGCTCTCATCAGTATAGAATTGGAGATCCTAGTTGGCATGATAAGACCAGGAAGCATGAGAAAGGGAAAGGAAGAAACACGTATCATTATTTGCAGATAATAATGTTGCCTATTTAGAAAGACCCACGAAAATATACAAATTATTTGAAGGAGGCTGCAAGGCTGCTGGATACAGTATCCATGTACAAACATTATTAGCATTTCTATGCAAAAGGAACAATTAGAAAGTAAAACAATTAGAAAATAAAACATCATTAAGAATAGCACAATATTTTAAGGACCTACGAACAAATGTGCAAAAAGATACTGAAGACATTTAAGAACAAGATTTTAAAACTTTATTAAAGAACCTAAAAGACCTAAATAAATGGACAAATGTATCATGTTACTGGATGGAAGACCTGATGTTATAATGATAGTAGCTGACCTTTATCTATAACTTCTGTGCAAAAACTATAAAAATTCCTTAGATTTTTTTTCCATAGAACTTCAGCTGATGTTAAATTTTACTTGACAGGATACAGAGAAGAGCCATGGCATTTTGAAGAAGAATAAAGGAATATTTAACGTAAAATATATTAAGGCCTGTTATAAACCTATGGTAGTTAAAACTGTATGGTGTTGGTACAAAAATATACAATGGAATAGAATAGAAAGCTGAAAAACAGAATCATGCACATATGGGGACCTATGGCAGAGGAGACATTACAAACCACGAATCCAACTACCCAATAAATAAGGCTGGGTCAACCAGCTATACCTGCTGGATGAATTAAAATAGATCCCAGCCTCACATCATGCACAAAAATGAATTCCAGTTGAATTAAGCATGAAGCTGTGACAGGCGAATTTTTAAAAAATTAAGAGAAATGTCTCTTTGACCTTAGGGCAGAGAAGGATTTCTTAGGATTAAAAATAAATAAATAAATAAAGGTGGATAAATTTGACTACATTAAAATGAATGTCTTTTTATCAAAAGAGGCAAATTCTAAAGACAAGAAACATATCAGGAAAAGATACTTGAAATGTGTACAACTAACAGAAATTGAGTATCTGAAGTTTGAAAGAATTCCTGCAATTAACTCTGTAGAAAACCAGGCCGAAAATAAGAACAGGCAACACACAGAATAGGAACCCCAAATGGCTAATAACTGTATGATAATATGTGTGACTTCTTTGGTAATGTTGGGAAATATAAAGTAGTAGACTATGTTAGCTACTTTAATCCCTTTACTTTTGCAAAAAACCATAGCCTCTCTGCACCAATTATTGGTCAGGTTGTAGGGAAACATGAATTTATTCCTTGAGAGTGGGAGTGAAATTGTTATAACCAGTGTGGTGGCAATTTGACAATACCTAGCAAATCATACTTGACATCATACTTCTAAGTATATATCCTAGAGCAGTGGTTCTCAAAGAGTGGTCCCTAGACTAGCAGCTTCAGCATCACCTGGGAACTTGTTAAAAATTCAGTATTTTAGGTCCTACTGAATCAGAAACTCTGGGCCTGCTCCCCAGCAATCTGTGTTTCAAGGAGCTCTCCAGGTGTTTCTGATCAAGTCAAAGAGAGCCATTGCCTTAACATAAAGAAACACTTTGCTCATGCTTATGAGACATGTTCAGATTATTTATGAAGCAATGTTTGTAATAGAAGAAAAAATTGAGGGAAAAAAGCTTTTATTCATTCAACAGAATATTATGAAGCACTTAAAATTAATGAACTAGGTGTTAGTGGTTTTTTTTTTTTTTTCAACTATGCTGGCATCCTGGTATAGTTAACAACATAGTTGGCATGAACTAGGCCCAGAATGCCAACCAGCTATATTGGCTGCTGTTCTCCCAGCAGTGTAACACTTGCCTAGGTACACGGAAACCTAGGCAGCTGCCTACAGCTGGGGCTTAGTGTTTTGACATTGGTAATTCTCAAATGCAATGTAGAATGAAAAATACCAAGTGACTAACTGTTCTCAACTGCTGTGATTTTGCCCCCCAGGAGACATGTGGCAATGTGTGGAGGCAGTTTTGGTTGTCAAAACTTGAGTGTTACTGGCATGTAGTGGAAAGAGACCAGGGATTCTAAACCTTTGGCAATGTCCAGGACAGCCCCCTTCAGAACATAGAATTATCTGGCCTGTAGTAGGCTCAGTAATGGTTCCCAAACATGTCCATATCCTAATCCCTGAAACCTGTGAATTCTGTGTTCTATGGCAAAAGGGACTTCGCACATGTTAAATTAAAGGTTTTAAAATGGGGAGATTATCCTGGATTATCCTGAAGGACCCTGGGTGAGTATAATTGTAAGTGTCCTTATAAGAGGTTAATAAGAAGGCAAAGAAGGAAGAAGGCAATGTGATGATGAAAGCAGGTGGAAAAAAGGCTATGTGATGCAAGGCCACAAGCCAAAGAATGAGGACACCCTTTAGAATTTGATAGAAGCAAGGAAATGAATTCTCTCCTAGAGCCTCCAGAAGAAACCAGCCCTACTGACACCTTGAGTTTAGACCTGTAAGACTCATTTCACACTTCTGACCTCCAGACCTGTAAGAGAATAAATTGGTGTTGTTTCAAGCCACTGAGTTTTGGATGATTTGTTACAGCAGCAATAGGAAACTAATACATGACCCAAAATATCATTAGAGCCAAGGTTGAGAAATTCTGGTACAGAATGTTATTTCTATAAGTTAAAAATTATGCAGAACAATACTACATATTTTTAACAAATTCCTACATATTAACTTAATATTGAAAATCATGCATGGGAGTAAGATATACCAACTTACAGACTGCAGTACCCTTTAGAGGGGTAGAAGGAAATTAGGGTAGAGGAAATATGATTGGGCTTTAGCTGTGTCTGTAAAGAAAGAAAAAAATGACAGCAAATATAGCAAGATGTTAAAATGCATTAACTTTGGTGGGTATGTATTTTTGTAATATTTTTATAATTTTTCAAAAATATTTCTAAATTAGACAAAAATTATTTCTCTAAATGTTGAATTGCTATCATCTTAGCTTTCTGTAATCTCTAATAGCTAAGACTGATGATAAAATTTGGCTAGAGTGGAGACTGCACCCCAGGGAAAGATCATGGTATTTCAGTAGTCTATTCAGAGGTCTATTCCTGTGATACTGTGATTTATAAAAAGAAATATGTATTTGGTCTTTGTCCTCATTTCTGGCACAAAGAGTTCCTAAAACCCTTGGAATTTTTGATGTAACAAGAGCAATAAAGATGTCTTTCGTGATGTTGATGATGTGACTTTGGGAAAGCACCCAAGGATGGGGGCTGGTCACCAGAGGAATCAACCATGTAATTATAGGGTTGGAACTTTCAGTCCCACCCCTGTGACCTCTGGGGAGGGGAGAGGGACTTGAGATGGAGTTCAGTCACTGATGGACAATGGTTTAATCAATCATGCTTAGGTAATGAAGCCTCCATAACAACCCAAAGGGACAGAGTTGAGAGAGCTTCCCAGTGGGTGAACATTGGGAGATTTGGGGAGAGTGGTGCATTCTGAAGAGACCATGGAAACTCCGTGCCCTGTCCCCATATCTTGCCTTATGTATTTCTTCATCTGGGTGTTGATTTGTATTCTTTAATATCTTTTGTAATAAACCGGTAGTATAGTGAGTTAACCAGCATCCTGTGTTCTGTGAGCTGCTCAAGCAAATTAATTGAGCCCAAGGAAGGGGTTATGGGAGCCTCTAATTTATAGCCAGTTGATCAGAAACACAGGTAACAACCTGGGCTTGTGATTGACATTTGAAATGGTGGACGATTTTGTGAGACTGAGCCCTTAACCTGTGAAATCTATTGCTATTTCTGGATAGATAGTGTCAGAATTGAGTTGAATTGAAGGACACCCAGCTGGTATCCGAGAATTGCTTGGTGGTGTGGGGGGAAACATCACGTTGGAATTGGGTACATAATTATTAATCCCCCAGGACAGTCAAACAGGTTTTATAATTGACTCCTAGGAACCTCAAGTTTTGCAGTTTTTATAACTATCTGTCAAAGGAAACAAGCTTATATGCTATTTCAATCCTATAAGGATTAATTCCCAGTTAAATTAAAGAATTTCTAGTGGGATGTTCTAAAATTTTAGTGGTTGTGTCTTCCAATCTTATAGACACAAATTCATTCCAATTGCACTATGGTCTCCATAAGGTAGAAATGAATGGACATAGTCTCACAGGGACCTCTGATCTTTTGGGGTTTGTTTGTAATCTAAATTCCTCAGGAGAATTTTTACTTTTGTAAATGCTTCCACTGTTGTAAGAAATTGATCATTATTTAAAAAAATCATAGATTTGAGATACTAGTTAATAACTTCATCTCTCTTAAAATGATGACTTGTATTTTTGCTGTTTATTTTCACTGGAGGATATAAGAGAATTGATTATTTTTCTGGACACATTTTCATGTATTTATTTACTAGCAGATGAAGCATGGTCTGATTTTCAACCAGCTGGGTTTTCAAACTATTTTTCCAGATAAAATTCTAACGTCAAAATGGTGCAAATTACTAGAATCCCATAGGGATATTTAGTGGTTCTCGAAGATTTTGGAAAGATCCCAAGAAGAAATCTGTAGCTTCAAGTTCCAAAATTCCCATGGTTTAATCCTTCAGGAGTAATAAAGGAAAAGGAGGTAATCTTAATCAGCAAGCTACGCTTCATCCCATACAAATGATTCCCATTTCTCTTCAGTCTTGTCTTAGAAAATAAATACTTTCCTCTAGAAAATGAGAATGAATCAGAGTGACTTACTGATTCTTGTAGAAGCCCACTACAGATAAATTCATTCAAATGTCGCTCCAGGTTGAAGTTTGCTGGAAACTATTAGCAGAATTATTCTAAGGGATTTTCCTAACAGTACCTCTAGCTGAAGTGTAATTGAATGTAAGTCCAGAGACTTGAATTACACCAGAAAGGGCTCTTACATCACAGGAATAATGAAATAGAGTTATTTCTCTTAGGCCAACGGACACCAGAGAGATAGTTACACACCATAAGCAAATCTAAAGTTCTAAACCTGGCTCAGGAGATGCTCCATGCTATGTCCCAGATCCCCGCATTACTGTGTATTGAAGGTGAACCTCAGTTTGCTCATGTTTGGAGTGTGGTGTGGCAGAAGGCCACAGAGTTTAGGCAGAAACTCCTCATCAAGAGACTTTGCTTAACTCGCACAATCTCTTCTCTGATATTTATTTTCTTTTATATATAATTGGGCTCAATGATTTTTAAATCTCTTTCCATCTCAAAAATTCTGTTCCTTGATCAATTGCATTTTCTCAATTTTGAGCCCAAAACTTCTTCTGAGCTAAATCCCTGATGAAAAGAGCACTTAGTAAACGTCTAAACCTTACAGAACCACACCAAGGAGCATAACTAAAGATGGCAGTGTAACATTTAAACTTTTGGACTCTCTTTATTATGTTCCCAGGGTTGAGTTCCAGCTTCATCATTCATTTAGGAGTGTGACACAGGGAGGGTCAATTGGTCTTGGTGAGCCTAGTTTCTTCATCGGTAATGGGGATAATAGTAGTACACATTTCATGGTTGCTCTGAGGATTAAATGAGATAATCTTAGAAAACCCGTAGCCTTATGCACTTTCCATAGAGAATATGCACGTGTGTATAGGAAGCACGTGGGTTTGACCAAAGAAATAGAACTTTAGAAATGATAAGAATATGCCTTTATCAAAGGGGACTGACTTAATATAATTTCTGAATGGCTGCTGCTCCTGTATCTGATATTGGCCTTGAAGTCATCAGGGAAAAAAATATCAGGAAGGAAAGATGGATGTGAAATAGGGGAGATCGGGACAAAGGAGAACACACAAGGATGAGCTGGAAGCCGTGTTGCTATCTCCCGACCTCTGGTTCTCCCACTGCAATGATGTGGGTGTCCTGTGGGAGCTGAAGAAGCAGCAGGCTAGACAATTGCCCCACAAAGTGCGGCAGCAGATCAGCAACAGCATGTGTGAGCTACCACAGTGCTCTGTGTCCTGCACTGCCCTTCTGAGCACAAAGAGAATATGGCTGCTCCAGTCCCACCTTACAAATCTCTGTAAAATGTCTCTTGTGTCCCGTATTAACCTGGAGCTATGCAAGGAAGAGAATTCTGGGAAATGAAGTTTCAAGCTCAGTTAAGGTGACACAGTATGAGTACACTGCACTAAGTTAGCTATTCCCATTGTTTTTCATCTTCAGAAAAACTTCTACGAAATTCCTATCTAAAATGGCTTTTCCTACCCCCCAAGCCATTCTCTATCATAATCTACCTGAATGCGTCTTGTCTATTTGTACAGTATTTACATAATTATTTTGTGCCTTACTAGACTAGAATAAAATCTCTGTGAAGGTAGGAATGTGGTTGTCCTGGTGACCACTCTATAGCCAGAACCCAGAGTTTTGGCAAGAATGTAATAGGTTCTCAGGAAATGCTTAATGAAGATGCTTGAACCAAAAGGTGAATCAAAGCTGGAGTCATTTTGGAAAGTTTTACATGCTAGGTCTGATCCTAGTGTTTAGATTGTTGTGAAAGGTATACAAAAGTCCTGGAGCATATTATGTGCCGTACTCTATGCTAAGCTCTTTGCAAGTTAAATTAGTTAGGATAACGTTGGCGGCTATAACAAAGCCCCAAATTTCGGTGGCTTCTCACAATACAAGTTACTAAAGAATTTTAGCTCAATGATTCTTTTAGAGAAGAGGTTGAATGTATAATGTATGTCAAAGGGCTGTTTGAAAATCTGTATGTAATATATAGGTTCATAACATATGCTTGACAGGCTGCAAATCAGGACCTCTGGGTACAAGACCATGTGGATTTCTAGAAATTATTCTATGCTTCCTTCTTTAGAAATCAAAAGAAAAATAACATGTGAAATCTAAGGGAACATCAGAATAAATATTTATAGTTTGGAAATACGCACAGTTATTTGTCACTCAATATGAATTCAAACTGCTGTAAATAGCAAATACCCAAGAACTTTACGTTGCTTTGTGTTATGGGCTTGGCTTATCAGGCGCAGCTTTTGTGACCTCAGAAATGAGCAAACTCAAGATGGAAAGTGAAATCCAGAGTCAAAATTTTTCATTCTGTAAAGAGAGAATATGACACTTTGTCTAGCAAATGAGAGTGAAATAGAAGAGAATAAACAACTTAGAAGAAGAAAAGGCTATACCAATGAGTCATAAAAATTATCCAGGAGAAGTCAAATGTGAGATACTTGTTATTATGCAAGGATCTTTAATCCTGTGGAGTTTATTGTTGGACTAATAATAATATTAATTTAGCAGAGAACTTGATTTTTATAATGCAGTTGTGTGGCAAAGTTGTAGAGAGCATGGGATTAATGGTGGGCCTAGATCATGGTTCAGATTCTAGCTCTGCCTCTGACTACCTATCCATCTTTGAAGAAGTAGTTTAGTCTCTGTAAGCATTAAGTTACTTGTCAGGAAGTGGCTAATGTGTGTGTGAGTGTGTGTGTGTGTGTGTGTGTGTGAGATGGATTGATTAAATCAAATAATCATTTAAACTCAGTACAGTGCTTAGCACATATTAAATGCTCAATAAATGATCATTGTGAATTTAATTACTTTCTTTTAGTCAAGTATTACATGAAACTGTGTGTGTATGTTTTAAATAAAGTAAAACCAGACTCCACAAAACTCCCTACTTTCTAGAATCTTTACAATTGTCTCGATACTTGATACAGCTTGTCCCCCTTGATTTTAATCCTGTACTGAGGACTCTGAATCTCTTTTGTCAGGTTCTCTTCACATCTGGGCATTCTCCTCTATTTCTTTGAAATGACACTAGAAACCTCTCTAATGGTGGTGGGGTTGGGGGAAGGGAGGGTGCCTCTGAAAGACTTGCCTCGTGTATAGGAAGAGCTGAGTATCCCCTGCAAATGTCTTTGGTCAGAACATTGAGGTGCTTTGGAGGCTAGGAGGATGTGAGATATAGGAGGTTACAAGAAATAAAATTCCACTGCTTTTATTCTGGCCTCATTGTGCAGATGAATCTTGTGTGTGGTGAGCCAAGAGAGTTTCTTACTATGAAGCTTCTCCTCTCATAAATTTACTCACAGGTGAGGTTTACAAAAGCAGAGCCAAGATTGTGATCAACGAGGATCATAATAATTATCAAAGTTGTTAGCCTTCCTGAATCTCTCATTTTTGCATGTCTAACCCATCAGGCTCCCCATTCCTTTACTTTAAAACTAACAACATTTCACCACCGAATTAAAATGCAGCAATTACTTATGACCTTTCAGTGCATTCATTTGTTTCTTTAAAGCCTTGTCTATGCCTGATATTATAACTTTTGATAGCTAGGCAGTTAAATGAGAAAGACAACCTTCTGTATCAAGATTTAGACCGAGGCAACTTATATTCCTAATGGTGAAGGCACTTTTGTCTGGTGCTGGTAGAATGGATACATAGGAGGGCTGTTAATTTAGCTCTAATGTGGGCTGCATGGGAAAAGCTATAGGGGTTCTATTTAGCTGGTATAAACAGCTTTGGAATCAATGTGTTTTTCTTTACTGAAGACTTGCTTAGTGCCTCAGAAAAAAATTCTATTAGTTTGCCTCATTCAGTAGTCACCACGCAGCCCCATGTGTGAGCCAGTGGCACCCGTTAAGGCCTGCAGGACTGTTGGTTGCCAATGAACCAGGCCATGTGAATTCAACCCCAGTTTCATCCTTCAAGCAAGCCAGACAGAGCCACGATTTAGGATCTTCCCGACATTTTATGGCGGTTTGTTTCATTTGCCACAGGCCTGTAATGATGCATATTGCCATGAACTGGGATAATCAGGCAGTAGAAATGTCATAAAACTGCAGGAGAAACAAATTTCCACCTTGGAACTTGGCATGCCAATGAACGTGGGGAAGAGTAAACGTGGACCTGGCTTTGCTGGTGTTATCTTTTTGCCAGGGTCGGTGCCAAGCAGACATGATTCAATTTTGTCAATTTGTACTAATTTTGAAGCCAAAGAATGGGAGTGAAAGAGGACCTGAAACTATAAGGAAGCACCAGGCCAAACTCTTTCCTCGGGTACCTGGGCTGTGATCCTGGGAGGGTGGTTCAGGGCAGTGGAGGCCAAATGTGTGCCATTAGATAGATGGAGGATAAATTAAAGGGCTGTTAGGGATTGGAGTGCTTTGGCCCTCTAATGTAATGGTACTTCTCCTGATACGTTTTTGGGATCCCTGCACTGCCTTGAACAGCCCTGCCTCTCTTCTGCCATGAACAGCCTGTACCACGGTGGGAACCAATAGGCTGGAAATGGCACTGTCAGACCAAAGCTCTTTGGGCCCTGCGGAGAACTGGGACACAGTTGAGATGAAAGAGTCCATTCTCATATGTTCATTGCTTGTCCTTGGAAGCAAAAATGGAATTTTGTTTTCAATGCCTGAGAAACAGACTCCTTTTGTCTCTCTGCTGTTTTATTTTTATCTTCTCCTGGCCTCGTTTACATGTTTCAGGTATCATGAGTCACCCCTTGAAGGATCATACAGCCTGAAATTTCTGGGTCTCACTCTACAGCTGATAATGGGTTTGTTTTGCCTATACCCTTTATTTGTGTGTTGTCCATTTTGTTTCCTATTTTGTAATATTACATTAATGGCATCGGTTTGAAAGTCCCCTAAGGACACATTCCATAGCTTCACTCCTGCTAACTGAGCTGTTTTTGACAGATGTCTTAATAACATTCTAGCTCATTGCCAAGCTGCTAGGGGTAAGAGCTGCAGTCATTTCTTCCTTTTTAAAGAATGAAATGTATCCCAGGAAGAGCTTCTCTAGAATTCTTCTGATTTTATTTTATACACTGAATTTATCATAGACTCCCCCAGGGAGCAAGTCATTTTCCCAATTTTGATGTTCTTGCATCCTAAAAGTCAGGTAATAAGGAAGATGATGAAAAAATGGTCTCCTTCTAGCTCTCACAATGGTGATATTTCTAGCTTTCACATGTGTAGTCATTTTCATGTTCTTATGTTTTCTCTGTAATTTAGCCTATGTTCTGTGTTTAGTGTATGTTTACATTTAATATATTTAGAATACAAAAGGTATTTTTTAAAACTGTGATTCCTAGTCTCTGTTAACAATAGCTGATGTTGATCACAAACATTTATTCACAGTGTATTAGATATACCTCACATTGTCATAGCCCTTTACATGTGTTAAAAAACAACAGTTGGTAAACAACTGTTACTTCACCTGAGTAAATTTGAAGATCTAATTGACTTTATTAAATGATTCATGAATATGGCAGCATCTCATTTGCCAGGCAGAGATATTTCAAGGAGTTATATAATGGAAGGCTTTTATAGAAAGGAGGGTGAGACAAGGAAGTCATCAGCAAGGGAACAATGAAAATTCACTGGAGGAAAATAAGAGTTCAAGGTGACAGCAACTTCTCATTGGCTGAGCTGGGACATTTTCCATTGGCTGGACTGGTTGCTGGGCAAGAAGAAAATCTTCCTTCCTCCTGCGTGGGTAGTAGTGTCACTTCCTTCCTGACATGCAAAGTATGTTTCTTCTTGCTGGGGTCTGTAACTGACAATGAGTGGTAGAGCATGCGAGCTCCATCTACAGGCCTTCCGAAATCCAATTTTAGTTGAGGTTTCCTTTATTCATTTTCATACATGTATTATCTCAGTTAATTCAAAAACCTATGAGATTTTTTTTCTAAAAATATTTCCTTTTTTGGTGCTTTTTTTTTCAATTTTGAGCAACAAAATGTGCGTAGGTTTATGTGGAATATTGATTCCCTTTCCAGCAGAGGGTCAGCTCTGTTGTGTTCTACTTTCTAAAGGTGGTATCTTGCAGGATACATTGTCACAGTTGATGATTGTACATTTAAGTGCAAAGTAGAAATTGACATTTAGAAATTGAAAAGTCCTGAGCAAATGAAAATTATATGGTATTTGGGGTACCTGAAAAAAATCAATTCATTGGAAATGCATTTGGTATTGGTGAAGTGACTGAACTTGATATTTGGTAGTACGTGAATGCAGGATTTTTCTTGAATGACCTGGTCCATGGTCTCCCCTAAGTTAAAATGCAAAGAGTCAACATTTGTCTTTGGTGCTTCTTGATACTTCCTGTAAAGTCCTCTTCTTCCATGATGCCCTTCTCCTCTCAAAGTTTCCACTATTCTCTCGGTCACTAATGCTTTTATTTCTCCAGGGCTTGTTCCGGGTCTAGCAGGACCTCCCTCACACTTTTCTGCCCATAAAAACTTACTCAAGCCATGGTCCTGCTAAATGTCAGCTGACTAGATAAACACAAGGGTCTTAAATGGCACATGGAACTGTAGGAGGAAAACATCTTGATGAAACTCTAAAAATAAATGTGGAGGATGGCTTCAGATATAGAAATAAAAATATCATGAGACATTCCTGTTATGTACAAGAGAAAACAACTTGAAAATGGGTTTAAGATATTAACTTGTAATTCAATTGTCTATCAATAGGCAGATATTTTGAGATTTTTTTAACATCAAGAGGTAAATACAACTTTGCAGATATCAAGAGATCAGTGGGGTGGGTTGTAGATGCCATGCCAATGTGATGGAAAGGTATCTAACAGAAAGCTGTGGGAAGAGCATTCTGTGTCAAGAAGAATAATATTTCAATGTAAATTTGGGGCAATTCATCAATTCAAGAATTAAATCTCATTATAGAGTATCTGAGTGAAGATAAAAGGAGGCAGGAAAGGAAGCACTACTTCTGTTGGATATACTACAGGTTCTTTAGGCAAACATTCCAGATTTAACCAGAGAATGATCCAGAGACTATAATAATGGTGGGAGGCTATAATGATTGGCATTGTTAAAAAACAAAACTCAACCAAGTAAATTTTAAAGATCTTATTCTTTTTAACAATTTTCCCCTTTTGACCAGACTCAGCTTAACCAAGAGATGTGATCAAAATTTAAGGCATTAGTGCCACTTTCAGCTACTACTCTGAAGTTCTCCCAGTTTTTGTTGCTCCTTTGTGTGGCATCCATATGTTATGGCATTTTTGCTGACCACTGTGATATTCACAAACCACAGCTTCAGGTTCACAGTCTTTAAGTCAGTCATTCTCTTCATTCCTTTTCTGACATGCCAGTCTTAGGGAGATCATTTGCTTGGTAGTTAATGACTGCAAACACATATTTGTAGCTTTTGAAAAAAATACAACATACCAGGGAGATTATCATAATTATTATAAGCAGGATAATTCCCAGTGTTGGGAGTGCACTTTGGAGCCATAGTCCCCAAGACCCAAAACAATCAAAATCAAATAAGTCAAAGAAATACCTGCTGAATGAGTCACCTTTTAAAGCCAAGTGGCTTGCTCAGTAATCTTACATAATTGAGTTTCAATTTTCTCAGAAGTGTTACTCCAGGTGTAGCAGGTTGTCTTGGCCCCAGCACAGACACCTCCTTGCTCAGCTAAAAGATAATCAAGGGCTATCCTATTATCAAAAACAACTTTGGCGGGAGAGTAGAAAGATCTTTGTTTGGGTAGCTATTGTCTTAGCAATAGGATCTGCAATATCTTCAAGAGAAAAGGAAAGGTTCATCATTTGCATTTACTCCGAATGAACCAGGGAAGTAGGGAACCTGTCAAAGGGAGCTAATTTTGAATCATGAATGCTTTCTGGTATTATGGGTCCATAGACCACACAGGCAGTTTTATTCTGGTTACTCTTGTCTTATATCCCTTTCTTTGTGTAGAGCCCATACTCAAAGTTCCCCAAGTTTGGGGTGTTAACCAGAGACAGGGAAATGAACTAGGGGGTTTCCAGCATCATGGACAGATCAGTTTTTCATGACATCCAGCAGTCTGAAAGGTTACCCCTCTTATCAGTGGTCTGGAAGATACGGATGATGGCATTTATCTTTCCAGGCCAATACCTGAGTAAAGGAAAGAAAGAGAAAAAGAAAGGGTTTCATGTTTAGTTACAATATGAAGTCTTGATTTGGCGTCTTGGGAAGAAACAGTCAACCTTGATGTCACCTACTTTACTTCCTAGTCAATTTGATTTGGAAGTCTCTAGACTGCCAGATGTCAGGTGGAGTCTTCTTTAGCTCTGAAATATGTACCCAAGGCGAAAATCTCTGAAGTATGGCTGCCATCTGGGTAGTGAGTGGGACCTGGTATAGTCTTTTCCAAGGTGATTCAAGGGCAGCCTTTGTTCTTACCAGTTAAGTTTTGTATCTCAAAGTTATCAAAAACTGGCACTTGTCAAAAAGTCCTTTTTAAATTTTTTTCTGAAGTTGAAACACTTTTGCAGGAACATCTTTGCAGAGTATCAAAGTAAAACAGTAACTCTCTGTAAATGAAAAAGACTTAAAAATGCCCATTATTAAAATCTGATAGAATTGACAAGGAAATTTCTGTGACACAACATTTTAAGACTGGAATTATGACTGATAACATTATACCAAGACATATCAGATTTCTAGGAATTTCACACAATTTCTGTAATACATCTAATATATATTTATATAGACACAACATAAAGAAGGCTTTGTATTACTTCTTATTTGACAATGCTTCCCATGTAATTTAACATATGAAATAAACCTAATTAGTTTAATATCTACATTGTTATAAGAAGAGAGAGCAAATCTTTTGAAATGTTCCAGAGTGCCTCTGGAACATTTCAAAGTTAATTCAAGGTCAAAAAGACTTCATTTAGAATTTGATTTTGGGGAGATTTGTAAAAAAAAAATAATAATAAAATCAAAGGTTTTAAAACACTTGATTAAATACGATCATAAGTCACTGTGAAACAATTCTTAGTTATCTAAGCAAAATAACAATTAAAGACTTCATAGGCAAATTTGGAAGCTTATACAGTTCTTAGCACAACTTAGGTCTTTTAATTTTGAGTGGACTAGGTTTACTTAAGTAATCATAGACTCAATAAAGACAACATAGAAGATAGGTGATTATTTTGATAAGACACAAGATCTTTGTTTTTTATCTAGGCAGATTACTTAAAGATAAAGAAGCACCTTTAATAATCGTTTATTATCAGAAGCAGACCAATAGAAAAAAATCTGTACTTAAAATAGAGACAAGACCAATTTCCAATTTTGTACCAGCTAACTTTTGATATTAAAACTCATTTACTTAATTAAATTCATTCTATTCTTATCCAATCCTGACCATGTAAAATGCCTTTTTCTTATTATTCTAGTAGTTTTAATTACATATATTAGAATTTTTAACCCTTCAAAACTTTAATTCTAGTGAAAACTAAGAAGTAAGCAAGTATGGACTTTTACATTAGTATTCTGTGGATTGGCAGACTTAGAAATACTTTTTATAATATCTAGAAACTTGCTTCTCAGCATGGCACAAAACATGTTTGCTAACAGAACCAAATATCTTTAATTCCTCTGTAAAAGGAAGCAAAAGTAGATAAGCCTGTGTTCAGTAATTAATGTTACAGTATTTTACCTTATTTGGAAATCATCTGGATATCCATCATTTAATTTAACTTAGCAAAACTTTAAAGTTTCAAAAATTATTTGGGGCAACTATATTAAAAGTTTACCTAGAAACTTCTGTCTTACTTTTATCCATTTAATTTACTAGTTTTCAGTAGTTATGTTTAGACCACCCCCATAAGCTTCATGAAACATTAGACAAAGTCAGTCATCAGTCTAGGTTATTTTTCTGGTCAAAAAATTTCCTAAGAGATAACATGAGCCTATTTCACTAATAACATGAACCTATTTCACTAATAAACCCAGGTAGAATAAAAAGTTATATGTCTGCGTTATATTCAATGTTGACAACTTTAAACACAACCCTCTTTTAATTAGACCAACAGAACTTAAACTAGCCTTTATTTACCAAAGTGTATCCAAGATCACATGAAATGGAGAAACATTTGAGTTAGTTTGAATACCAAATTTATAAAAGCACTTGTCTGTTTAAGCCAATTAAGTAGAGCTGTTTTACAAATTAATTTTAGCAATACCATCTAAGGGTATAAAAATACCACACATCTACAGCATAAACAAGCAGACAGATGTAAACAGAAACCTTATAGTTCTCATTTAAAATTTTTTCTTGAACTAGATTTTTGAGCAAGGATACTTCTATAGCAGTTTGTATCTTTAAAAAGTACCCCCTCTTTTTTTTTTTTTTCTGAAGTCCTCTAGAGCTGTATTTATAGTTCTGCAAATATTGGTAAGATAAGAGCAGTTGTTCTCAGTTCCTCAAGGAATTGGATTGTAGCCTTGATGCTAAAGGACTGACACACCCATCCACCTATGTTGGAGTGTTTCCCTCTGGTTACATTTAGCTTAGATGACATGGCCTAAATTTTTTTTTTTCTATCGGACTCTGAATATCAGCTTCCAATTTGGCCAAACTTCTGGTGATACAGTTATTAAATCCTTCCAAATATCTTGTCAGGTTTCAGCCAGGCCAAGCAATGTATGCTTCTGGCAATGTTGAACAACCACTTGGACTTATGAGGTGTCCTCAAAACGGGTGCAAAAGATATCACCTTCATAAGATCTTGAGTCGCTCCCAAAGGTGGCCAAAAGAAAGAACCGACAACTTGCATGTCCCAGGCAGGCAGAATAACAAGCCAGGTAACGAGGCAAGCAAGAAGGCAGTAGATATCCCTGGGAGAGAAAGGATCAATAACCCATGTGTTTGAATTTGGAAAGGGAGGGACAATGTGAAATTTTATTTTCGTCCCTTGACTGGGCACTACAGACCGAGAAATTGGAGAACTGGCTCTGGTAAGAATTCTCATGTTTTGCTGGCTTCTGACAATTTTCTCAGGCTCTAGTTTTTATTAATTAATTTTAGCTTCCCTTGGCTGTTTAAGGGAATGATGTAGCAGTTTACCAGAAAATTCCTCGGAGTCCTGTGAATTCCTGGAGGGGCCCATATAGGGGGCCTCCTTCAAAGGTAGATATGGGGGTGTCTGTAAGACAATTAACTTTGAGACTTTTTGTTTATGGTCTTGTAACCTCTTCAGTGTAGAAAGACAACTCAGAGGATTACTAGAATACTCAAATAAAGGAGGAGCAGTAGGGATTGTGTTCATCTCATAGTATTTTGTTTTTGGTACCTCTTATATCTTTAATTTTTTTATTAGCTTTTTTGCAATGAAACTTTCAATGAATGAAGCTATTTGGAAATTTTGAAGCCTTTTGGAGGCTTTTGCCTACTAATGAAAATCTCTTGCTTTTATGTGCACTTCTTAAATGATCTTATCTAATTGGGATATTCCTCATAATGACTATTGTACTTTCCCTGAGGGTTAGCAACAGTTTGGTAGGACCCTAGGCACAAATGGGGTACAATCCACATTTCAGTCCAGCTATATCTAACTGTAGTTGGGATACAACTCACATTTCTGTCTGGCCATATTTTGGAACTCCCAACCTGGTTGTTACCAGGCCAAGCTCTCAGACACAGTAAGATTTTGACATTTTCATAGACATCTATAGCTTCTGGAATCATAGTTCTTAGATATAAAATAAGCAGTTGTGCCAGAAGGTGGCATGCTTGACTCTTTAGAAATTAAAGATCCCACCTCTTTTAGCTGGCCTTTATCTACACAAACCAAGACAAACAGTCATGTGTACCTTAACACACCAGTGGTAACCAAGGAAATATTACTACAGACTGGCCAATAGAAGACCATGTGCCTACCAGTAGTTCCCAGCATGGACCAAACAAGCAGACTCCAGTAAATGGGGACTATGGACTGGAACTGGGGAAAGGATTAAACCAGCAAATCCCAGTACGTGGGGATTATGCACTGGAGCTGGGTCAAGGGATTTCAGACAACTGGGGAATTATGGACTGAGCCAAGGGCTAGGGACTCAGGTTCCAGATAGAAGTGTCTGCCAGCTCAAGCTGACAAGCTTGGAAAGCCAATTTAGATTGATGCCTGTGTTTCTTTTTGTCCCTGAAGCCATCAGACGTTTGCTTTGGATCCCACCACTGCCACCAAATTTGTTAAAAAAAAAAAAAAAAAACCACCAAAATTCAACAGAGTAAATTTTAAAGATCTAATTGGCTTTATTGAACAATTCATGAATTGGGTAGCATCCTATCTAGCAAGTAGAGAGGAGCTCCAAAGGACTACAGGAAGGAAAAGTTTTTTAAAAGCAAGACAAGGAAGTCATAAGTAAAAACAATTATTTTGGGCTTAGATCATCTACCTATGGGGGACAGAAGGAGTCTATGTGGTAGATTATTTCGTCTTCTTTTGTCGCATGGTGGGGGCCCATGTGACAAATCACCTCATTGGTGCTAACCAGAAAATTCCTGACTGACTGGTTAAAACTGCATTTCTGGGGGCGGTTGAAGCTTCCATTAGGTTAGGTATTAAGCCCTGGTTTGGTGGTGTGCCCTAGCATAAATATCTTCATTTTGGACCTATGGTTTTCTTTTTAACAGGATATTGTTTGGAAGGCTCATTCAGCCCAGAACAGAGCATATAATTATTTTTGACTTACCTTACTCAGTAAAATTATCTCTTCAAAAATGAAGAACTGACAATAAGATGACTGCTACAGACCTAATCATGATCAACTTAGAGGAACAGTTTGACAGTATAATTTATTTATTTATTAAGTTCCTGCCTGCTGTGTACCAGAAATTGTGTGTGATGGGCATATTATCAAGATACAAACATGTTTCTAAGGGACATAGCAGGAAGAGGATCCTAGACTTAGGAAGGGTGGAGTTTAGACATTAGGGATAAGCCACAAGCAAGATGAAGGTCTTAAAACTGGATTCTTACCATCGCATGAAGGAATTTCATGACACATAATGTATATTTTGATCATTTCAACTTTGAAAAAGAAGTAAGATAAATAACGTATTTTGATATAAAATATTTATTTCAGGTAAATGGATTCCCAGGGTAACTTGGTGCTGACCAACACTGTGTGGCCGTAAAAATTCCTCGTATTTGATTGACTTTTTCTTGCCAAATAAGCAAAAGCAGACACCGCAGCCATTAGTGAGCTGCTCCTGTTCTGAGTTCATCTGAGGGGTAAATGGGCCAATATAAGGCTCTCCTCCCACTTCTGCTGCAATAGTCTTGGGGACAGTTTTCTGGTAGGATCTGTCCCTGATCTTATGCACAGGATCAGGGTTGGGAGAGGGAACATTGAAGGAAGCATACAACCCAGCCATGAGCAGGGCTGTATTCAGATTCTAGATTCATCATGTTTGAATAATGCATCGACATTCAAAGTGATTTCCCTCACTTGCTCCAAACTGGAACTAGCAACTCTCTGGAGGGAGAAAATGCTCATTCTGTGAGAATTTTTTCGTTTGGAACTAGAAGTGGAGAAATAGGAGGGCAGGGTTCAGTGCTACATGCTTCATTGCCCACTATATCAATAAATTTCCCCCTCTTCCTGTTTTTTTAAGAGCCCGTTATTAAGTGGGCTCAAATTGGTTGATTCCTATTGGTTAAGTGGGCTGTTTAAAATTCTTCATAAAGTATACATAAAGCTATAGAATTGTGAGGTGGAGGAAAAGCGTGACGTAGGAGATGGGAGGAATGCCACTTCTTATCCAGGGATCAGGTCCTGCTAATGGTACGTGAAATACTAATTAACAATGAAAGATTTAAAAATATCTAGATCTGGAATGATGGGATGAATCTAACAAGACCAAACTTAACGGGCAAAATGTTAAGCTGTGAAGTTTGGGCCATTACTTTAACTGCCCAAATATGAGCGATTTCAGATGATTATAAACTTAATATAAATCCTCAGTCCTCTGGAAGTTATACTCCCAGCTTCCATTATTCAAGGGAGGGGGCCCTCCCCTCCGCCTCTTCCCGTTTCTACTGGCTGCAACATGAGTTGCCTTGGACCATGTTGTATCAGTGCTTGAGGGATGGTGGAGCAATAAGGCAGAAGGATCCTGGGCTGCTCTTGACTTTGTGGGGCAGCACAGTCATAACAGCTAGAACTTGTATGTAACAGCAAGAATCACTGTCTTGTTTAACCTGCTATTATATCATGTGTCTGCCATGACTGTCAAAGGTATATTTTAACAAGATGACTGCTTTTGATTATTCATGGTAGCCAAGATACAGAAACAACATAAGTGTCCAACAATGGATAAAGATGTGATATATGTATTCAATGGAATAGTATTCATTCATGAGAAAGAAAGAAATCTTGCCATTTGCAACAACATGGATGGTCCTTGAGGGCATATGCTCAGTGAAAGTAAGCCATACAGAGAAAGATAAATATTGCATGGTATCATTTATATGTGGAATATATTTTTTAAGAAGTGAAACTCGTAGAAATGTAGAGTGGAAAAGTAGTTTCCAGGGGCTGGGGGTGGGGGAAATAGGGAGAGGTTGGTAAAAGGGTGTAAATGTTCAGCTATAAGATGGATAAGGTCTGAGATCTTATGTAAAACATGGTGACTATTGTTGATAACACTATATTGTATAATTGAAATTTGCTAAGACAGTAGAATTTAAATTTTCTCAGCAAAAAAAAGGACAACATGTGAGGCAATGGATATATTAATTAAACAGATGATGGTAATCCTTTCACAATGTATACATGTATCAAATCACCATGACATACACTTGAAACATCTTACAATTTTGTCAGTTATACTTTAATACAGCTGAAAAGAAAATGACTGCTTTTGATCTTAGTACCAGAAGCTAAGGCATTTTCCACTCCTAATTTTCATCTTGACAGATAAGGAAGAAAGAAGAAATAGAAGATAAAGGGGAAAAAAACAATGGCAAGGAATAGTTTCTCAGGGAGCTCAGTGGTCAGTGACAGCAAAGCACAGTGGTATGTGGTAGATGATTATCATTGTAACCTCTGCCAGTTTTCTTGGGGTGAATACTTCCGAGGGAGCTACCACCAGGATGTCAGAGTTGGGGAAGAGAGGCTAACTTGAATTTCCTAGAACCGGTACATGCCTAGTCTCGCATACCCCTTTGCACTAACTAGCAAAGTAAGAAGTCCAGTTGACATGGCCCGAGGCAAATTGACAATGGTTAGCAAGATACTTTGGAAAGATAAAGGGCCTATACTACTTGTTCTGGAGGAAAGAAGTTTTACTCAAATCACAAAGGCATTTAAAAAAATGATGTAGTTAGTGAAAATTGTCAAAACCTGTGAGAACAGTGTGGGCCTCCGTGGTTGAATTTCTTTAAAAAGCCTTCAGTATTTTAGAGGATAAAATTAATTTTATAAATGTTGAAGATTCTTGAGCTGGTGATATTTATATTTTTAGTTTAACAAAAGGTTATATTTTCATGGAAAACAATAAAGCACTAAGAAAATATCAAGTCTGCAATAGAGTCATAGCTTGCAGTAGATGTTGTTGTTAATAAATGAAATGAAAATGTTCACAGCAGCCCAATGCCAATTTTCTTTCCATTTCTATCAAATAGAATGAACTTTATACCTAAAGGGGCTAAACAAATGTTTGTGAGAGGGCACTGGTGTCTAAGTTAGGTGCAGCCTGTCCTTTGCCCATGTATATACCAAGGCCAAGATAAATACATGCACATCAGTTATGTGGAGGACACAAAATGTAAATTAACAATGAAAGAGTTTAAAAATTTCTAGATCTGGAATGATGGGATGAATCTAACAAGATCAAACTTAACGGGCAAAAAAGTTAAGTTGTGAAGTTTGGGCCAGTACTTTGCCCAGATATGAGCAATTTCAGGTGATTACAAATTTAATATAAATCCTCAGTCTTCTGTATTATGTGGGTACTCCAAAGCAAATATAACCCAAGGGTGTATTAATTGGAGTGTATTGTACTATCTAGAGGAAAGGAAATAATTGTTTAACTCTACTTTTCATCCACCCATTTATCTTATTCATCACATTCAACTATTCACTCACTTTCCTTCAGTAACTCAACTAATAATGATTGATGATCTACAAAGTCAGCTAAGTGATGGATACATAGACATAAGATAGGCACTGCACATGCCCACATGGAGCTTATATTCATTTATTGTCATAATTCCCTATGACTTTAAGGGAATTAACAAGACAGTGAAATCTTCCCACAGACCCCTAATAAAATTGGTCTTGAGTAAACTCAGTCATGTAAGGAAGGGTCCAAGTAATTGGAGGAGTTTAAGAGCATGTCATAGCTTTCCGCAAATAGCCAAACAGTTACTGCAGAGCTCTTCTCACACAGTATATATGGGAAGTGAAAAAGAAGCGAATACGGTAAGTCCCCTACATATGAACAAGTTCCGTTCTGAGAGTGTGGCGTTTGTAAGTCCACTTTGTTTGTAAGTCCAACAAAGTTAGCCTAGGTACCTAACTGACACAATCGGCTGTATAGTACTGTACTGTAATAGGTTTATAATACTTTTCACACAAATAATACATAAAAAACAAACACAAAAAATATTTTAAATCTTACAGTACAGTACCTTGAGAAGTACAGTAGTACAGTACAACAGCTGGCATCCAGGGGCTGGCATCGAGTGAACAGGCAAGAATAGTTACTGATTAGAGGGGGTAGAGGAGGTGGGAGATGGTAGAGCTGAAGGATCGTCAGCAGTAGGAGATGGAGGGCAAAATGCAATCTCACTCAACACCTGGCGTTGATGGCAGAGGTTCTGGTTCCTCGCTGGATTCAATTCTATCTTCCCTCTTGAAAAAATGATCCAGTGATGTCTGGGTAGTAGCTCTTTCTTTCTCATCATAGATGACAAGGCAGCACTGGATTGCGTTCTGAATGGCTGTTACAACATTTGTGTACCGTTCTACGTTCGGGTCCTGTGATTCAAAAACTAGTAGTGCCTCCTCAAATAAAGAGAACCACCTTTCCATTTCCTGCTTCTGGAATCTCTTCATTTCTTCAGTTACTACTCCTTCCTCTTGTCTCTCTTTGTCCTTTCTCTGGGCCTCCAGTTCCATCAGGTCTTCATTAGTAAGCTCCAAGTTCATGTCTTCGAAAGTTCGCAACTTGAAGGTTTGTATGTAGGGGACTTACTGTAGTCAAATCTAGTAGACTTAGGAGAGAAAGAGGAAATTTAGGGAGGTTCAGCTAGGGATATGATTCTTAAGCTGAGTCTTGAAGGATAAATGGGAATTCATCAGGAAGAAAAGAAATAAAGGGCATTTCACCAAGTGGAGGGAGCAGTGTATACAAATTCTCAGAGCAACACAGTGGAAGTGTCCTTGGTAACAGCAGGCATTTTTGAGTGTTTGTAGTATAGAGAATAAGAGTCTGGAGGGAAGAGGTGAAGGGGAGTAGCTAAAGATGAATCTGGTGAGAAAATCTGGGATCAGATCATGGGAGTCTTTTATACCAGGGAGTTTAAATTCTGTTTGAAGGCTCTGAGGGAGTGGGTGGGCATCAAAGTGTTATAGGCAGGGGAATAACTTGTTCAGATTTATGTTTCAGAAAGATCACACTCGTGGCAGCGTGGAGGAAGGATTTGAGGGAGGGCAAGATTCCTGACAGGAAGGGAAGGAGGAGTTTCTGACATGCACTGACACTGCACCTGTATTTTTGAGGTTGAGTTCATTTTAGAGAATGTGAAATACATAGATTGTTTATGTGACTGTGGTCCTTTCGCACTGAGCTGGGTTGAAGGTCAATAAAAGGTCGCTCTTCATTCAGTCGACTTTTGTACTCAGGGTGCAGAGTATGTTGTTTTCTCTTGGTGTGTCTGGTACATTTCAGCATTTTCATTCATGCATTCATTCATTCATCTAACATGTATTAAATAGCTGGCAGGTGACAGCCGTGTTCTTGGTCATGGAGATACAGCTGATACACAAGTAAGTTCTCAAGGAGGTTAGGGGAAGAATAGAGAGACAATAAACAAGAAAACACATAAAAGGTAATTCCAGTTGCTTTTAAGTGTTGAGAAGTGACTAAAACAGAGTAACATGATGGTAGTTAAGTTGGGTGAAGGTAGGTTTGTCTGGTGGCATGGTCAGAGAAGCCTCTCTGAGGAGTGGGTGTTTTATTTGAGACCCGAATAATGAGAAAGAGGCAGTCATCTTTAGGTTAGAGGCAGGATCTCCAAAGCAGAATGAACCACAGGCTCAAAGAACATCAGGAATTATTTTGTCATGTTCAAGGAAACTTTTATGTCACTGGGGCACAAATACGTTGAGTGAGGGGGAGGGTTATACTACACGAGGTCAGAAAGGGTGGAAACTGACAAACATAATACAATCTTACAGGGCTTGGTATGAGGTTGGGGTTTCATCTCACTTGTATTGTAAGGAAATTGCTCTGGTTGCTTCTAGTGGGAGGTGGATTGGAATGAGGGAGCAGGGAGACGAAATGAAGATTTGCAGATGTCCAGATGAAAACAAATGTGACTGCTACTGCTACTATGGTGGTGGCAATGGCAATGGAGAAAAGTTGGTGTTTTCTGGAGGTCAAGTCAAGAGAACTTGCTGTTGGATTGGATATGGGGGCAGTGAGGGAAAAGAGAAACCAAGAACGAGGCCTGCCTTTTGTGCTTCGCCAAATGTGCTGTTTTTGGGGATGTGAAAGGCCGAGATAGGAAAATAATTGGATGGGAAAATTGGAGTTCTGTTTTATCCATGTTAGTCTTGAGATGCTTGTTAAGCTTTGAAGTGAAGATGTCAAGGACGTGGTTGGGTACGTGAATCTGAAACTCGGTCCTGAGGTCAAAGCTGGAGATAAGCAATCAAGTTATTGGTATTAAATTCATGATGGTATGAGTAGCTGTTCACAAGATGTCCACTTGGTCAAATGATGATGGTCTCTACTAGCTCACTTTACCAGCATGATGCCTGACATTTGGTAGAATCTGAATAACTGTTTGCTTATTGCTCTGAACAATATTAGAATGCTCTGGAGGACTAAAGACAAGCATATACGTTCCAAGCATTTTGGCTGCTTCCTACCAATAAAATATCTTTGTCTCTAGGGTAAAATTCTGGGAGTGCTTATAGATAAGAAATAAGAAGAATCTTCTCCTTTTGTGTTTGGTGATCATGACCTCTTGGACAACTGGAGAGAAGTTTTAGAAGAGTGTCACTCCCACCTTCATCCCTCCCCCTCCCCTCTGCTCTGTGTTTAGAACTCACTGGCTTCTAAAGAGAATTCAAGTGCTGAGTTTGTCAATGCTTTAAAGGTGTTTCACATTCTGAAATTTTAAGCCATATAAGAATTGCTCTTCTTTATAACGAAATATTCTCAGTATTCCTACCTAAATCTACATCATAATGGGAGATGGTATCATGGAACTGCAGTGAACTTGGGCTTGTAACCAAATGTCAGTGTTCTTTTCCTTCTGACTATCTTGTCTTAGAAATTTTGATTTCTGTCTTAATCAAGTAATATCTATAGTTTTAAATATCATTTAGTAATTATTCAGTAATCCAAATTTTAGTTTCCAATCTCGGAAATAAAATCACAAATAGTTTAAATAAGGCATGAGAAATTAATACTTCCCTTTCCTTTTTTAAAATACTAACTCAAGCCATCTATTAATTCCTTGATAGATTCTGAGAGCCAACTTTTACTTATTTTTCTTATTGTTGGCACTCTCTAAAGACAGACTAATCATATACTCCTTAGTTCTCTTTCTCCTTTTATTTTCAAATCTTTATTCCCTTGCGTGGATGCTTTTGAAATCCAAGTATTTGAAAAGCTTCATAAGATTTGGAAGGAATAAGAGTCTGGTCATGACTATATGGCTGGTCCCAAGAGAAGGTGAAAAACACTGTTTTCAGTTGCCTTAATTTTATTTCTATTATGGAATCTTTTCTCATAGCTCTGCAGACAAAATTCCAGCTGAAGTTTGCACTCAAGGCAGCATTATATAGACTCTCACTGACTGGGCTGAGAAACATTTTTAAAAAATCCATTTTGTTCATCACCCAGGAAACAAAGGCATCTTTTCAAATTATTTAATTATGAACATTAAGATAAAAATTACTGATTCTGTGAAGTTTTATAATAACAATCTAGGTTCCATTTAAAATTAATGACACAGATACATTAGACAAAAATGTTTAGCCATTTGTTTATATGTTAATTACATCTATTTCACTATGTGTAACACGCACCTTTTACATCATGTATAATGCATTTTAATCTATTCAGTGTGTTGCAATTGAGTTATCTCTATGGATTTCATAATTTATGTTATAAAATAGCCTTATAAGAAGATGACTTCTTTGTCCCTACTCATCTTTAAAACTGATTTATGGCTTTCAAATAGTAGCCTCAGAAATTAAAATTTTAATATCATTTTAATATATTCTCTAAACACTGCTTCAACATTAAATCTTACTTTTAACCCTTATATTGTCCTATTTTCCATCATACTTTATCAGTGTTTGGTAGTAACCAGCATGTGCATCCAATACCCCCTTACTCTCTCTTCAGAGTGATCTTATATTAAGGTTAGAAGTACTTTGAATTTCGTAAGTGGAAAAGTTGAGGCTGAAAAGAGCTCCCATCTGTATCCGAATAGTTCTGTCACATGCTCTCATCCTTATAAACAGTGACATTTTGAACATCACCTGCCTCAGAAGTGACAGACAGAATCAAACAGACTGGTTGAGTTTGCAAGCATGTGTATGCCACCCCAAATCGCCGGAAATGAGCATTCACCCAAAATGGACATCTGAAGTGAGTAAGAAATTACCTAAAGGGACATGGCCCCATGGAGGTAGAACTGAGGATGTTACTTGAATTTGAATTTAAGCTGTGATTTCCTTCATGAATGCCTTAGTCTTTTCTTGTGCCAACCAAGATTTCCGTACACCTCCTGTTCTTTTCTGTTCATTTCTAGTAGAGTGGCCTTCATAAACAGGGCATGGCTAAAAATGTGTTTAAATACAGAATACAGGGAAGACAATGGGTAGAAAAGTTGGTTTCAATAATATGACTCAGTATGACAGATTTTATGACTTCTAAGCATTGGAAAAATCTGGGATCAGATTTTTTTTTTCTTTTGCGGTGAGCGGGCCTCTCACCGTTGTGGCCTCTCCCGTTGCGGAGCACAGGCTCTGGACGTGCAGGCTCAGCGGCCATGGCTCACGGGCCCAGCCGCTCCGCGGCATGTGGGATCTTCCCGGACCGGGGCACGAACCCGTGTCCCCTGCTTCGGCAGGCGGGCTCTCAACCACTGCGGCACCAGGGAAGCCCTGGGAAACTTTTTATCATTGTTCTCAGCCTTCACGACTCTCCTCAAATTAAGAAGCCAAGAACAGTCACACAATGAAGAGACTCATAATAGTGAGAATAGGCAGCAGACATGCTCTCCCCTCCCCCCAGATCAGGAGAGCCATCTCCATAGCAGTGTTTTGCAAGTGTACATACATATAAATTTCTAGCAGGTGTGCAATTCTGTGCAGTGTTACTGAAACTTGGATAGCTGCAATGGTAGAAATGTAGTTGTCTTTATTTTTATTATTTTTTAGATTTTCTTGGCTGTGCCCATACAGCATGCGGGATCTTAGTTCCCCAACCAGGCATTGAACCCGCGCCCCTGAAGTGGGAGTGCAGAGTCTAAACCACTGGACCGCAAGGGAAGTCCCAGAAATGTAGCTGTCTTTAAAGTCTTTGAGAAATTGCAGAGTGCAAGAGGTTTTTTGCCACTACTGTTCAAAGCTTTGATTTAGGACAATGACATTACAGCTCAGATTGCTTAGAGGAGGACAGGTAGACAGGTGTATCTCACCTGCCAATTGTAGTTAGGATTTTGATGCTTAGAGGGAGCATATCTCGTAAATAACCCCTCATTATTATAAGGTCTTGCCAAGATGTGTTTCTTTCTGGTGATGACATGTGTCAGACTGGCTCTAGGAAAAAGTGTGAAGCAGATGATACTTGTTATTGAAGACCCAGCCATTTATTAAGAAGCCTCTTTTCCTTCTGCTTCAAGTTCGCTTTCCAAACCTGTTCTCAACAAAGGGATTGTACCCTCATGGCAGCTTAAAGTGTAAAAATCTGACAACAGCTAAAACTCTTAGCCTTCTTAAGATATTTGCATTTTATCAGAAATTGAAATCTTGAACCAAGGGAATGAAATGCCAGAGATGCAATTTTTGAGCAATTAATAAGCCAAATGAGGAGATTTTTTGAGGAGGAAGAGGACTTTGTTGTTCCCTTAAAATTATGTCACACTAAACAATAAAACAGAAACCAGACAAGTAAAACAATTCATGAGCATTTGATTTATGTAAAATTTATATTTATTTTAATTTTTTTCAATAATTTTTATTTCAACATTAGTTCCACTTCCAGAAAAGATATCTATGTGAGCCTCAGAAGTTTAAAGATACAGTTTTTGTGTTATAAATTTGTGTTTTT